>NW_006204205.1:4693073-4738191 GCF_000334495.1 Tupaia belangeri chinensis | reverse complement strand
TGTTTCGCTCGCTGTTCAAATTAAAATAAATGAATGAATAAATAAAATAAAAATTTTTTTTTAAGAAACTATCAGATGATTCTCATTCTGCTCCCTCCCCCCTTGGATTATCAACTGTTGAAGGCAGGGAACAGGCCTTCTATTTCATCTCTCATGCCCCCACTGCTTATCACATTTCCACCTTTACAACCACTGCAAGTATTCCTGGCTTAATTGAGTACCAATTATTAATAGAATACAAGTCTAAATTTTGTTCTAGCCTCCAACATTAACTGTCTTGTCTACATTTCTTCACAACTTTTCCACGTTTTACCTCCAAATGAAACCACAGAATCACAAATAGTTTTGTTAGTGGTTTATGGCTTTGTCAAAACATTTACAAGAATATCCCTGTGGGATTCTTATTTTAAAATAAATACTATAGGGGCCAGCAGGTGACATGGTGGTTAAGGGCACTGGACTACCACATGGCTAACCATGGTTCAAGTCCCAGACCTGAGGGCTTGCTCTCTCATTTTCCATCTCTCTCTCACTCTGTCCCTCTCTAGTCAAATTAAAATACATAAAGTTAAATAAAATAATTCTTAAAATAAATAAATACTATATGTTAGTTAATTTCAAATAATTTAGATTTTATAATTTTTCCTAATATTGAAGCAGCTTTGAAAATTTTACCCTTACTGAAGATAGCAGGTGGCATGGTAGTTAAGGGCACTGGACTACCCACATGGCCTGGCGCAGTTTGAGTCTCGGACCTGGTGGCTCACTTTCTCACTTTTGCTCATTCTCTCTCTCTCTCCCTGTCCCCCCAGTCAAATTAAAGTAAATAAGGAAAGAAATAGAGAGAAAGTTAAATAAAGTAATTCTTTTTAAAAAAGAAAAATTTACCCTTACTTATATACTTTTATGTGTAACAACATTAGTGAAAGTATCAGAGTTAAAAGTCTCACCAACAGTTATACAACTACTATGCTGACAATAGGACTACTGCTTTTTAGGAAGGACATTACTGAGATATCAGAAATTATATTACAAAAAAAAAACAAACCTAGTAGTGCTAGCTAAAGAAGAGTTTTTGGGGGATGAGGTAATGTATGAAATGTTTAGTGTGTGAGTGATTGCACATATTATACATTCCCTGCTTCAGCAAACCTGGAGTATTGAGTTTCTTTCAGTCAGACCTGGAATTAGGTCTCTCACTCATGTGGTTTCAATTAAGTTCTGTTAAAAATAGCTCATAATACAAGCATTTTCATTTTCAGGACTTCAACAACTTTGCTACTTTTAATCCATACAAAGGATAAACATTGTGGGGAATAAACAATCAAAGAAAGTTACATAGTACCTTAGTGTTGACTCTTTATAAATAGCTAAAACCATTTTTTTAGTGTATAGTCTTCTAGTATTAGCTATTTGGTTCTTATTTTACAATACAAATACATATGTTTAAGAAGCAATGGAAAACTGTTTCTTAACTGACTAAAAGTAAATGACAAAAACTTCAATGAAATTTCAAGAAAGAGATATGTCACAAATAATTGGAGAATTCTGAATTTCATACAATTTCAGGCAGACGTTCTGCTTTATGGACTTTGACTTCACATTCATGTCTTCCAAATAGTGAAAATTCAGCCACAGCCGTTACATTCTGCCATTTGTTTTTATTATAATATCTGGAGGAAAAACATAACAATAGATTACTTCATATACAAACAGGTGTCCAGTAGTTATTAATAACCAGTCCCTGAGGGAGAGAGCTCCTGCAGCCCAGGTCACTCTAAGTTTCACCCTGTCAAGCCTTTGGAAACAGATCCAGAGGCCATTAAAAAAAAAAAAAATAGAAGAAGAAGAAGAAGAAGAAGAGGAAAAAGAATAGCTTACCCCTTCCAGGATATGCTGAGGACACGTCTCATTGGAGACACAAAGAGATCGCTCAATTACATGCTAAAGAAAAGCCCATCAAAGACTGTTGTCGGTGTCATCATCAGGCCTCAAACCCAGCCTTGTAACCTGGGGGACTGATCACGCTGCGCTTCTCATCCCTGTCCTCTTCAGGCACCAGCCAGGTAGAAGTCCTTACCTTCCACCACCTGCCCTTCCTTTGTACTCATACTCTTGGTTGCAGTTGAACCCAGTTCTTTCCAAACAAGATTCTGGGGACTTCCCCACATCTTGTGCCAGGAAATCTAGGGTGGAGTCAGTTTTTCCTAAAATTGGCCTAATTGGCCTGTGGTACTGGTTCTGAATTTTTGTTGTAGAATTACCTGTTTAGAATTGCCTGAAATTTTTAAAAAATCTTGATCTCTAGGCCATACTCCCTATCAGCTAGAGCAGGATCATTAGGAAAGGGACCCATATATTGGAAAACACAACATGCAGCTAAGTTTAAGAACCAGGGACCTCTGGGACCAGCAGTTAGCGTAATGGCTGTCACTGGACTCCCACGTAGTCGACTGCGGTTTGCGTCCCGGACCTGGTGGCTTAAAACTCACACCGAGCGTGTGTGCGTGAGTGCCCAAGATCCAGAGAGGAGAATGGAGGAGAAGGGATTGTGGTGTGGCCATCCCCCAGGGGGGTGATTTCTCACTTTCTGTCTCTCTGTCTCTCTCTGTCTGACGAGCGCACGTGCCTTATAGCGAAAACCTCTCAAAAAAAAAAAAAAACTTAATAAAAAAGAACCAGGGACCTCTATCTTTGGTATTCAAAGTTCAGTCCATGGACCGGTAACATTAGCATCACGTCAAAGATTACTAGACATGTAGAATCTTGTGTCTAATTCTAAATCTACTGGTCAAAATTTCCATTTTAACAAGATTCTCAAGTGACTCACAAGTACTTAAAAGTCTGAGAAGTACTGGCTATCCTATCCTGTACTTGTTACTATCTTTACTGACCTTAGACACTGTCTGCCCACTTACTAAAGTGGGTGACTAATTCACAGTCATCTCCAACCTCTGGGTAACTTCCCTAGTAGGTTAATCAGTTTACCTGATATCTCATCTCTAGTCTCACCTACCCTTCACTTCCTCAACCTTCATATACATATTCAGGACCATGACCTTTATTTTCCCCTGACATCACATAAAATGCATCTTTTCTGAAACTTTACAATAGAGACCTGGGAGTCATACTCTAACCATCCTTCTTCCTGCCTTACAATTCTTCTCACTACCTTCACCAGTACCTAGTCAGTCATTAAGCCCTGTCAATAATTCCAATAAAAATATTTAGTTTAGACTAAATATTAAACTACAGACTTAAACTACAGAACTCTGGAATCAGATTGCTTAAAAACAATCTTAAATCTGCATTATTGGGGCCAGAAGTGGTATGGTGGTTAAGGCACTGGACACCTTCACATGGCCGACTAGGATTTGAGTCCCGGACCTGGTGACTTGCTTTCTCACTTTCTCTCTGTCTCTCTGTCTCTCTCTCTCTCCATAGTTCTCTGGTGAGTGCACATGCCTGTAGCAAACTTAAAATAATAATAATAATAACAACAACAAAAATAACTTTAAAAAATTATATTTAAAAATATGCATTGTTTATAAATTCCTCAGGTTAGTCTGAGCACCACACTTTGAGATCTTCATATTTTCAACTTTAATCATCAGAACTTTCACAAAACTCCCACATGGCCTTTCTGCTTCCAGACTCATTTCTTTCCAAGTCATTTCCACACCTCTTGCCAGAATGTTCAAATTAGAAAGTAAATTTGACCAGAATAAAATCAAAAGTCAGCATGGCAAAGGGGATCTTGGTCGTCTGCCCCAGTTACTACTCAAGTCTCAGTTCTTAGGAAGTCCAATCTTCTAGTCCAGCCAACATAAATAATTTTAGTTCCTTAACTACCCAAGGACTATTTTAGCCTCTGTGTCTTTATGCTTGTCCTTCTACCTAGAAGCTCAAGACATCCTTGTGGGTTTCAGATCATCCTCTAAAGAGTTTCCCACCTTGCTTGTATACCTCAAAAGGTTCCCACATGTATCTCACTCTCTTTTTTTTTTTTTGGAGAGGTTTTTACTATAGGATGCGTGCACTCGCCAGAGAGACAGAAAGTGAGAAATCACCCCCCGGGGGGGATGGCCACTCCACAATCACTTCTCCTCCATCCTCCTCTTGGGACCTTGGGAAAGCACACACACTCGCCTGGTGTGAGTGTAAGCCACCGGGTCCAGGATTTGAACCACGGTAGACTACATGGGAGTCCAGTGACATAGCCATTCCAGTGCTGGTCCCCCCACATGTATTTCTATTAAAACATATTTACCTCTGTTGGACTCTTTCACGTATCTGTCTTTCCTTACAGAAGACAGCAAAAAACTCTCTCAGTATCATTAGTAATTACCTGCATACCGCACATGAGATGGAGACTCAATAAATACTTGCTGAATGAGAGACCCAAACAACTACAGAACTTCATCTTCTCATTCTGTAACTACACGATACCAAAACAACAGGCCTAAAAAGCACCCATAATGTCGCACTAGTTTGAATTCTTTTTCCCCTAGGAACTGAGCCTTCTTTTTCTCAGTATATTGATCATAGAACACTTCTCATGTGGTTTTAAGTGCAGGCTAGTAGAAAGTGCGTAATGTGCAAGAGTGGGTGCTGTGGGAATTCACGCCAGTTCTAATGTTACTCACTTGTGCCTTCAGGGTCTGCTCTCACCTAATTTCATGTACACCACTTCTGTTTGATAATGGAGCACACACTTCATCCCTGTATTTGCACTAGATTAATGTGTCTGTGTCAGACTATACACACTTACCTGATACATTCTTTACTATTTTTAAAAACTTGTCAGAGGGCATGTGTACTTTCAAGAGAAAGGCAGAGAAACAGAGAAAGGAAGAGGGAGAAAGCACCCCCAATGGGGTGGCATCGCACCACAGTTCCTTCTCGATTTCTCCATTCTGTCAGAACCCTGGATATGCATACACACATGCTCAGGATGTTTTTTTCCAAGCCACTGGAGCCAAGATTCGAACTGCATGGTCAGCCATGTGGGATCTGGCTCTCTTAACCACTAGGCCTTGGGGCCAGCCCCTACCTGATATATTCCTTAAATGAGATGATATAATCAATTTTATGATCAAACACAATAACCAATCCACATATTTCAGGCTTTTTTCAATTTAATAAAAAGCCAAGGGACAGTTTTCAAAATGGAAATGTAGTAAGCAGACTTGAGGAATTAAGCTAACCTATAGAAACAAACAATAATTATTGCATAATGAGTAATTATCTCAGACACTTCTAATCCTCACAACACCTCTTTGAGGTAAGAACTAGCATTTTTCCAGTTTTACAAAGAGGAGGCTGAAATTCAGAGAACTTAAGAAATTTGTTCATGTGACAGAATTTGAACTTAAGAATGTTTTTTTTTAATAATTGTTTTATTTAACTTTATTTATTTTAATTTGCCCAGAGAGGGGCAGAGTGTGTGTGAGAGAGAGTGAGTGAGTGAGAAAGAGTGAGAAAGTGAGAAAGCAAGCTACCAGGTCTGGCACTCGAACCATGGTCAGCCATGTGAGAAACCAGCACTCTTAGCCACCACACCACCTTCCAGCCCCAAGCATGTTATATTCCAAAGTGATTTCTACTATCATCTCTCAGATACTTGAATGGATCTGTTTCTTCCTCATTATCCTTCTCTCTGTATAACAGTTTAGCCTGATGTTATTACATAAAAACTCAAAATTCTCATACTAAAGATAGTGATAGACATGCATCCAGTTCAAGGCTGCTATACTACTACTAGCTTGACTTATGAATTTATGACACACCATTTAGCATCCCACTGGAGCTCAAAATAAAACAGAAATCTTAAAATCATACTACAAGGATAGCTGTTTTCCAAAAGGTATTATTAGATTTGAATTTTATCAAAGCAAAGTTAAAATGTCCTTTCTAGGGTTCATAAACACCTTCTTCTAGTTCTGATTCTACCAATAATTAGCTGCGTTAACTTGGGCGGATCACTCATCAGTCCGGCCAGTTCATTTTTACTGCCTCTAAAATAAACAAAGTAGGCTAGGAAAGTATATAGTTCTCAAATTTTAGTGTTTATTAGAATCACTTTGAGATATCATCAGACCGTAGAATCCCATACCTTATCTTAAGAGATCATTGCCTTATTTGGGTCTGCAGTTATTCTGGGATAGGTAGTCAGAGGACACACATTGAGACACTCTGAACTACATGTTTTCTATGGCCTCTTCTGTCACCGTCCTCAGAACTCTGTCACCATCCTCAGACTTCTACTTACATGTCCTCTATCACATCTCTGTTGGTTCACTTTCACCATTTTTCCCTTCAATCAGCACAGTGCCAATATGAACAAGCAGTACACTGAACAGGGTCCTAAACCATCAAAAGTGAGCTTCACCCTGTAGTCCTGATTAGATTACTGCCAAACTAGCTAAAACTTTAAATGCCAGGACTAAAAATAGGCTGCTGCATGTTTAAAATATCATGATCACTAGTTAGCTTGGGGCTTTGCTATTTTTACTAAAGGGAAGGCAGAGACAAGTGGCCAGAGGTTGAAAGAGAGTTACTTTAAATGAGGAGGTTGCTGTCCTGGGAACAGCCTAGAAAGAAGTCGGGAGGTGACACTACTAGTTAAACATTCTCTGGAGAGTTTCTCTGTGAATTAAATTTAAAACTTTGGGGGCCAGTCTGTGGCATGGTGGTTAAGGTGGATCCCACAGAGCCAACCACATGGTTTGATTCTCAAATCCGGACACTTGAAAAACACACTGGACTTGTGTGCTTGTGTGCCCAAGGTCATGAAAGTGGGGAAAGGAGGAGAGTGGGTTGTGGCATGACCATTCTCCATGGAGGGTGCTTTCTCACTTTTCCTTCCTTATTCTCTATCTCTCTCCAGCAAGTACATGTACCCTGTAGCAAAATAGAATACATTTGTTCATACATACACACACACATACTTTGTCTAACCTCCCAGGCATATTTAAAAGAAACTGTTGCAGGGACCAGCAGGTGGCATGGAGGATGAGGTGCTGGACTCCCATATGGTCAACTGTGATTCAAATACGGGACCTGGAGGCTGGCTTTCTCACTTTCCCTTTCTCTTTCTCTCTCTCTCTCGTGAGCACATGTGCCCTATAGCAAATTAAAAATTAATAAATAGGGACCAGCAGTTAGCATAATGGCTATGTCGCTGGACTCCCACGTAGTCGACCGCGGTTCGTGTTCCGGACCCGATGGCTTAAAACTCACTCTTGGCGCGTGTGCGTGCATGCCCAAGATCCCGAGAGGAGAATGGAGGAGAAGGGATTGTGGCGTGACCATCCCCCCTGGGGGGGATTTCTTGCTTTCTGTCTCTGTGTCTCTCTCTGTCTGGCGAGCGCAAGCGCCCTATAGCAAAAACCTCTCCAATCAGTCAATCAATAAATAAATGATTCTTTAAAAAAATTGTTGCATACTTAAACCCAAAATTTTGACAGTATCTGATGTCATAAATTAATACAAGACAAAAAAATCAAGTGAAGATTACCAGAACCCTAGAACTCTTTCTTCATAACCCCTTCCAATTAATACCCTCTTTCTATTATAGCATCTATTAGGTTGTTGGGAAAGTCATGACATATTTTTCTCTTTTTCTATACAAAAGTGAGTTATAACTTTCCTGACATCGTGTACCATCATGATTTGCACTACAGTTTAGTTGTGCCTGGTTTTTTTTCTTTTTAAATTTATTTCTTTGATCAGTGAGTGAGGCAGACAGACAGAAAGAGAGACAGCACTCCTACAGTCTTGTTGCTGAAGTTCAAACCCAGCCAGTCCCTGATTATGGACACACACATGCCCCACATGTTCAGAGAGGTCTCCGGTGGCAAAGTGGGAAACTTCCCATGTGGGTCAGTCTCACAGTATTTTACTGCTGTGTCACTGTCTGTCCTCCAGTTTTGCCTGGTTTTCAATGACATCTAAATAATATTGTATGTGCTCTACTGTGTCTGGCACCTCATGTGAAATTCATCGATAGGTATTTAACTGCACAAGCAACATGAACATGCAACATTGAACAGCTATGCGTAAATGTATATTGCTGATTTACCTGTTACACAGAACTCCAGTGAAGAATTGAGATAGACAGAATAGGCCCTGAAGGCACGAGTAATGTGAGAAGCGGCCCACATACTCACGGCCCCCACTCTCACTACTTTACCTTCCTTCTCACAGCCTATACTTGTATTGACATGGGGAAGTTCTCTGTGATAAACTGATGAAGTAAGAAAAGCTCAGGCTTGGCTTACAGGTAGTTCTGCAGAATATGCAGGCACCACCTCGACGTGGACAGTTAGAGCAACTACAACTTCTTTCTGGGACATCTCTGAAGGAAAGTGATAAAGAGAAATCCTCCCAGGACTTCGAGCACTGCACCTGATTGTTGACTTCGTTGGAAGGAGAAATGGCTAGATGTTGAATAATATTCTGACTCATATTCATGGTGGTAGCCAGTGGTTTGGCTGGATGGTCAAGGACTTGGAAGAAATATGATTAGAAAATTGAACATTATCATTAAAATTCAGTATTTTGATATGTGGAAAAATGAAAAAATAAATTAAATTAAAAAAGAAAGTTGGTGACAAGGAAATTTGGGAAGAGGTATTGGACAGACTTCTCTGGGCAAAAAAAAAAAAAAAAAGATATTTGTCCCATGCGAATTCTCAAAAAAGGTAGCTCAAGGGGCCAGCAGGTGGCATGGTGGCGAAGGGCACTGGACTCCCACATAGCCAACTGTGGTTCGAGTCCTGGACCTGGCAGCTTGCTTTCTCACTTTCCTTCTCCCTCGCAATCTCTCTTGCTCTCACTCTGTCTCTGTCAAATTAGAAAGAATGAAAGGAAGGAAGGAAGGAGGGAAGGGAAGAAGGAAGGAAGGGAGGGAGGGATGGAGGGAGGGAGGAAGGGAAGAAGGAACGAAGAAAACAATAATAAATTGGATAAAACAACTAATTCTTTTGATACCAGTTTCTTTCCCAGCCACTTCTATCAAAACAAGGCTAGAAGTTAGAGGCTGGCTGATATCCTCTTTGTTTATAGATCATGAACAAAGTGACCCTGATGGCAGGGACGAAGGTTATACATGGGTTCAGCAACATGAACTTCCACTTATCAAGGCCAACCTGGGTATAGTCCCTGCTGAGTGTCCAATCTGTCAGCAGCTGAGACCAACACTAATCCCAATACGGTACTACTCTTGGGGTGATCAGGCAGCTACATGGTGATAGCCTGATTACACTAGATCACTTCTATCATAGAAGGGGCACCAAGTTGTTTTTGCTGGATATAAATTTGTTTTCCTTCCACACGATTCTGCCAAAACTACCATTCATAGATTTACATGATGCCTTACCTCCCCATCATGGTATTTCACACAATACTGATCAAATAACTTAATTCACAGTAAAAGTAGTACAACAATGGGCCCGTTCTCATGGAATTCACCAGTCTTACCATGTCTCCAGCCATGCTGAAGAAGTTGGTTTGACAGAATGGTAAAATGGTCTTTTGAAGATTCAATTATAACACCAGCTTGGGGGTAATAATTTGCATGGCTGAGGCAAAGTTCTCCAAAAGACTGTATATGCTTTGAATTAGTATCCCAATACGTGGTACTCTTTCTCTCATAGCCAGGAATTAAGGGGTAGAAATGGAAATGGCCCTACTCATTACCCCTTGAAGCCCACTAGCAAAATTTTCCTTCTTGTTTCCTTGACTTTATACTCTGCTGACCTAGAAGTCTTGGTACCAAAGGGAGGAATTCTACTGGGAGAAAATTATTCCCTTGAAATAATATTAAGACTACAGCCTATTAACTTGGGGCTATTCCTGCCTGAGAGTCTACAGGTCAAGAAGAGGGTTCCAGCTTGGGCTGGAGTGATTGATCTGGGTTATCAACAGGGGAAACTAGATTACTACTCCACAAGAATTGCAAAGAGTATATCTGGAATACAGGAGATCCTATAAAATATTTATTAATGTTATCATATCCTGTGAGTAAGGTTAATAGGAAACTACAATTGCCAGTCTAGGCTGGACTATTAATGCTCAAGACCCATCAGGTTAGGTCAACCACCAGGTAAAGAACTATGGCCATCAGAAGTTTTTGTTGAAGGCAGAGGGATATGGACTACATACCAGATATTACATAACTAGTTTTTCTCCTTTTTTTTTTTTAAATTGCCAGAGAGCACTTGCACTCACTGGAGAGATACAGAGACAGAGCTGGAGGAATCACCCCTAATAGGGCATGGTCACATGGCAATCCTTCTCTCCCATTTATCCATCTTGCCAGGACTTAGGGAACACATGCACATGTTCCCAGAATGACTTTAAGTTGCCAGGGCTGGGATTCAAACCCTGATAGGCCATGTGGGATCTGACTCCTTTAACCACTAGACTGTAGGGCTGGCCCAGCTATTTAAACAGCTAACTTTATTTTCAACTCTTTACTTGTCCTTGTTGCTATTTTTAAGTTACAGAATATCAAGAGCAATTATCACCCAAGGACTTTGCATCTTCTTCTGAGGAAACGGTAATCACATTTTCAGTTTTAGACAGGATAGTTGTACCATATTAGGCAAAAGTTTGACTTTATTACTGTCTATTTTGGAGATTAAGTACAGTTTAAGGAATGTGTTGGGATTCTCTTTTTTTTCTTCTAGAGGGCATTTGCTTAAAGAGAGAGAAAACACCACCAAATGGGCTGTGGTCACATTACAATCTTTTTTGCTCTACTTCTTCATTCCCTCAAGATTTGAAGCACACATGTACACATGCCCTGAGTGTTTTTCAAGCTGCCAGGGCCATGAAGCACAGAAGACCATGTGGGATCCAGTTCTGCATGCTCAGTGCTTAGCCACTGTGTAAGAGGTGAGCCTATATGGGTGTATATTTGACAAAGTGTGAACTGTGATGGCTGTGTCAACTTGGCTAAGCTATATTACACAATTATTCAATCAAATACTACCCTAAGTGTTGATGTAGATGTGGTCAATATCTATCAGAGCTGACTGTAAGTAAACGGATTATCCTTGATAATGTGGATAGGCCTCATTCAATCAGCTGACACGCCTTAAGACCAAAACTGATGTTTCTCTGAGGAAGAAATTTGCATGTGGGCTGCATCATCAGCTCTTGACCAAAGAATTTCTAGCCTGCAAGCCTGCCTCACAGTTTTTAGACTTGCCCAGTGAGACCCCAAAATTGTGTAAGTCAATTCTTTGAAATAAATCTCATAATATACGTGTGAATACATAAACATATACATTTATAAGCTTATTTTAAAAAGACATATTTGTGGATTTAGAAAATGCTCAGGCATTGTGCTCAGGCACTGTGGAGGGGATGAAGGAAAGGATCAAGAGCAGACAGCTTGAAGGCCCAGGCCCGTAGAGCAGTGGTTAAGTGGAGAGTACAAACAAACCTAACATGGAGAGACTGGGCTTATAACTTAGTGGTTAGGGAAGCTGTGTACTGCATGGCCAATTATGGTTCTAATCCCAGCCTCAGAGGCTTGAAAAACATATCAGGTACATGTGTGCATGTTCCTAAAATCCTGAGAGGATGAAAACATAGAGGAGAAAGGACTGCAGCATGACTATCCTCCATTGGGGAGCACTTTCTCTCCCCCCGGCTCCTTCTCTCTCTAGTAAGTACACGTATCCTCTGGTAATTAAAAAATAAATAAAAGGGGGGGCGCAGCCAATGTGTCATGTTGGTTAAGGCAACTGGATTTCACATGACTGCTCTGTAGTTTGAGTCTCAGGCTTGGTGCTTTGGAAAACACACTGGGTGTGTATGCCTGCGTGCCCAAAATCCCAAGACAAGAGTGGGGAAGAAGGAATTGCAGCATGCCTATCCCCTCTGGGAGTGCTTTTTCACTTCTCTCTCTCTGTCTCTTTCCCCAGCAAGTGCACATGCCCTATAGAAACTAAAATGAACAAACCAAAGACTAAAGAAAACCTAACTAGGAGGTTAGAAGCCTTAACAGATTGAATTCCTCTCTACCCCTTGATAGCAGTATGATCTTGGACAAATTACCTATTACTTTTATCCTCAGAGTGGTTTTTTTGTTTATTTGCTTATTTTTAGAAGGTACATGTACTCATCAGATACAGAGAAAGCAACTGTTAGTGGGGCATAATCACATCACAATCCTTTTTTCTCTACTCCTTCCCCTCTAGATTTTGGGCAGGCACACACAGGTACCTAAGCATGTTTCTCAAGCCACCACAGCCAGGATTCAAGCTATAGTTGGCCATGTGGGACCCAACTCCCTTAAATGCCCAAAGTCTCAAAATCTTAAATACAAAATTAGGATAATGGTACATATCCTGTGTATCCTAAAGTTATGATTTAAAAAATGAGATAAAATAAAGTTCTTACCACAGTTTTTTATTTTCTTCAAAGGAAGTGTTCAATCAATGTTAGGTGAGTACAAAAACATCTCTACGCTAAAAGGAATACTACTACAAAAGAAACCTAAACAACACAAATTTTCAAATAGTTATAAGAGGACATATCTCAGATAAATCCATTTTACATCAGTATCAAAAGCTAATTTTTCAAAAGATGAATTATTTGACTTTTTTTAAAGAATTATTTTTTTTAACTTTATTTATTTGTTTGTTTGTTTGTTTTAATTTGACCAAAGACGGACAGAGAAAAAGAGAGAGTGAAAAGCAAGCCACTAGGTCTGGGACTCGAACCGCATTCGGCCATGTGGGAATATAGCACCTTAACCACCATGCCACCTGCTGGTCCCCTGAACTATTTGACTTTTAAGAAATTATTCTACTTAGATTCTAAAATCTAGACATAATTTTACCGTTTGCATTTTGTGCAAGAACTCTCAGTGTGTGTGTATATATATACACACACATGTATATATACATATTTACAATGAAAAACTGTTGTATAACATCCAGAAAGTATGCTCTGCATTCATATTATAGTACCTTGAGGAATATCTTTAGGAGGAGAATATTTCTTCTTTTTTACAATAACACCTTTACTTTTCACTTGCCTAGTTCCTGGTGATGCTCTAATAATACAACATATTTCTGATGCATTTGAAGGAAACTGAAAAAAAAGGCAGATATTACATAATTCATCCAAGCTCTATATTTGTATATTATTTCAAATGTAAATAGTCTCATTACTAATATTTCATATATATTAATAACAGCAAACATCAAATAAATGCTTACCCTATTTCAGACTTTAATTGGTTATAAAACATTTGCTCATTTAATACCTACATGAACCACTAAAGGAGATTATATTATACCTATTTTATTTATCTTTATTTATTTATTTATTTATTTATTTTTGGAGAGATTTTCGCTATAGGGCGCGTGCATTCACCAGACAGACAGAGAGAGACATAGAGACAGAAAACGAGAAATCACCCCCCCCCAGGGGGGATGGCCATGCCGCAATCCCTTCTCCTCCATTCTCCTCTCGGGATCTTGGGCACGCACGCACACGCACCTGGCGTGAGTTTTAAGCCACTGGGTCCGGGACGCAAACCGTGGTCGACTATGTGGGAGTCCAGCAACATAGCCATTATGCTAACTGCTGGTTCCCAATTATACCTATTTTACAAGTGAGGAAACAGTTTCAGATAGCATGGATGACTTACTTCAAGAAAGAAAGCAAGTAAAATGGTAGAGTTGAAATTCAAGCACTTCAAAGTAGGAGAGAGTTTTCATGATTTATTGAGTTAAAACACAAATTAAAATTTAACTCTGAGTCAAACACTAGATTTCTTGATTTTTCAACTTGAGTTAATTTTAACAAGTTCCCATCAAGGAGACAGTCTCTAGAATAAAGAAATACCTTATCTTTCAGAAGTGAGATATCTTACTTCCTAGAACTCAAAAATAGAGATACATATAGGGCTCCTCTTAATTTTAAATAAAACCTACATGGAAGCTGTTCTATTGTAAAATTCAAATTATCCTCTGATGAACAGCTGCTATTTTCCTGTCCAGCATTCATATTCCATTCTTCTGGTACTTAACAGTGTCGAAGTTCTCTGGGAGAACCCACCTCTACCAGCCTGCATACCGCACTTTCCTATGTACCAGGTGTATAATAATAGTATGGTAATATGTATGAAAACACATCTATAATACTTCTCATCACCATGGTGGCTATAAGACCTAGCCTAGGCAATCAACATATTCCACAATCCTGGACACAGTCCGTGGGGAAATAAGAAAAAGGAAATACTAAACTTGAGATTCCAGCACTAAGCAAGACTCCTGAAATGTGGCTAGAGAGTTCCCAGTCTGGTGCCCAGCCTTAGCTCTACTAGCTAATGCAGTAGCAACAGATATAAACCAAAGGCCTAACATTCCCCATCTTTCTTTCTGCATTAGCTCAGCACATCCTTTCCTGTCCTTTTATTTTCAGCCTTCTTATAGCCTCTTGTTTGGGGATAGCTCTCATATAGCTATATTTTCCTTACAGTGTACCAATATCTGTCTTGTAACTGTCAAGTTTAGTTCATGTATATGCAGTGTGAGTAATGATAGATTTGTTTCTGTCATCTTAATTATTTTATTTAATCAAACAAAAGATAATCCAAGACAAAACAACACATTTTTAGGCATAAATTATTAGGCTTGATAAAGAAAGAAAAAGGATCTGATTCACTAGAAAAATATAACAATTTTAAACATATATGAAAGTAATAAAGTAGCCTTGAAATATCTAAAGCCAAAAAATATAGAGCCACAGGGAAAAACCAACAAATCAACCATCAAAATAGTGGCTAATTTCAACATATTCCTCTTTATTATTGATGGCTTAAACAGATAAAATATTAGAAATGATATTTAAAAATCATCATCAATAGCAAGTTTCATTTAACGGACATATGGAGAAACTTGACCTTTCCACCATTAGAGGAAAAAAACTCAGTATCTTCAAACACATGAAACATTTCACTAAAACTTCATTTTTTATTACATTTAATCATTGAACATCTTTACAATATACATAATGGTTTTTCTCAGCATGAATACAGAGCATATCAATCAAGTCAAAGATACTATCACATAATCATCAACAGATGAGTTTTCATTTTTGCATTTGTTAAATATTTTTTTCTTTCCCTGATCCCCTTTCTCCCATCCCCTATTACCTACCCCCCTCCTATACCATCTGTAGTATCTGCAGTTGCCCTCATGGTAATTATACCTTCCAGTCCCTCAGTTTCTGCCATAGAGTACATTTAGTATATATTGAGCAGGAGTATACAATGCCTCTCATTCACAGTTTGGCCTGCTTCACTTAGCATTACATCTTTCATATTTGTCTACTTTATATCACATATCAAGGTCATTGGTTTTTATGGCTGAGTAGTATTGTATAGTATATATGTGCCACATTTTTTCAGTTAGTTAGTCTGTTCTTAGACATTTGGGTTGATTCCATGTCTTAGCAACTGTGAATAATGCTGCAATAAACATGATATGGAAGTGTCTTTCCAACTGACTGTTTCCATATCCTTTGGGTAGATACCCAGGAGTGGAATTGCTGGGTCATATGGTAGTTCTATTTGTAAATCTCTGAGGAATCTCCATATTATTCTTCACAATGGTGTACTATAGTAGTCAGAAAATTCATGACACATTTTTGCATAGAAAAACATGAAAAAATATGTCATGATTTTTCCGACAACCCAATAATTTACATTCCCACCAAAAGAGTAGGAGGGTTCCCTTTGCACCTCAGCATTGTCAGCATTTATCATTCTTCATGTTTTTAATCTTAGCCATTCTGACTGGAGTTAAGTGGTATCTCATTATGGTCTTGATTTGCACTTTCCTTATGACAAGAGACTTTGAACATTTTTTTCATATGCCTTTTGACCAGTCATAAGCCTTCCTTGGAAAGTTGTCTATTCAGCGCATTTGTTCATCTTTTAATTGGATTAATTATTTTTCTCACTAACATGGAGAGAGAGGGAGAGAGCGCCCCTCAAAGGGCTGGGTCATGCTAAAACCCCTTTTGTTTCACTTCTCCATTCCATCAGGATTTTGTATACACAAACAAATGTGTCTGGTGTGTTTTAAAGCAACTGGGTCTGGGACTCAAACTGTGTACTTGACAATGTGGAATCCAGCTGCCTTAACCATCATGCCACTGGTTAATTTCAGATTTCTTAAATGATCTCCTATACAGAGTATCTAATGAAAGGGTTAAAAGCCTACTAGGTATTTTGAGGATTAGAAAGGGTCAACTCAGTGCCTCAGTGTCTCCCAGACACTAGGCTGAGTCAGTGTTACACTTGATGGGATCTTCAAACATTCCTTCTCTTCCTCTTCTTTCTCCCTTTTTCTCCTCTGGCTAGCTGGCCCTATCCACCTCACCACAGATGGCTAACTTTTGTCTGTCTACAGACATGGAGATTGAGACCCATCTGTTGCTGACTCTAAAAAATCAACGAACTTCCAAACATATGGCAGATCAAAGTGGTCAACCAGAGATATCAATGAAATAATACAGAGAATGTGGAAATCAACGGGCATCTTGTCTCAGAATTGCCCTAATTAACCTACCCTAAACCCCTTGCCTTTAAAACCTAGTAAGGGGCCAGTTGGTGGGGTGGTAGTTAAGATGCTGGACTCCTACATGGTTGACTGCAGTTCGAGTTTTGGATCTGGTGGCTTGAAACTCATTGTAGGTGCTTGTGCATGCATACCCTGAGTGCCAAGAGGAGAATGGAAAAGAAGGGACTGCAGTATGGCCATCCCCCTGGGGGGGGGAGGGTGACTTCTTGCTCTCTGTGTCTTTGTCTTTCTGTCTCTCCAGCAACTGCAAGAGTCCTATAGCAAAAACCTCTAAAGAAACAACCCTGTAAAAGATGCTGACCCGCATCCTTCAGGGTCATGTGATACAACTCTGCATCTATCCCCTTACTTCCCTTTGGAAAGTGAAAAAAATCTTTTCTATTCTTTTCTCTCTGAATTTGCAAATTCTCTCACAGTATGCAACCAGTGGTGCCCTACCTAACATGCTGCAGAGATCACCCTAATAAAACAGTAATAATTTCTTTAGCAGTTGAATGAAAATATCACCTCATTTGAAGAATCTTCTTGCAAACTTGACACAGGAACAATTTCATTTGAATTAACATAATTGCTGACATTCGGAAATAGTTCTTCAAGAGACGCTTTTTGCACTGAGGATAAATCAATCTATAAAAGAATATATTACTCTTTTGTAGAAGTTAAATGTTGCAAAAGCAATTATTTTTAAGTAATTAAAGGAAAATTTAAAATATTCTTTCACTGGAAGTATTTTCTTATAAGTTTGACATATGAATAATTTCCTCTGAACAAATAAAATTAGTGACACTTGGAAACAAGACTTCAACAGATGCATGTTTAACTGGGACAAATAAATCTATGATAAAGATCAAAATACTTTTCTGATTTAAAGTTATTTTTTAAATAGAAAATTTTGTTTGCTATACAACATAATTTTTCTATTCATTCATCCAGTAAGTACCCAATGTCTTCTAAATGAAATTTATCTACATAGCAACCATACCTCCTAGAATAATTTCCTCTGGCTCTTCCTTTAAATGTAAACCTCTAGGGGGACCAGCAGGTGGTGTGGTGGTTAAGGTACTGGATATTCCCACATGGCTGACCACGGTTTGAGTCTCAGACCTGGTGGCTTTCTCTTTTTCTCTCTCTCTCTCTGGTCAAATTAAAAATAAATGAATGAATAAATAAAATTAAATATATAATTTTTAAAAATTTAACATTCATTCACTGTACATCATTATAGCATATAAAATGAGATTTTTCCATTCAGAATACACTGTATATTGGCTCAATCAAGCACATCAACATATGTGTTATTGTCAACAAATAATTTTCCATTTCTTGTTTCCTGTATATTTTGCCTTTTTTCCCCATCCTTGACTCCTATCTCACCCTCTGCCATCTCCCACCCTCCTCCCACACTGTGTCTGGTATCTATTGTTGCTTTCTATGCCTCCCCCATTTTATTGTTCCACTAAATATCTTAATAAATCTAAATATTTTCAATAGCAAGCACAGCTGATATATACATATCCATGAACACAAGTCTGACTTTAGGCATAAACCTCAGTGAATAGAATGAACATACTATAAAGTAGCACCTAGCTAGGGCTATATAGCTTACTGCAGTCATCAAATGGGTATTTTTAATGCTTTTTTTTCATTCCACTCTCTTATTACACTATCTCTGCTGTCTACAGTTGTCTTCAATCCCTTTTCCCCCAACATTTCGTTGGTCACACAATATCATAAGTAATCTAACTACTTTCAATAGCAAGATCAGCCGATGGTTTCAAGAAAAGCAGTTTTGAACTGGTAAGGATATTTCTTTGAAACTTAAAGCCTAGAAACAGGTTAGTATTCTGTTCAAATAGTCGGAACATGAATCTATTGATAGCTGAAGACAGGACAAAAGTCCTTAAAACCAGACAACAAAGCTTAGAAGAAAAGCAGCAATATTTTAGTCAAGTCGTAGAATACTGTTTCATCAGTTCAGTCTCATGTACTTAATCTTTCTTCTGTATCTGTTGAGGTTCGATGTTCCAGATTGAAATCTGGGATGTAATACTCAACTCCAGCTTTTGGCCCTACAATTAAGTTGCCCATTTTCTTAGTTTCTGAACTCTTATTTCTGTGTGTCTGCATTTAATTTTACTGACATAGCACTCCCTTAAGAACTTCTTGGAGATCCGGTCTGGTGCTGGTAAATTCTTTCAGGTTTTGTTTATCTGGGAAAGTTCGTGTCTTTTCTTCCCAAATGAACGATAACCTTGCTGGGTACAGAATTCTCGGTTGAAATTGCTTTTCCCTTAATACTTTGAATACATTTTCCCATTCTCTCCTCGCTCTCATTGTTTCCGATGAGAGGTCTGCCGTTAGTCTGATGGGATACCCTTTGTAGGTAACTTGCCTTTTTTCTCTTGCCAGTCTTAGTATCTTGTCTTTGTCTGTGGTTTTGGTCAATCTGGCTATAATGTGTCTTGGAGCAGATCTTCTTGGGTTGATTCTATTTGGGGTCCTCTGTATTTCTTGGGACTGAATCTTTGAGTGCCTCTCAGGTTTGGAAAATTTTCTTGTAGGATTTCATGGAATAGATTATCAATGCCCTTATGAGTTTCTTTGCCTTCTGGGATGTCTATTATCCAGATGTTTGGACATTTAATTGTATCTAGTATTTCTCGTATATTATTCTCAAATTTCTGAGCCATTTTCTCAGTCTTCATGGTGGATTTTTCTAGGCCAGCAATTTTCTCTTCTACATCTGAGATTCTATTTTCTGTATGATCTAGTCTGCTTTTAATACTTTCTAGGGAAATTTTGACTTCTTGTATTATAGCCTTCATCTCTAACAGTTCCATCTGCTTCTTTTGTAAAGTATGAAATTCCTCTTTTAGATCTTGCATGAATTTCCTCACCTCCTGGAACTCTTCAACTCCTTTCTCCTTCCTCTTCAGCAGTTCCTTGTCTCTCTTCTCTTCCATCTCTGTAAGTTTTGCCATTATGAATGTCCTGAATTCTTTACCAGACATTTCCATGATTTCCATTGAACTGTGTGTGGATGAAGAGGAGTTATCCATTCCCCTTGGAGGAGAGGTATTTTCCTGCTTTCCCATATTTCTTGTGGTCCTGCAGCGATTTCTAGTCATCTGGTGGATGGTCGGTTTCTTCCCAAACTTGGAAGTTCAATCACGTGAGTTTTGTATGCTGGAGGCCAAATTATCAGTGGGAACTATTCATTTCTCCATTTCCCCCAAAATGGCTAGATCGCAGGAGCCATGGAGCTGTCTCTTACAGAAGAATATATAATTATTTTTTTAAAAATGTAAACTTCTAGTGTCCTACCCTTGTCCCCTTGCCTACAAACTGAATATTAAAGATTTAAAATCTCTCTCTCTAACACAGAAGTCTCTCTTAAATGCCATGTTCATATCTCTACCAGGTTGCAAATCACCACATATTTCTGTAAATTCAAAATACCTAAATTAGGGTCATCAAATATACAGCTGAGGTCTCCAAAAAGTTCTGGCATGTTGACCAGCTGGACTAAACTAGGTCAATCTGACCTGAACCTAGGCTAGACCACATGGATAGGTGTCTGGAAGAGATTATCAGATGCATTGGGTAGGAGTTGGGTGAAGGGGTGTGCATCTGTCCTTGCCCGCTCCTTTCTTCCTAGGAGGACAGAACAATTTCATGCCTATCCATGTGTATCTTAGGAAGGTCATATGAAAGTGAGATGAAAATCTCCCAGAGGTCTTTGATCAACAAGCCATTTTAGAGTGGTCAGCCAAGGTCCAATAGTTTATAACTGAGGGGGATATACATGCCTCATTCGGTGGCAGCTATCTGTGAAATGAACCAAAGAGCAATTAGACTCAGGCTGATTTGCTAACAAAATTTTGACCTTAAAATCTCATTCTCAAAAGTGCTTTTATTTATTAGAAAGCACTTATCTGATAAGAGTCTAGTATCCAGAATATATAAAAATCTATTACAACTCAACCTTAAAAATAATTTAAAAATGGGCAAATGACCTGAATTCACATTTCTCCAAAGAAGATCTATATATGGCCAATAAGCCCAATTGCAAAATTATAATGAGATATCATTTCACACCTAAAAATATGGATAATTACAAGTGAAGTCAGAATGTGAAGAAATCAGAACACTCATACACTGCTGTTAGAAATGCAAACTTGTTAAGTCACATTTGAAAGGTCTGGTGATTTTTCAAATGAGTTCCCATGTAACTCAGCAATTTCACCTGTAGGTATACACCAGAGAGAAATGAAAACATATGTTCACACAAAAGCTTGCACACAATACTTATAACAACATTATTCATAATATCCAAAGGTGGTAACAACTCAAATTTCCATCAACAGAATGGAATGTTATTTGGCTATGAAAAGGAATGAAATACTAATACATGCTGCTATATTGATGAGCCTGGAAAACATTATACCAAGTGAAAGAAGTCAGTCATAACTTCTTATTACTATATATTACATGATTCGATTCACATAAATTGTCCATAACTGAAAATCTATAGATAGAAAGAAGATTAGTGTTTGCTTAGGGCTGGAAAATGGTATGAAGGAGCAAGAGGTCATTAGTCAAAGAGTATAGGTTCCTTTTTGAGGTAATAAAAATGTTTCTAAAATTGACAGTTTACCATGGCAAATTGTACAAAATGTGAACTATATCTCACTTTTCAAAAGATGCTGGTATTTGTAAAATAAACACTAAAGCAGTTTTGCAGAGAAAAATTCATTTTGGTACTTCTATTCTATACCCTTTATACCCAAATATCAACAAATAATCAATTAAAAATAAAACATTTGGCCCAGATATGAGTAGTGCAGATGAGAGGATACTGCTGCATGGTGGCTGAGGCTGCATGGGAAGCCTAGGTTTGAGTGCTAGACCAATCTAAAATAGGCTGGTACAGTGATACACACCTGTGGTTCTAGCTAACTGGGAGACTGAGGCAGGAGAATCGTAACATGGCAAGCTCTGTCAAGAATGCTCATTTTGGGCCAGCAGGGGGAGGTTAAGGTGGCTGGATCCTACTCGGCTGACTACAGGGTTTGAGTCCTAGATCAAACCGTCCTGGATCCAGTGGCTTGAAAATCATGCCAGGCGTTGTGTGTGTGCATGCCCAAAATCCCAATAGGAGAATGGAGGAGAAGGAATTGTGGTGCAGCCATCCCTTCTGGGTGGTGATTTCTTCTCACTTTCTCACTCTCTCTGCTCCTCTCTCTGTCTCTCTGTCTCTGGTGAGCACATGAATCCTATAGCAAAACTAAAAAAATAAAAGAATGCTATCTCTGTAAGCCTATGTCCTTCCCATGTGCTTTTGCATGCACTCTCTCTCATAAAGGAAGAACACACTTATTT
This sequence comes from Tupaia belangeri chinensis, assembly GCF_000334495.1. Lineage (NCBI taxonomy): Eukaryota > Metazoa > Chordata > Mammalia > Scandentia > Tupaiidae > Tupaia > Tupaia belangeri. The sequence goes on along the minus strand of NW_006204205.1, from coordinate 4,716,193 downwards.
TCTGAAAAAAAGTATTAATTTTGAAAACACTGGAAAGATTGTGGGCAATGAAAACCCTTTCCCTAGCATGAGCATCTGTTCTTTGGTTAATTCTGTAATTCTGTTCTCTTTGGAACTTTTTTACCCTTGGAAGGGTGAAAGTGTCAACTGATTACTAGGCAACATTACTTATAGTAAAAAATGGAAAACTGAATCTCTGGAAGGAAATATACATGCATTATAAACTAATAAATATGACAAAAGACACCATACTTTGAGTTTTCCTGCATGGATGACTCTTATAATTAGGCATATCCTTTGTGTCCCTGAAAGCTACATATATGTGTTGTTAAAATTGGACTAAATTGGGGACCAGCAGTTGGCGTAATGGCTATGTCGCTGGACTCCCACGTAGTCGACCATGGTTCGAGTCCTGGACTCGGTGGCTTAAACTCACACCGGGTGCGTGTGCATGCATGCCCAAGATCCCGAGAAGAAAATGGAGAAAAAGGGATTGCAGCATAGCCATCCCCCCGGGGGGCTGACTTCTCGCTTTCTGTCTCTACATCTCTCTCTGTCTGTCTGGCAAGCACATGCGCCCTATAGCAAAAACCTCTCCAAAAAAAAAAATTGGACCAAATTGAATAAAAAAATTTCTTCATCAAAGAACACTACCAAGAGAGTGAAAAGCAACTCATAGAGTATGAGAAAATATCTGAAAATCATACATATGATAATTCCTTAAATCCAGAATATAAAAAGAACTTCTACAACCCAATAATAATAAAATGAACAACTTGACTCAAAAAAGAACAATGACTTGAATAGACATTTTTCTAAAAAAAGATACACAAATGGGCAACAAGCACACAAAAAGATACTTAACACCACTAATCATTAAATAAAGCACAAAGTTAGATATTTCCTTACACCCATGAGAACTGCAAATATCAAAAACAACAATGACAGAAAATAACAAGTATTGGTGGAAATATAGAACAATTGGAAATCTTGTGCATTGCTAGTGGAAATATAAAATAGTGGAGCCATTTTGGAAAAACAGTGTGGTAGTTACTCAAAAATTAATAAATAGAATTACCACATGGCCCAGCAATTCCACTTCTGGATGTATACTCCGAAAAACTGAAAGTGGGGACTCTAACTGATATTTATACACCCACAACATGGGTTCATAGCAGCATTATTCATAAAGTCAAAAGGTAGAAACAATCCAAATGTTCATTGACAGATGAATGGATAAACAAAATGTGGTCTATACACATAATGGAATATTATTCAGCCTTTATTAAGAAATTCTGACAACACGGCTACAACATAGATGGACTTGAAGACATCATGCAAGTGAAAGAAGCCATCAGAAAAGAACAGATATTGTGTGATTCCATTTATATGTGGTATCTAGAGTAGTCAAATTCATAGAAACGGAAAGTAGAATGGTGGTAATAAAACAGTCAAAGTCAGAGAGGCAGGAAGTAGAAAGGTGACTGCGGGGGACGGGGGGTAGGGGGGCAGCAGATGGCATAATGGTTACATTGTTGAACTCTCACATGGCTGACTGCAGCTCAAGTCCCAGACCTGGAGGCTTGAAACTCACACCAGCACTTGTGCATATATGCCCAAAATCCCAAGGAGAAGGGATTGTGGTGTGGTCATCCCCCCTTAAGAGGTGATTTCTTGCTTTATGTTTCTCTGTTTCTCCAGCAAGTGAACACACCCTATAGCAAAAATCTCTCTCTCAAATAAAAACAAAAGGTGGTTGCAAGGGGCTATAGGAGTGAAGAATAGGAAATTATTGTTAATAGATATGGAGTTTCAATTTTGTGAGATGAAAAAAAATTCTAGAGATGGATAGTGGTTACGGTTGCACAACAATGTGAATGTACCTGAACTGAGAACCTAAAAATTGCTAAAATTTTATATAATTTTACTAAAATAAGTAAAAATAAGATAAAAGAAGAACCCTGATTGGTGCTACAGTATACTAATCTTTCTTTCTCCTATACCTGTATAACAGTATATACAGTACTTCCAATGCAAGTGTGTTTATGCAACAGAAAAATACAACTATTATTCTCTGTAGGCAATATTGCCCTGATATGACAAAAATAGAAGACTGGAAAGAGGCAGGAGACAGAAAACAGATACTACATGTGATAAATGCTAATACTCACCACAAAACCAGCTGTCTCTGAAGATGGAGTACTTGTTAACAGGCCTCGGCTTTTCTTATCTGGAGTACTGGAATTCGTTTTCTATAAATGTTTTATAAAGCAGGGGATTGAATAGCAGAAACAAACTACTATAGTAAAATCATCATTTTAAAGTTAGTAAACTAGATCATAATGGGTAATACTAATACTTTAATCTGCTAATTAAATTTTAAACCACTTGACAGAAAAATAAAGGATCTCTGACTGGAGCTAGGTCAAACAACTCCCCACGGAATTCTCTGTGGCATAACGACTCTATGAGAATACCCTGATTGAAATTACTATTAAAAAGAAAAGCTAATTAGAGTGTCAAATTGGGAAATAATGCTTTGATCATCTTTGTTAACTGCTAAGAAAGTCTATTTATTTTTATTATTTGTTTAGTTCAATATTACTGTATTTTTTATGGAAAAGGATTGCAAGTTATTTTTGAAGCTGTTAAAAGATATATGTAGCAAGGATAATTGGTTTAAAAGAATAAGTTTAAATGTACACAGATACTTTCATTTATAAAACATCAAAGTTAGAGAAATTATAAAACAGGAGGCAGACTCATATTCTATTTTTTGAAGATATAAAAAGGCACACAGAAAGACAGGTGGCCAAAGCAAGAAAAAGTGAGCAAGGAGAGAAAAGACGAGATCAACAAAACAAAACAAAACAAAAAAACAACAAAAAATCAAGAGAGAAGAGAGTAAAAGAAGGTGAGAGGAGACAGAGAAATAAGAGAGAGGACAAATAGTAACTGTGACAAGAAGGAGATTGAGAGACAGAAAAAGATACAAAAGGAGATCAAGACAGTCAGGGAGAAGAGAGAGACAGTTTGAGACTGAATGAAACAAAGCCCGAAACACAGGCAGAATGGCAGAGCAGAAAGAGTAATAGTCAAAGAGACAGAGAGAGAGCCAGACAGTTTTCTTTTTCCTTCCTTCCTTCCTTCCTTCCTTCCTTCCTTCCTTCCTTCCTTCCCACACCCGCACTCACTCCCTCCCTTCCTTCCTTCCTTCCTTCCTTCCTTCCTTCCTTCCTTCCTTCCTTCCTTTCTCTTAAAGGTGTTAGCCTTAGGACATGTACACTCACCACAAAGAGACAGAAAGAGAGAGATAAAGACAGTGAGAAGGAAAGTGAGAAATCAACCCACGGGGGGAGGGCCACACCACAATCCCTTCTCCTCCATTTCCCTCCTGAGATCTTGGACATGTACCTGGCATGACCTTCAAGCTACCAGGTTCAAGACTGAAGCCCTGGTTAGCCATGTGGGAGTACAGCAATGTAACTGCTACGCCATCTGCTGGCCGCCAGACAGTTTTATTTCTAGAAACGCTGCCTTCCCAACGTTTGGATTCCATGAAATAACCATGTTCTGATGAATCTCTCTTTTTGGATAGGTATCTATTATATAATGACAAATCTGAAACCCAAACTCAAAGAAAAAGCTTGAATTGCACAGGAGAGCTTTTATTAGATGTCTTTATTCTTGTCTTTCATTCTGGCTTAAATTAGTTGTTGGCATAAAACATAATCTGCAGATTTTTTGAGATAAAATTCATGGGCATTTTTACCTGGTACACTGAATGTCAGCTCTCTAACTTATAAGCTTTATAATCTTTTAATTTCCTCATCTAACACTAGAGGTTGTAGTGCAATGGTTAAAATACTACATGTAAAGAGTACTATGGGGTCTACTATTAGTAGTATTGTGGCAGCCTTGGAAGTGCTCTTTGCAGAACTGCTTGAGCAAAGAACCTGCTGTTCCATTGCAAAGAGTACAGTTAACTGGAAGTTTTTAGCTGAAACTTTTTCAGAATCTGCTTTAGCTTTTAAGCTGAGACCATTGTCTTCTCGGGCAGCCACCAGTCAATGCATGGGCATAGCAGCTCTACATAGACTTTTGCAAAAGATAACTTTTGCTCCAGAACTTCTCACTGAGAAAACTTTCGGCAGATCTGCACTGAAGACAGACCATCCCTGGCCAATTCAGCTTCCTTCCTGCTTTCCTTTATCAGGTATTAGCCCCTCCAATAAGTTACCTAAACACTTAAATATCTGCTTCACAGTGGTCTCAAATGATACAACTGTCAACTGTCAATTTGATGTTAAAAAAGCATTCTCCATATAGGTATATAGCTTCCCTATATTTTTTGCTTAGACTTGTTAAATTATGCATTTCTAGGCCCAGTCACAGTGGCATTCACTTCTAAGATCTTATGATCCACAGGCTGGAACCAGATAGGAGGCCCAGATTCAACTCCCAGGTCAACCTAAAGGCTGGATGTGGTGGTGTACACATTTAATGCCAGTGACTTGGAAGGCTGAGGCAGGATTGAAAACTCGGGCTAGCCTGGGTAACATAGTGAGACCCTGTCTAACCAGTTAGGTATAGTGTGGTGGTGTGGTGGCATATGACTTTAGACTCCGGTGGGAAGCTAAGGCAAGAGGTTCATGACTGTGAGACCCAGTGAAGAAGAAGAAGAGGAAGAAGAGGAGGAGGAAGAAGAAGGGGGAGAAGAAGAGGAAGGAGAAGAAGAGGAAGAAGAAGAAGAAGAAGCAGTAGTAGCAGCATCAGAGAAAGAAATTGTGCATTTCTAAATCATCCCAGCCAGCATATTTTCTTTTTATAGTCTTTCAAGAATTATTAGTTAATAAAAGACTAGTGCTTACCAGTGCAGGTTCCAGGGGCTGACACGGTGGAACTTTATTGGATCTACCCGCATCTCTCTTATGAGCAGAACTACGGTGAGAAGACGGCACCTTGATTTTTAGATGAGAGTTTAGCTTTGATTGAAAATTTGTATCCCTATGTTCAGAATCTTCTTTGAACTGAAACAAATTTACAATCATGAAATACATTCACGGTGCTATAAAAACATTTCCAGTTCTTCTCAGATGTCCTGTTATTCTTTTGACTTGAAAAAAAAAAGATTTAAAGTTAAGTGATTTTCCAGGAAAAATAATGTGTTCTATATATTTAAGTTAAAAAAAAAAGTTGAAAGACAAAATAGTTTGAAATGTGCAGCTCACAAAATGGCACTACAACAGTTAAAGTAACTTTTCCCAAATAGTGTTCTATGCAAACAAATGAAAATTAGTTATTTTATCAATATTTAAAGCTAAATTTTAGGAAAAAAACATGAAAATATTTATATAACTGTCTTTATTTTGCAATAATATGCCAAACTATCTTCCAAAGTGGCTATGCCCTTTTGCGTTCCCACCAGCAATGAATAGAATTCCTACTGCTATACATACTCACCAGCATTTGGTAAGGTCAATGTTTTGAATTTTGGCCATTCTGGTAGGTGTATACTTGTAAGTCATTGTTCTTCTAATTTGCAATTTCCTAATGACATATGATGTTGAACAACCTTCCATGGACTTATTGCCATCTGCACATTTTCTTTGATGAATTGCCTGTTCCAGTTTTTCACCCATTTTTAAAAATCAGGATTTTTGTCTTAGGACTTCCACTGTCTCCCGACTATTCCAGATGCCCGGACCTTGCCACTTCCACCTCCTTAATCTGCCATTAGCCCTGGAACCTGCATGGTGGCAGCTAGTGAGAAAACTTACTGAGGCTGGAGATCACCTTGGGACCTCCAGGGTCTACTGACAGTTCCAGGTGCCCAGATCTTTCCAATTCTACCTCTCCTGTCTGCCATTAGGCCCAAAACCTGTGTAGCAGCAGCTTGTAAGAAAACTGAGGCCAGAGATCGTCTTGGGACCTCTACTGTCTTCAGACAGTTCCAGACTTCATAGTTTCCTGAAGTGCATTTCATGACCCCTATTTTCTTTCCCAGTTGAAACCCTGCAGCTCAGCCTCAGGTGTACCTATTCTTTTTTTTTTTTTTAAAGAATTATTTTATTTAACTTTATTTATCTATTTTAATTTGACCAGAGCAGGATAGAGAGAGAAAGAGAGAGAGAAAGTGAGAAAGCAAGCCATCAGGTCTGAGACTTGAACCATGGTTGGCCATGTGGGAGTCCAGCACCCTTAACTACCACGCCACCTGCCAGCCTCCCAGGTGCACCTATTCTTGAGAAACTAGGAGGCCACTAGAATATCTAGTTCCAGTGACAATGGTACATGTTGCAAGGTGAGCATTATAGAGATGGTTCTGCAGAGAGCCTTTGGCTCACCACCTCCTGTAGGCATTTGAACTCTCAGAATTAACTCTAAGAAATTAGGAAGAAATGTATAATCCATCAAGTGATCAGAAGCCAGTGCAGAGGCAGAATAAATATGAAATACCAAGACAATTTCTCTCTCCCAAAGGAAAAGAACAATTCCTTATCATCCACAGACAGTACGATAGAACTTGTGGAAATGTCAGATAAACAGTTCAGAATATTCATAGTGGCAAAACTAAATGAGATACAAGAGAAAAGAGACAACAAACTCTAGGATATAAGGAAGTCCTTCTATGATCTAAAAGAAAAAATAGACACCATAAAAAAGAATCAAATGAAACTGTTAGAGAGGAAGGCTACCATACAGGAAATCAGAGCCTCCTTCTAAAGTATTAAAAGCAGATTAGATTATGCAGAAGATTGAATCTCAGATCTAGAAGACAAAACCTCTGACCTAGGAAAAAAATAACCAAAAAGAATGAAAAATAACACCCCCCAAAAAAAATACATGTCCAAACATCTGAATAATAATAATCTGGGTGAAAATGAAGAAACTAGTAAGTTTCACCCAGAAGGTGAAGAAACTAATAAGGGAATTGATCATCTATTCCATGAAATCCTGGAAGAAAACTTTTCACACCTAGAGAAGCATTTGAACATGCAGACCCAAGAAATACAAAGGAATTAACCCAAGAAGAATCAACCCAAGAAGATCCTCTCCATGGCACATCATAGCCAGATTGGTCAAAATCACAGGTAAAGACAAGATATTAAAAATGACAAGGGATCAGCAGTTGGTGTAATGGCTTATGTTACTGGACTCCCATGTAGTTGACCGTGGTCTGAGTTCTAGACCCAGTGGCTTAAACTCATGCCAGGTGCGTGTGCGTGCGTGAGAAGAGAATGGAGGAGAAGGTATTATGGCATGGCCATCCTCCCAGGGGGTGATTTCTTGCTTTCTGTCTCTCTGTCTCTCCCTGTCTTTCTGGTGAGTGCACATGCTCTATAGCAAAAAATTCTCAGAAAAAAAAAAAAAGAAAAAGAAAAAGAAAAGAAAAGAAAGAAAGAAAAAAGAAAAAAGAAAAGAAAAGAAAAGAAAAGAAAAAAGAAAAGAGGCAAGACAGAAATGTCAAGTTACTTACAAAGGTTATCCCATCAGGTTAACTTTGAACCTCTCAGCAAAAACAATGTGAAAAAGGAAAAAATTGGAAGATATATTCAAAGTGTTAAAAGAAAAAAAAAAATTCAACCAAGTAAGATTATCCTTCAAATGGAAAGAAAAGATAAAAACATTCTCAGATATAGGACCAGTAGTTGGCATAATGGCTATGTCGCTGATCTCCTATGTAGTTGACTGTGATTCGAATCCTGGATTTGGTGGCTTAAACTCATGCTAGGTGTGTGTACATGCAGGGCCAGGATCCCAAGAGGAGAATGGAGGAGAAGGGATTGCGGTGTGGCCATCCCCCCGGGGGACGATTTCTTGCTTTCTGTCTCTCTGTCTCTCTGGCAAGCACACGCACCCTATAGCAAAAACCTCTCAAAAAAAAATATATATATATTCTCAGATAAACAGAACCTGAAAGAATTTACCAACACCAGACATGCTCTTCAAGAAGTTCTGAAGGGAATGCTATACCAAGAAAACTAAAGAGAGACAGACAGAAATAAGGGAACAAAAAACAACCAAGAAAATGGTTAACTTGATGGTAGGGACAAGACCAGAAATATCAATAATAACATTGACTGTTAATTAAATGATCCAATCAAGAGACAGAGACTGGCTGAATGGCTAAAACAAAACAAAACAAAAACAAAAACAAAAACAAAAAAACCCAGAAACTTTCTATCTGTTGCCTACAAGAAATATACCTCATGGATAAAGACATACATAGGCTAAAAGTGAAGGGCTGGAAAAAGCTATTCCATGCAAATAGAAATAAAAAAAAGGGTTGGAATCACAGTACTGATTTTGGAAAAAGTAAGTTCTAAGACAAAAACTGTAGGAAGAGACAAAGAAGAGCATTATATAGTAGTAAAAGGACTAGTCAATCAAGAAGATATAATGCTTATAAATATCTATGCATCCAACTCAGGAGCAGCCAAATACATGAAGGAAACACTGCTAGATTTAAAAGGAGAAAAAGACTGTAACACATTAATTGTTGGGGATCTCAATACTCCACTATCTCCTTTGGACAGATCATCTAGACAAAAAATAAGAAAAGAGATACAGGATCTAAATTATATCACAAATCAAATGGACTTGACAAACATCTATAGAACCTTCCACCCAAAAACCACAAAGTACACATTTTTTCACAACTGCATGGAAACTTTTTGAAGACTGACCACATGACAGTGCACAAAACAAGCCTTTATAGATTCAAAGGTATAGAAACTAAATCCAGCATCTTCTATAATGATAAAATTAAATTTGATACTAATTTATGGAAAAAAAACTAAAAAATACACAAACATATGGAAACTAAACAACCTACTCCTTTTTTTCTTTTCTTTAAATTTATTTTTTACATTAATTCACTATACATCATTACAGCATACAAAATGAATTTTCCATCCAGAATACACTGTATATTGGCTCAATCAAGCACTTTAACATATATGTTATCAACAAATAATTTTCCATTTCTTATTTTCTGTATATTTTTCTTTTTTTGCCATCCTTGATTCCCTATCCCTCATCCTCTGCTATGTCCCACCCTCCTCCCACATTGTCTTTGGTATCCATGGTTGCTTTCTATGCCTTTAGCCCCCCATTTAATTGATTTGCTAATGAACTTAATTAGTCTAAATATTTCCAATAGCAAGTGCAGCTGATATATACATATCCATGAACCCAAGTCTGACTTTAGGCATAAACATCAGTGAGTAGAATGAACATACTATAAAGTAGCACCTAGCTGGGGCTAGATAGCTTACTGCAGTCATCAAATACACATTTTTTTTTAATTTCGATAAGAACAGTTTTAGTGTTTTTTTTCCTCCTGAAACTTTTTTTTAAATTAATTTATATTCATTCCCTGAGCATCATCACAACATACTAAATGTGGTTTCCCATCTAGAATAAACTGCATAGTGGCTTAATCATGCATGTTATCATCCATAATATTCCATTTATATGTGTATATATATATATATATATATATATTGTTTTTACCCCATGTGTGACCCTCTGCCCTTTCCCACTCTTTTATTACACTATCTCCACTGTCTACAGTTGTCTTCAATTCCTTTTCCCCCAACATTTTGATCACACAATATCATAAGTAATCTAACTACGTTCAATAGCAAATTCAACTGGTAATTTCAAGAAAAGCAGTTTTGAACTGGTAAGGATATTTCCTTGAAACTTAAAGCCTAGAAACAGGTTAGTACTCTGTTCAAATAGTAGGCACATGAACCTATTGACAGCTCAAGACAGTACAAAAATCCTTAAAACCGGACAACAAAGTTTAGGAGAAAAGCAGCAATATTTTAGTCAAGTCACAGAATGCTGTTTCATCAGTTCAGTCTCATGTACTTAATCTTTCTTCTGTTGTGGTTCGATCTTCCAGATTGAATTCTGGGATATAACATTCAACTCCAGACTTTGTCCCTACAATTAAGTTGTCCATTTTCTTAGTTTTTGAACTCTTATTTCCACTCCATGAAATCCTGCAAGAAAACTTTCCAAACCTAGAGAGGCACTCAAAGATTCAGTCCCAAGAAATACAGAGGACCCCAGATAGAATCAACCCAAGAAGATCTTCTCCAAGACACATTATAGCCAGATTGACCAAGACCACAGACAAAGACAAGATACTAAGACTGGCAAGAGAAAAAATGGCAAGTTACCTACAAAAGGTATCCCATCAGACTAACAGCAGACCTCTCATCAGAAACAATGCAAGTGAGGAAAGAATAGGAAAATATATTCAAAGTGTTAAGGGAAAAGCAATTTCAACTGAGAATACGGTACCCAGCAAGATTATTGTTCATTTGGGAAGAAAAGACAGGAATATCCTCAGATAAACAAAATCTGAAAGAATTTACCAGCACCAAACCAGATCTCCAAGAAGTTCTTAAGGGAGTGCTATGTCAGTAAAATTAAATGCAAACAACCTACTCCTGAATGACTTTACAACTACTGAAAAAATTAAGACTGAAATCAAAAGATTCATTGAAACCAATGATAATGAGTACATGTTTCCATAATCTATGGGACACAGCAAAAGCAGTTACAAGAGGGAAGTTCATAGCAATTAGTGCACATAAAATAAAAGAAAGAAAGAAAGAAAGATGGCAAATGGACAACTTAACATATGCCTCAGAGAATTGGAAAAACAAAAAAAATTCAAAGAATGCCAGGAGAAAAGAAATAATAAAGATTCCAGCAAAAATAAATGAAATAGAAAATAAGCTATACAGAAAATAAATGAAACCAAAAGCTGATTCTTTGAAAAGACAGACAACATTGACACGCCATTAGCTAGACTAATTAAGAAGAGAGAAAATAACCAGATAAATTCTCAATGAAAGAGGAAACATTACAACAGACATAATAGAAATAGAAAACATCATTAGAGAATACTATGAGTTACTATATGCCAACAAACAAGAAAACTTGAATGAGATGGACAAATTCTTGGATACATAATGTACCAAGATTGAATCAGGAAGACAGAGAGAGCCTGAATAGACCCGACCCAAGCAATGAGACTGAATCAGTAATAAATAACCCCAACACAGAAAAGTCCAGGTAGTCCACTTCTGAATTCTATAAAACTTTTAAAGAAGAGTTAACCCCCATTCTACTCAAATTATTTCTAAAGATACAAAAGGAAGGAAACCTCCCCAATTTATTCTATGAAGCCTCCATCACCCTCATCCTCCAAACAGGTAAGGACATGACAAAGAAGGAAAACTACAGACCAATATCTCTGATGAACATAGATGCAAAAATTTTCAGCAAGATACTAGCAAATGGTATCCAACAATCTATAAGAAAAGATTATACATCATGATCAGGTAGGCTTTATTCCTGGGATGGTTCAACATATGCAAAACCATAAATGTAATATACCATATTAACAGAAAGAAAAACAAAAGCATTTGATAAAATACAACATCCCTTTATGATTAAGACTCTCATCAAAACTGGCATAGAAAGGTCATTTCTCACCACAATAAAAACTATCTAAGAAAAACCCATAGCTCAAATAGAGAGACATGACACTAGTGGGAAACAGAAATGGTTTATTACCTGTTGAAGATGATGTGTATAGTATTCTCAACTGAACTGGTCTGAGAAGTATTTCATGTTAGGTAAAGTCTTTTTATAAACAAAATGATAAATAGAGATTGAATATTTAAAAAATAATTGGAATAATAATAATAATCTGGAAAAAATAATGAAAAACTATTTGATGATGATGATGGGGATTTTAATGTTTTTGTATTGACTGATATTCATGATATTTCTTCTCGAAAAAGAAATGTAATACACTGTAAAGTTATATGTGATTCAATGTAAGATTATGATACTAATAAATAAATAAAAGATATGAGGTAGGAGACCTCTACACACTGTACATTGATTATTAGTCATTTTAAACTTCTATAGGAAATATCCCTATTGTCCCTAAGCAAATGTTGTCTGAAATAAGATCTAAACACACTGATATTTTTTACAGAGCTTAGAATTTCTTCTCAAGATAAAAAAAATAATAAATTTTCTTCTATAACTAAAAAAGACAAACAAACAAACAAAACCCCATAGCTAACATTATAATGAATGGGGGAAAGCTAAAGGCTAAAGCCTTTGCACTAAAAACTCATACAAGACAGAGATGCTCACTTTCACCACTCCTTTTCAATATAGTACTGGAAGTCCTCACCAACATAATCAGAAAAGAGAATAAAATAAAATACATTCAAGGAAAAGAAGAGGTGAATTTATCTATATTTGCAGATGACATGATTGTATACATAGAAGACCCAAAAGTATCCAGAAAAAGCTCCTGGAAGTAATAAATGAATATAGTAAAGTGGCAGGATACAAAAATCAATGTGCAAAAACCTATATCATTTTTATATATGAACAAGAACTGAAGAAAGTAATCTCATTTTCTACCAAAACAAAAATGATAAGATACCTAGGAATAAATCTAACCAAAGAAGTCAAAGACCTCTACAAGGGAAACTATGAACTAAAAAAAGAAATTAAAAATGACAAAATAAAAAGGGAAGGACATCCCATGTTCCTAGGCTGGAAGAATTAATATAATCAAAAGGGTAGTTCTACCCAAATTAATCTACATATTTAATGCAATCCAATCAAATTACCAGAGATATTCTCCATAGCTCTAGGAAAAGACAATTATAGAATTTTCCTGGAATCATGAAAGACCTTGCATTGCCAAAGCAATCCTGCACAAGAAGAGTGGAGAAGAAGGCATCTCACTTCCTGACCCTGAAATATATTACAAAGCTGGGATAATCAAATCAGCATGGTATTGGCACAAAAAACAGATATGTGGACCAATGGAACAGAATAGAGATTCCAGAAATAAACCCCCAAACATACACTCAACTGACTTTTGACAATGGGCACTGGTTCATCCAGTGGGGAAAAGAAAACCTCTTTACCAAATGGTGCTGGAAAAACTGAGTATCAACCTGCAGAAAGAAACTGGACTCCTATCTCTCACCATTAACAAAATTCAACTCAAAGTAGATCTCAGATCTAAACCTAAGACCTCAAACTATAAAACTACTGCTGGAAAGCACTGGAGAAACTCTGGAAGACATTGGAGTAGGCAAAGATTTTTTAAATAAGACCCCCAAAGCACAGGCAATAATCCCCAAAATATTCAAGTGTGATTATATCAGATTAAGAAGTTTCTGCACTGAGACCAGCAGTTAGCGTAATGGCTATGTTGCTGGACTCCCGCGTAGTTGACCGCAGTTCGAGTCCCGGACCCGGTGGCTTAAACTCACACCGGGCACGTGTGCATGCGTGCCCAAGATCCCGAGAGGAGAATGGAGGAGAAGGGATTGTGGCGTGGCCATCTCCCCTGGGGGGTGATTTCCTGCTTTCTGTCTCTCTGTCTCTCTCTGTCTGTCTGGCGAGTGCATGCGCCCTATAGCAAAAACCTCTCTCAAAAAAAAAAAAAAGAAGTTTCTGCACAACAAAAGACACAGTAATTAGGGTGAATTGACAACCCTTGGAATGGGAGAATATTTTTGTAAACTATGCTTCAGATAAGGGACTTATAACCAGGATACACAGTGAACTCATTGGTTTATCACCCCCCCCAAAAAAAAAGATCAACTCAATTAGAAGATAGGAAAGTGAGTTGAACAAACAACTCTGTAAGGAAGACATACAAATAGCTAAAAAGCATATGAAAAAAGGCTCCACATCCCTCATCATAAGGGAGATGTAAATCAAAGGCACAAAGAATGTTAATTAGTTCAGTCACTGTGGAGAGCAATATAGAGGTTCCTCAAAGATCTACAAATAGAACCACCATATGATCCAGTAATTCCACTCCTGGGTATTTACCCAAAGGATAGGAAAATGCTCAGTTGGAAAAGCGCTTGCATATCTATGTTTATTGCGACATTCCTCACAATTGCAAAGACATGGAACCAACCCAAATGTCCATGAACAGATGAATGGATCGAAAAAGTGTGGCACACATACTCTATGTCATACTACTCAGCCATAAAAAACAAGACCCTGGCATTTGATAGAAAGTGGACGATATGAAACATATACTGCTGAGTAAAGCAAGCCAAGCTATGAGAGAGACATTGTTTGTCTCCACTTAATATATACTGACTGTCCACACTTTATGGCAGAAACTCAAAGACTAAAGGATACAGGAGCATGGAAAATGGTTGCAGATACTGGAGACATTATGGGAAAAGGTGGAAGAAAGGGAAGAGTGAGAAGAAAGGAATCAAGGAGAAAATAGAGAGGCAAGACATTTAAAGGACATGGAAATGGATGCTTATCAGTTTATTTTTTCTTTCTTTCTTTCTTTCTTTCTTTCTTTCTTTCTTTCTTTCTTTCTTTCTTTCTTTCTTTCTTTCTTTTTCTTTTTTTTTTGAGAGGTTTTTGCTATAGGGCGCGTGCGCTCGCCAGAAAGACAGAGAGAGAGACAGAGAGACAGAAAGCGAGAAATTGCCCCCCCCCCAGGGGGGATGGCCATGCCACAATCCCTTCTCCATTCTCCTCTCAGGATCTTGGGCACACACGCACATGACGCTGGGCGTAAGTTTAAGCTGCAGGGTCTAGGACTTGAACCATGATCGACAGCATGGGAGTCCAGAGACATCGCCATTACACTAACTGCTGGTCCTGATGGATGATTATCTGTTGATGATAATGTGTATGGTATCTTTAACTGGACTGGTATAAAGTGTGTTTATGTTGGGTAAATTCACTTTACAATCTGTAGCAATGTATAGTGATTAAATATATAAAATTAATTAAAATTAAAAAATTAAATCAGGCTTTCATCTTCTCAGTGCTGAATTTTAAGAGTTCTTTGTATATTCTAGATGACAATCCTTTTTTTTTTTTTTGAGAGATTTTTCACTATAGGGTGCGTGTGATCGCCAGACAGACAGAGAGACATAGAGACAGAAAGCGAGAAATCACCCCTCAGGGGGGATGGTCACGCCGCAATCCCTTCTCCTCCATTCTCCTCTCGGGATCTTGGGCACGCACACACACGCACACGCACCCGGTGTGAGTTTTAAGCCACCGGGTCCGGGACGTGAACTGTGGTCGACTACGTGGGAGTCCAGCGACATAGCCATTACTCTAACTGCTGGTTCTTGATGACAATCCTTTTTCAGATGTATCTTTTTTGTGTGTGTGTGGGAGAGGTTTTGTTTTGTTTTGTTTTGTTTTTGCTATAGGGTGTGTGCGCTAGCCAGAGAGATAGAGAGAGACAGAGAGACAGAAAGTAAGAAAGCACTCCCCAGGGGCGATGGTCACGCTGCAATCCCTTCTCCTCTCAGGATCTTGGGCACGTACGCACACACGCCCGGCATGAGTTTAAGCCTCCGGGTCTGGGACTTGAATAGTGGTTGACTATGTGGGAGTCCAACGACACAGCCATTGTCCCTTCAGATGTATCTTTTAAAAATACTTTTTCCAGTCTATGGCTTGTCTCCTAATTATCTTGTCTTTCACATAGAAGTTTTTACTTTTTTTCTTTTTTTTTTTTGAGAGGTTTTTGCTATAGGGTGCGTGAGCTCGCCAGAAAGACAGAGACAGAGACAGAAAGTGAGAGATCACCCCCCTGGGGGATGGCCACACTGCAATCCTTTCTCCTCCACCCTCTTCTCAAGATCTTGGGCACACATGCACATTCACCCGGTGTGAGTTTAAGCCACTGGGTCCCGGACTTGAACTGCGGTTGACTACATGGGAGTCCAGCGACATAGCCATTACACCAACTGCTGGTCCTGGAAGTTCTTAATTTTAATGAAGTCCAGCTTATCAATTTTTTTCCATGGATTGTGCTGCTGGCATTGTTTTTCAAAATTCACTGTGATACCTCAAGTCACCTAGACTTTCTCCTAAGTTATCTTCTAGGAGTTTCATAGTTTATATTTTACATTTATGTCTATAATACACTTTTAGTTCATTCTTATGAAGGGTGTAAAGTCCATTTCTAGTTTTTTTGGGGTTTTGTTTTGTTTTGCACATGGATGTCCAGTTATTCCAGCACCATTTCTAGAAAAGATCAACTTTCCTACACTATACTGTCTTTATTCCTTTGTCAAAGATCAATCAACTATATTTATATGGACCTATTTCCTTTTTTTTTTTTTTTGGAGAGATTTTCACTATAGGGCGCGTGCGCTCGCCAGACAGACAGAGACATTAGAGACAGAAAGCGAGAAATCACCCCCCAGGGGGGATGGTCACGCCGCAATCCCTTCTCCTCCATTCTCCTCTCGGGATCTTGGGCACGCATGCACATGTGCCCGGCGTGAGTTTTAAGCCACCGGGTCCAGGACGCGAACCGCGGTCGACTACGTGGGAGTCCAGCAACATAGCCATTATGCTAACTGCTGGTTCCCATATGGACCTATTTCTAAGCACTGTTTTTCATCTGATGTAGTTGCCTTTTCTTTCACCAAACCTACATTGTCTGTATTACAGGAGCTCTGTAAGTCTGTAAGTTGAGTAGTGTCCATCTTTCCACTTTGTTCTTTTCCTTCAATATTGAGTTACCTATTATGGGCCTTTTTCCTCTACATATGAACTTAACAATTATCTTGTTACTGTCCACAGAGTAATTTACTGGGATTTTGATTGGGATTACACTGAATCTATAGATCAAGTCCAGAAGATTTGCCATCTTGACAACATTGAGTCTTCCTATCCACAATGTGGAATATTTCTCCAATGATTTAGTCTTCTTTGATACCTTTCATTTAAGTTTTGTAGTTTTTCTCATATAGGACTTTATATTTTGTTATATTTATACCTAAGTATTTCATTTTGGGGGTGATAATGTAAATCATAAGGTGCTTTTAATGTCAAATTCCACTTGTTTTTTGCTGGTATACAGAAATGTGATGGACTTTCATGTATTAACTTTGTATCCTGAAACATTGCTACAACTGCCTATTAGTTACAGGAGGATTTTTTTGGTCAATTCTTTCATATTTTCAACTTAGACAATCACGTCATCTGAAAATGCAAGTTTTATTTCTTTTATAAAAAATATTTACTTTTCTTCTTATTATTTTATTTGATCAGAGACAGAAAGAGAGAGAAAGGGAAAGTGAGAAAAAGAGCTGCCATGTCCAGAACTCGAATCATGGCCAGCCATGTGGGAATCTAGTACCTTAACCACCAAGACACCTGCAACTCCACAAAAGTATTTTATCTCTTAGTCTCTACTCTGTATACTTTTATTTCCTTTTCTTATCTTACTCCATTAACAAGGACCTCCAGGGAACCAGCAGTTAGTGTAATGGCTATCTTGCTGGACCCGGTGGCTTAGAACTCACGCAGGGCGCATGTGCGTGCGTGCCCAAGATCCCGAGAGGCGAATGAAGGACAAGGGATTGCGGTGTGACCATCCCTCCTGGGGGGTGATTTCTTGCTTTCTGTCTCTCTGTCTCTCTCTGTCTGTCTGGTGAGCGCACGCACTCTATAGCGAAAACCTCTCAAAAAAAACCCCCCAAAAACCAAAACAACAAGAACAAAAAGCAAGGACCTCCAGTATAATATTGAAAAGCAGTAGGGAGAAGGGATATCCTTGCCTTCTTGCTGACTGTAGTGGGAAAGCTTCCAGTTTTTTACCATTAAGTATGATGTTGGCGGTGAATGTTTTGTAGATGATCTTTATCAAGTGGTGGATGCTCCCTTATGTTTCTAGTTTGTTGAGAGTGTCAGTTTCGGAAGTTTATGTCATCATGTCTTCAAGCTCATATATTCTTTCTTCTGCTATGTCTAGTCTACAAATGAGCCGATCAAAGGCATTCTTCATATCTGCCACAGTGTGGCTGATTTCTGACATTTCATTAGGATTCTTCTTAGAATTTCCATCTCTCTGCTTTCATTATCCATCATGCATGTTGTTTACATTTTCCATTAAAGTCCTTAGCGTATTAGTCATGTTTTTAAAAAATTCCTATTCATATAATTATTCCTGCTATATATGACTCCTCTTCTGATATTTGGTCAGTCTCTCCAAACAGTGCTTTTTGTCTTTTAGTAGCCTTGTAATTTGTTCTTGTTGTTGTTGAAAGTGGACATAACACACTAGGTAGAAGGAAATGTAGTAAATACGTCTTTACTACTGTAGTGATAAAGTGTAGGGGAAGAGAAGCATTCTATAGTCCTTTGATAAGGTTTCAGTTTTTTGGAACATCTTCATTGTTTCTCAGTTGTTTCTCCCCCTACCTCTTAGTGGGATAAAATGGCTATAAAGGGACGGAGTTAGATATTTCCTTTTTGTTGGGTAGGTTAGGTTCGTTCATTCTTTCTCTCTCTCTCTCTTTCTTTTTAGAGGTTTTTGCTATAGGGCACAAGTACTTGCCAGAAAGAGAGAGACAAAAAGCGAGAAATCAGTCTCCATGGAGGATGGCCATGCCACAATCCCTTCTCCTCAGGATCTTGGGCATGCATGCACATGCGCCCGGTGTGAGTTTAAGCCACTAGGTCCGGGACTCGAACCATGGTCAACTACATGGGAGTCCAGTGACATAGCCATCACACTAACTGCTTGTTCCCGTAATTATTTTTCTTTTATGAACGTTTATTTCCTCTCTTATGTGAGTATATATATTTTTTTGAGAAGTTTTTGCAATGTGAGTATATTTATCCAGAAGGAAAAAAAGTATGTAACTAACTTTTTTTTTTTTCTTTAAGATTTTTTTCCATAAGACACATGCACTCACTGGAGAGAGGGACAGTGAGAGGGAAAGTGAGAAATCACCTCCCAGTGGAGATGACAGTGCAGTCACTTCTGTATTCTTCTCCTGAGACTTTGGGTGCACACATGCACCCAGCATGATTTTCAAGCCACCAGGTCTAGAACTCAGACCATGATCAACCATGTGGGAGTCCAGCACTGGCTCCATGATACAACTTTTTAAATGAGAAGTTTATAAACCTGAAGTCTCAGGGCTAGCAGGTAGTATGGTAATTAGGGTGCTGGACTCCCATGTGGCCGCCCGTGGTTTAAGTCCTTTGCTTTCTCTCTCCACCCTTGATCTCCTCTCCCCGTCTCCCTGTGATGACTCTAGCAAGTTAAAAACAAACAAGCAAATAAATAAATAATTCTAAATAAAAGAAATAAAAGGCAAAAACCAAAAGTCTCTAGAGTCTAGATCTGAAACATTTTGTGCAACATGTAAAGACCCATCTAAGGGACATCCAACTGTGGTCTGTGGGGCCAGTCTAGCCTACTGCCTGCTTTTGAGCTAAGAATTGTGTTTGCAATTAAAAAAAATTTTTTTTTAAGAATTGGTTATTATTATTTTTATTTGATCAGAGAGAGAGGGAGAGGGGGAAAATGAAAAAGCAAGCTGCCATGTCCGGACTCAAACTTCAGCTGGCTATGTGGGAGCCTAACCTTAACCACCATGCTGGTCCCTTAAATGGTTTTTAAAAAAGACTTATGGTACATGATAATTAATTTGAAATTCAGTGTTCATAAAGAGTTTTATGGGAGCACAGTCATGCTAATTCTTAACTCTCTGGCTGCTCTTGTGCTATGATAGAGTACAATAGTTATTACAGAGACTGTATCCTGTAAAGCCTAAAACATGTGCTAGCTGACCCTTTACAGAAGGTGTTTGACAACCCACACCTTATAGTATAGTGTGGTATGACGACTGTTTCAATGTGTTCATATATTGGAATGGTTCTTCTAACTGTTTCAGATGTTCTTGTTTTAGAATCATTGTTGAACTTTGTCTTAAAAAGAATAAAGTTGGGGTAGGTGGCGTGGTGATTGGGGGCACATGGCCATCCGTGGTTTGGGTCCTGAGCCTTGGCAGCTTCCTTTCTCACTTTCTTTTTCTCTTTTTGTCCTTCTCTGGTTAAATTAAAAATAAATAAGTAAATAAAGTTAAAAATTTTTTTTTGTAAAAAATACTTAATTTTATTTATTTATTATTTTTTAAGAGAGATTTTTACTATAAAATGTGTGTGCTCACCAGAGAGATAAAAAGTGAGAAAACAGCCCCTGGGGGGATGATCGCACTGCAGTCCTTTCTCCTCCATTTTCTTGGGATTTGAGACATGCATGCACACACATCTGGTTTGAGTTTCAACTCATAGGTTTCATAACTTCAACTGCAGTTGGCCACATGGGAGTCTAGTGATGTAACCATTACACCATCTGCTGGTCTCTTTAATTTTTTTAAAAATTTGCTATAGGGCTCATGTACTAACCAGAGGGAGGGAGGGAGGGAAGGGAGGAGGAAGGGAGGAAGAGAGTGAGAGCAAGAGAGAAAGTGAGAAAGTAAGCATCCGGGTCCGAAACTCAAAATGTGGTCAGCCAGGTGGGAGCCCAATGCCCTAACCACCGTGTCACCTGTTGGCTCCTAAAATTTTTTTTTTTTCATTAACAGAGATTTTTGCTATAGGGTGTGTGTGTGCACTTGCTGGAGAGACAGAGAGACAGAAAGTGAGAAATCACTTCCCAGGGGAATGGCTGTACCACAATCCCTTCTGCATTCTCCTCTCAGGATTTTGGGCACACATACATACATGCACATAAGCCTGGCATGAGTTTCATGACATTGAGTCCTGGACTTGAACTGGGGTTGACTATATGGGAATCCAGCAACATAACCATTATGTCATCCATTGGTCCCCCTAAATTAATTTTTCGAAAAAAGTCTTTCTTAACATTTCTCATACCTTTGCCCTCTATATCCATTCTATCAACTATTGAGTCATCAGAAAAGTTATGTTGTATTTTTGTATGCAAAAATGCATTATGGTATTTCTGATGACCCAAAATATAGGAAAAATTACCTTGAATCCATAAATAACTTCTCCATTTCTTCTATAAAACACCACAGTTAAAACTATCACAAACTCTTACCAGAAAATCTTTGTAACTTTCTACTGAATCTCCCAGCTAACAGTTTCCCCTTTTAGTTTGCTTCCTAATTTAGACAATGATAGTGTGTTGGCATGGAAAAAGTAAGCATTTTTAGATTAAGAAATATCTGTCACAAACTCCTTAAAAACAGTGGTGAAAAAATCTAAATTTCAGTCTTCTGATCTATAAAATAGGTAAAAACAAACAAAACTCCTTACCTGACTGGAAGAATAGAAAGAAAAGATATAGTTAATGAATAGCTACTAAAAATCCGCTCTTGCTAAAAACAAAATGAAGTCCAAATTCTTCCCTAAAGACCTCCAGATTCCAAGCTAAAAGACTGATTCAGAAGTGATCTTCCACATAAAACACTGCTGTGGCTACATAGTACATTTTTCATTCTTACTGTAAATTAATGACTACGTGACATTCAATTATTCAAAGGGAAGTTGGAAAATAATGTAAAGTATATCTTAATTCTATTTCATTAACTAAATAGTGAGTATATATTCATATAATATTACATAGGTTTTTCAAAAAAAATTCAAGTTTAATTGCTAAAAAGAATTCTGATTATTTGACTTAAATAGCTAAAAAATAAACCCTATAAAATTATAGGTTCAAAGTATATCCTTTATTAATAAAACTTATGGTTTATGCTGTCCCATTGAGAATACTTGCTTTTTTCTTTGTCTTTTCAGCGATTGAAGGAAAAGTTTTCTGATCAAGTAAAACTTCACAAGCTGTGTTATCTATAAATAAGAACACAGTTTAGTATTCAAATTACCTAAGCTGTCATTAACTGTAAGTAGAGAGAACAAGAGAATTCAAATATAACAAAACAAAACTGATTTTAAAGTCTGTGTTCTTATAATAGTTTTAAAAGAAAAACTTTGTATTTGTTGAACAATCTAACTTGTCACAGACAGGAGAAAATATTTCTCTTTAAAGAGATTTTTGCCTTAGAGTGTATGTGCTCACTTAGTAGACAGAGAGAGAGAAAGAGAGAGAGACAGAGACAGAGACAGACACAGTGACAGGAAAAGTGAGAAATTATCCCCTAGGGGGGAAGACTGTGCCGCAATCCCTTTTCCTTCATTCTCCTCCTGGAATCTTGGGCATGCCCACATGTGCACCCAGTGTGGTTTTTGAAGACACTGGGTCTGGGACTTGAACCACAGTCAGCCATGTGAAAGTCCAATGATGTAATCACTATGCCATCTGCTGGTCCCAGGAGAAAATAGTCTTTAAATTAGTCTTTATCTCAGGAGCTCCACATTTCAAAGAAATAAATAAACTGTACATAAAATATTTTCCTTTCAATTAATAGAAAAAGTTGTGTGATTAAAATTCATTTAGCCCCAAACATGTTGGTGCACACTGGAGCTGCTTCTTGGCAGGCCGAGGCCACACTGAAGGCCTGATTAGATTCTGAAAGGTCTCATTTACATTCTGAGCACATAAAATTTCTCTGGAATTGTAACAGGCCCTGGATCATCAGAACAAAAAAAAAAAAAAATAAGTGGCATCTCACTTTCTGATCTCAAAATATATTACGAAAC
This sequence comes from Tupaia belangeri chinensis, assembly GCF_000334495.1. Classification (NCBI taxonomy): domain Eukaryota; kingdom Metazoa; phylum Chordata; class Mammalia; order Scandentia; family Tupaiidae; genus Tupaia; species Tupaia belangeri. Next base: position 4,693,690 of record NW_006204205.1, on the reverse strand, counting down.
TGATAATCAAAACAGTATTGTAGTGGCATGAAAACAGGCATGTAGACCAATGGAACAGAATGAGAACCCAGAAATAAACTCCCAAAACATGCAACCAGCTGATTTTTTGACAGAGGGCACCAGTCAATCCAGTGGGGGAAAGAAAACCTCTTTAGCAGATGATACTGGAAAAATTGGGTACCCTTTTACAAGAAAAAATGGAAAAAATGGGGTCCCAAAAAAAAAAAAAAAAAAAAAAAAAAAAAAAAAAAAGAAAGGCAAGTATTCTCTTCTATTTCTGTGTAGACTGTCTCTGGTAATTTGATTGAAATTGTAGGAAACCTGTAAATTGATTTGGGTAGAACTAATATTTTGATTATATTAATTCTTCCAATCCAGGAATATGGGAAGTCTTTCTACTTCTTTTCTATGTGTTAGTTCTTTTTTAATTATTATTATTATTATTTTAAACATTATATTGCTATACAACATTTCACTTGTAAAGAGAATTTACCCAACATGAAATACATCTCAGACTAGTCCAGTTGAGAATACTATACACGTTATCATCAATAGGTAATAAACCATTTCTGTGTCACACAGAAGTCTTGACTCTCTTATTTTTTCTCCCTGATTTC
>NW_006204205.1:4683662-4693063 GCF_000334495.1 Tupaia belangeri chinensis | reverse complement strand
CTTTCCCTATACTCTTCCCTTCTCCCACCCTCCTTCCACACTGTCTCCAGCATCCATAACTATTTTCACTGCTTTTATGCTGTCCAACCTTTCAGTCTCTACCATAGAGTGTGGACAGTCAGTTTATATAAAGTGGAAACATACAATAGTTTTCTATCATAGGCTGACTTGCTTCACTCAGTAATAAATCTTCCATATTTGACCACTTTCTATCAAATTCCAGGATCTTGTTATTTTTTATGGCTGAATAGTATTCAATAGAGTGCATGTGCCATACTTTTTCAGTCCATTCATCTGTTCATGGACATTTGGCTTGGTTCCATGTCTTAGCAATCATGCATAATGTCTCAATAAACATTGATATGCAAGCACTTTTCCAACTGAGCATTCTCCTGTCCTTTGGGTAAATACCCAGGAGTGGGATTACTGGATCATATGGTAGTTCTATTTGTAGGTCTTTGAGAAACCTCCCTATTGCTTTCCACAGTAGCCAGACCAATTTACATTCCCACCAACAGTGTAGGAGAGTTCTCTTTTCACCACAACCCACCAACACTGATCACTTTTTGTATTTTTAATCTTTGCCATTAGGACAGGGGTTAGGTGGTATCTCTTTGTCATTTTAATCTGCATCTCCCTTATGATGAGGGATGTTGAGGATTTCCTCATGTACTTTTTGGTGTTCATATGTCTTCCTAGGAGAGTTTTCTATTCCATTTATTTTCCCATCTTTTAATTGGGTTAATCTTTTTTTTTTTTTAAGCCCCTTGAGTTCCTGTGTATTCTGGTTATTAGTCTCTTATCTGATGCACAGTTAACAAAAATATACTCCCATTCTAAGGGCTGTCATTTAACACTAATTACTGTGTCCCAAACTGTGCAGAAAATTCTTAATCTGAAATAATCTCACTTGTCTATTTTGGGGATTATTGCCTGTGCTTTGGGAGTCTTATTTAGGAAGTCTTTGCCTACCCCCAAGGTATCCCAGAGTTTCCTCAGTGTTTTCCACCAGTAGTTTTATAGTTTGAAGTGTTAGGCTCAGATCTTTGATCCACTTGGAGTTTATTTTTGTTAATGGTGAAAGATGGGGATCCAGTTTCATCCTTCTGCAGGTGGATATCCAGTTTTTCCAGTTTACCATTTGCTAAAGATGTTTTCCTTTTTCCCACTGGATTGATTTGTATCCTTTGTCAAAGATCACTTGGCTATATATTTTGAGGTTCATTTCTGGGGTCTATATTCTATTCCATTGGTCCATTTGTCTGTTTTTTTTTTTTTTTCTCCAATACAATGCTGTTTTGATCATCACAGCTTTATAGGATATTTTGAGGTCATGGAGTGAGATGCTGCCCACTCCACTCTTCTTGTGCAGGATTGCTTTATCAATATGAGGTCGTTTATGATTCCAGACAAATTCTATTATTGTCTTTTCTAGATCTGTGAAGAATGTCCCTGGTAATTTGATTGGAAGTGCATTAAATATGTAGATTAATTTGGGTAGAACTGCCATTTTGATTGTATTAATTCTTCCAATTCAGGAACATGGGATGTCCTTCCACTTTTTTGTGTCATTTTCAATATATTTTTTTAATATTTTCATAGTTTTCTTTGCAAAGATCTTTGACTTCCTTACTTAGGTTTATCCTAGGTATCTTATACATTTTGTGGCTATGGTAAAAGGGACTATTTTCTTCAGTATTATCTCCATCAACTTGTTGTTAGTATATAAAAATGCTATAGATTTTGGATGTCGATTTTCTATCCTGCCACTTAACTGTATTCATTTATTACTTCAAAATTTTTCATGGGAACCTTTCGGTCTTCTAAGAATACCATCATGCCATCTGCAAATAAAGATATTTTCAATTCTTCTTTGCCTATTTGAATGCCTTTTATATTGTTCTCTTTACTGATTGCATTGGTTAATACTTCCAGCCCTAAATTGAAATGAAGTGGAGAAAGAGGGCAGCCTTGTCTAGTACCTAGTGTTTCCTCGTTCAGAGTTGGGCTCTTCTATGCCCAACTTGCCAAAAATCTTAATCATGAAGGGATGTTCTATTTTGTTGAATGCTTTCTCTCCATCGGTTAAAATAATCATATATTTTTTTCTTTTTTGGGAGAGGTTTTCGCTATAGGGTGCATGCACTCGCCAGACAGAGAGAGAGAGACAGAGACAGAAAGTGAGAAATCACCCCCTGGGGGGATGGCCATGCCGCAATCCCTTCTCCTCCATTCTCCTCTCGGGATCTTGGGCACGCACGCACACTCAACTGGCGTGAGTTTTAAGCCACTGGGTCCAGGACTCGAACCATGGTCAACTACGTGGGAGTCCAGCGACATAGCCATTATGCTAACTGCTGGCCCCAAAATGATCATATGGTTTTTATCTTTCTTTCTGTTAATATGGTGTATAATGATTATGGTCCTGCATATGTTGAACCACCCTTGCACCCCTGGAATAAAGTCTACTTGATTGTGATAAATAATCTTTTTATATGTTGTTGGATACCATTTGCAAGTATCTTGTTGAGAAATTTTGCATCTATAGTCATCAGAGATATTGGTCTGTATTTTTTATTTTTTGTCATGTCTTTATCTGTTTTGGGAATGAGGAAGATAGAGGTTTCATAAAATGAATTTGGGAGGTTTCCTTTCTTTTGGATATTTTGAAATAATTTTTTTAAAGATTTATTTTATTTAACTTTATTTACTTATTTATATTTCTTAATTTGACCATAGAGGGACAGAGTGAGAGAGAAAGAAAGTGAGAAAGCCAGCCAACAGGTCAAGGACTTGAACCACGGTCAGCCATGTGGGAGTTCAGTGTCCTTAACCACCACACCACCTGCAGGCCCCTATTTTGAAATAACTTAACTCTTCTTTAAAAACTTTGTAGAATTCAGAAGTGAAGCCATCAGGACCTGGGTGTTTTGTTTTGTTTTGGCTTGGTTTTGGTTTTTATCAGGAGACTATTTATTACTGATTAAATCCCCTGGCTTGTTATGCTCTATTCAGGCCTTCTACATCCTCCTGATTCAATCTTGGTAGATTATATACATCCAGAAATTTGCCCATCTCCTCCATGTTCTCTTGTTTGTTGGCATATAATCACTTATAGTATCCTCTAATGATGTTTTGTATTTCTATTGTGTCTGTGGTAATGTTGCCTGTTTTGTTACATATTTAATTTATCTAGTTCCTTTCTTTGTTCTTAATCAGTCTAGCTAATGCTGTGTCCATCTTGTTAACCCTTTCAAAGAACCAGCTTTTGCTTTCATTTATTTTCTGTATAGTTAATTTATTTTCTATTTCATTTATTTCTGCTTGAATCTTTATCATTCCTTTTCTCCTGGCGTTTTTGTTGTTGTTGTTGCTGTTGTTGTCATTCCCTGAAGCATGATGTTAGGTTGTCTATTTGCCACCTTTCCATCCTTTTCTTATGCAATACACTAACTGCTATGAATTTCCCTCTTAGACTGCTTTTGCAGTATTCCATAGATTATGGAAACTTATGTACTCATTATCATTTGTTTCCATAAAGTTTTTTTATTTCAGATTTAATTTATTTGGTAGTTGAGAAGTCATTCAGAAGTAGGTTGTTTAGTTTCCATGTGTTTGTGTATTTTTGAGGATTTTTCCTGAAATTAATATCAAGTTTAATTCTATCATGGTCAGAGAAGATGCTGGATATAGTTTTTATACCTTTGAATCTGTAAAGGCTTGATTTGTGCCCTATCATACGGTCAATCTTTGAAAGGTCCCATTCCAGGATGAGAAAAATGTATATTTTGTGGTCTTAGGGTGGAAAGTTCTATGATGTCTGTCAACTCCATTTGATTGACAGTATCATTTAGGTCCTGTATCTCTCTGCTTATTTTTTGTCTTAAAGATCTGTTTAAAGGAGATAATTGGGTGTTGAGATCCCCAAAATTATAGTGTTGCAACCTATCTCTCCTTTTAGCTCTAGCAGTCTTTTCTTCACATATTTAGGTGCTCCTGAGTTGGGTGTATGGAATTAATAAGCATTAAGTCTTCTTGATACATTTACTATTATATAATGCCCTTCTTTGTCTCTTCTTACAGTTTTTGTCTTAAAGCCTATTTTGTCTGAAATTAGTATTGTAACTCCAGCACTCTTGATTTCCATTTTCATGGAGTACCATTTTCCAGCTCCTCACTTTTAGTCTATGTATGTCTTTATCCATTAGGTGTGTTTCTTGTAGGCAAAAGATAGAGGGTTTCTGTTTTTTTTTTTGTTTTTTTTTTTGTTAGGTTTTTGTTTTTTATCCATTCAGCCTGTGTCTCTTGATTGGCAAATTTAATCCATTAACAGTCAACGTTATTATCGGTATTTCTGCACATGTTCCTATCATTAAGTGAGCCAATTTCTTGGTTGTTTTTTGTTCTCTTATATCTGTTTGATGTTAGTTTTCCTGGTATAGCACTGCCTTCAGTACTTTTTTTTTGGAGAGGTTTTCGCTATAGGGCGCATGCTTTCGCCAGACAGACAGAGAGAGACAGAGAGACAGAAAGCGAAAAATCATCCCCTGGGGGGATGGTCACGCCCAATCCCTTCTCCTTCATTCTCCTCTCAGGATCTTGGGCACGCATGCACATGCGCCCGGCGTGAGTTTTAAGCCACTGGGTCTGGGACGCGAACTGCGGTTGACTACGTGGGAGTCCAGCGACATAGCCATTACACTAACTGCTGGTCCCACCTTCAGAACTTTTTGAAGAGCACATCTGGAGTTGGTAAATTCTTTTAGGTTTTGTTTATCTGAGAATTTTTTAAAATCTTTTTTTCCTATATGAAGGATAATCTTGCCAGGTATAGTAACCTTGGTTGAAATTGTTTTTCATTTAACACTTTGACTATATTTTCCTTTTCTTTCCTTGTATGCATTGTTTCCAACAAGAGGGCTGATTTTTTTTTTTTTGAGAGGTTTTCACTATAGGGCGCGTGCGCTCACCAGACAGAGAGACATAGAGACAGAAAGCAAAAAATCACCCCCCAGGGGGGATGGTCACACTGCAATCCCTTCTCCTCCATTCTCCTCTCGGGCTCTTGGGCACGCACGCACACACACCTGGCGTGAGTTTTTAAGCCACTGGGTCCGGGACGCGAACCATGGTCGACTACATGGGAGTCCAGCGACATAGCCATTACACTAACTGCTGGTTCCCAAGAGGGCTGATGTTAACCTGATGGGTTAACCTTTGTAAGTAACTTGATGTCTCTTTCTTGCCAATTTTAGTATCTTGTCTTTGTTTGTGGTTTTGGCATGTCTGGCTATGATGTGCGTTGGAGAAGCTCTTCTTGGGTTGATTCCATTTTGGGACATTTGTACTTCTTGGGTTTGAATATTTGAATGCCTCTCTGGTTTGGGAAATTTTCTTCCAGGATTTCATGGAATAGATTATCAATGCCTTTATTATTTTTTCCACCTTCTGGGATATCAATTATCTGGATGTTTGGGTACTTAATGGTATCTAGTATTTCTCATATATTTTCCTCAGTTTTTTTGGTTATTTTCTCAGTCTTCTTGATCATTTTTTTCTAGGTCAGAAGTTTTGTCTTCCACACTCGAGATTCAGTCTTCTGTGTGATCTAACCTGCTTTTAACACTTTCGAGGGAGGTTTTAATTTCCTGGACCACAGTCTTCATCTCTAACAATTCCATATGATTCTTTTTTATGGTGTCTATTTCTTCTCTCAAATTGTGAAAGGACTTCCTTATCTCCTGAAGCTCATTGTCTCTTTTCTCTTGCATCTCATTTAGTTTTGTCACTATAAGTACTTTGAATTCTTTATCTGAGATTTCCATGAGTTCCATTGTGTTGCCTGTAGATGATGAGGAATTCATGTTTCTCCTTGGAGGAGAGATATTTTGTTGATTGCTCATATTTCTTGTGCCTCTGTGATGGTTTCTAGTCCTTGGTGATTTATACGTTCCTTCCTAAATTCTTTGAGTTAATTCTGAGTGTTCAAAGATGTGCAGGAGTAGGAGATTGGCAATCTCCCTACTGCTCTACCTCCCTGATGCTCACCAGCAACCTGCACTGCTGTCACTGGACTTGGATGATTCAAAGTCCTTCCCATTTCTAGAGAACAGATGTGCCTGAGACTGAGCTGCTGAACTTTAATTCAGGAACACAGAAGGGATCAGTATGCACATGCCACGTGCACTTTAGAAAAAGCTGAAGGGTTATAATCAGAGGTGTGTGGCACAGTCTCTTTATAGCTCAGATTCCCTGGAAAGGAACAGATGACCAGACCAAGTGGGGAGGGACATAAGGCCATCTCAAAGTCCCAAACAACACACCCGAGAGTTCAAAGGTGAGTAGGGGAGGGAATCAACCAAGGATCTCTGCTGCACAGCTTTCCAGCTGCAGACTGCTTGCTGAATGGATGTCTTTCCATTTCTATATATTATTATCAGTTTCTTTTAGCATTTTTTCATAATTTTTCTTATAAGAGATCTTTGACTTCTTTGGTTAGGTTTATTCCTAGGTATTTTTGTGCGTGTGTGGCTATTATAATTGGGATAGTTTTCTTCAACTCTACTTTAGTCTGTTCATTCTTGGGGTATAAAAATGCTCTAGATTTTGGTATGCTGATTTTGTATCCTGCCACTTTACTGTATTCATTGAGCACTTATTGGAGTTTTTTTGTAATCCTTTTGGATTTCCTATGTATATAATCATGTCATCTGGAAACAGAGAAAATTTCACTTCTTCTTTTCTTATTTGAATGCCTTTTATTTCATTCTCTTATCTGATTGCACTGGCTAGGATTTCCAATACTATGTGGAAAAGGAGTGGAGAAAGTGGGAAGCCATGTGTTATTTCAGTTTTATGTATAAATGTCAGTATAATGTCAGCTATTGGATTATCATATATGGCTTTTCTTGTATTGAGAAATGACCCTCTTATACCAATTTTGCTGAGCATCTTAATCATAAATAAATACTGTATTTTATCAAATTTTTTTGCATTGATTGATATATTTTATCTTTCTGTTAATGTGCTGTATTACATGTATTACATTTATTGTTTTGTGTATGTTGAATCACCCTTGCATCCCTGGGAAAAAGCCTACCTAGTCATGGTGCATAGTCTTTTTAAAGTGTTGTTGGGTATGATTTGCTAGTAGCTTGTTGAGAATTTCTGCAACTGCATTCACCAGGGATATTGTTTTTTTAATTCAATTTTATTATTTAAAATAATTTATGACTTTTTCTGTTTTGGGGATCAGGGTGATAGCAATTTCATAAAATAAATTTGGGAAGGTTCCTTCCTTTTGGATCTTAGGAAATAGTTTCAGCAAAAATGGAGTTAGCTCTTCTTTAAAAGTTTTGTAGAATTCAGAAGTGAAGCTCTTGGATCCTGGACTTTTCCTTGTTGAGAGACAATTTATTACTGATTCAATCTCATTGCTTGTTATTGGTCTATTCAGGCTTTTTATATCTTCTTGATTAAATTTTGCCAGATTATATGTGTCTGGAAATTTGTCTATCTCATTTAGGTTTTCTTGTTTGTTGGCATATAATCACTCATAGTATTCTCTCATGACATCTTGTATTTCTGTTATCTCTGTTGTAATATCACTTGTTTCATTGATGATTTTATCTGGTTCCTTTCTCTGTCTTGATTAGTCTAGTTAAAGGTGTATCCATTTTGTTTATCTTCTCAAAGAACCAGCTTTCAGTTTCATTTAGTTTCTGTATAGTGATTTTATTCTCTATTTCACTTATTTCTGCTCGCATCTTTATTCTTTCTTTTCTCCTGGTATTTTGTTGTTGTTGTTTTACAAGTTCCCTGAGATGTATTACTAGGATGTCTATTGGCAAATTTGTTTTTTTCTTGTGAACACTAATTTCTATGAACTTCCTCTTATGACTGCTTTCACTGTGCCCTATAGGTTATAGAAACTTATGTGCCCGTTTTCACTGGTTTCTATGAAACTTTTAATTTCAGTCTTAATTTCTTCAGTGGTTGTGAAGTCAGTCAAGAATAGATTGCTTAGTTTCCATATGTTTGTGTATTTTTGAGGGTCCTTTCTGCAGTTAATTTCAAGTTTAATCCATTATGGTTAGAAAAAATGCTGAATATAGTTTCTATACCTTTGAATTTGTAAAGGCTTGTTTTGTGCCCTATTATGTTGTTGATCTTCAAAAATGTTCCTTGTGGGAGCAAGAAAAATGTGTATTTTGTGGTTTTTGGGTCAAAAGTTCTGTAGATGCCTGTCAAGTACATTTGCCTTATGGTTCCATTTAGATTCTATGTCTTTGCTTATTTTTCTACCTAGATGATATGTCCAGAGAAGACAGTGTGTATTGAGATCCTCAACAACTGGTATGTTGCAGTCTCTCCCTTTAGCAGTCTTTTTTTCATGTATTTGGGTGCTCCAGTGTTGGGTGCACATTATTATTTTATTTATCATTTCTTTTTAAGTTTACTGTAGGGGACTTATGTTCACCAGAAAGAGAGAGAGAGAGAAAGCCACCAAGTCCGAGACTCAAATCACAGTCGATCATGTGGGAGTCCAGCATCTTAACCACAATGCCAACTGCTGACCCCAGGTGCGTATGTATTTATAAGTGTTATGAATTAGACTTTTAGTACTCTATAGTTTCTTTCTTTGTCTCTCCTTACAGTTTTTGCTTTAAAGCATATTTTGTCTGATATTAGTATCATGACTCCAGCCTTTTTTTAAAATTCCCATTTCCAGAGAATATCTTTTTGCACCCCTTCACTTTTAGTCTATGTACGTCTTTATCAGTGAGATGCATTTCTTGCATGCAGCATATAGAGGGTTCTTGTTTTTGTTTTGTTTTATTTTAATCCATTCACCCAGTATGTGTGTGTGTTTTTTTAAACATTTATTTACTTATCTATTATTTATTGTGATTTTCAAGTCACTGTGTCCAGGACTGAACTATGGTTGACCATGTGGGAATCAGCGCCTTAAACACCATGCCACTTGCTGGCCCCCAGGTCTGTATCTTTTAATAGGAGAATTTAATCCATTAATATTCAACATTATTACTGATATTTGCCCACTTACCCCTGCCATTTTGTTAGCTATTTTCTTAGTTATTCTGTTTTATTTTCTTAAAGAGCTGGTCTAGTATTGGTAAATTGTTTCTTTCAGTTTTGTTTGTTCATTGTTTTTGAGAGAGATTTTTGCTATAGGGCACATGTATTTGCCGGAGGTCAGAGAGAGATAGAGACACAGAAAGCGAGAAATCAACCCCCGGGGGGATTGTCACACTGCAATCCCTTCTCCTCTCAGGATCTTGGGCATGCACACACAGGCACCCAGTGTGCATTTTAAGTCACCGGTTCCAGTACTCAAACAGTGGTCTACTATGTGGGAGTCAAGCCACGTAACCACTCTG
>NW_006204205.1:4661638-4683633 GCF_000334495.1 Tupaia belangeri chinensis | reverse complement strand
TTTTTTTTGGAGAGATTTTCACTGTAGGGCGCGTGCGCTCGCCAGACAGACAGAGAGAGACATAGAGACAGAAAGCGAGAAATCACCCCCCAGGGGGGATGGTCACGCCGCAATCCCTTCTCCTCCATTCTCCTCTCGGGATCTTGGGCACGCACGCACACGCGCCCGGCGTGAGTTTTAAGCCACCGGGTCCGGGACGCGAACCGCGGTCGACTACGTGGGAATCCAGCGACATAGCCATTACGCTAACTGCTGGTTCCCCAGTTTTTGTTTGTTTAGAGAGAATTATTTTATTTTTTCTTCACATTGAAGGATAATCTTGCTTACTATTCTTTGTTTAAATTGATTGCTTTTAGTGTTTTGAGTATGTCTTTTCATTCTTTGCATTGTTTCAGTTGAAAGGTCTGACATTAGCCTGATAGGATAACCTTTGTAAGTAACTTGATGTTTCTCTTGCCAGTTTTAGAATATTGTCTTTGTCTTTGGTTTTTATCAATCTGGCCATAATGGGTCATGTGAGGATCTTCTTATGTTGACTCTATTTGTCATTCTTTGTAGTTCCTAAATTTGGATGTCTGAATTTTTCTCCAGATTTATAAAGTTTTCAGCAAGTATTTCATGGGAGAGATTTTTCTATGCCTTTACCTGGTTCTTTCGCTTCTGGAATATTTTTCATATTATTCAAATATTTAGGCATTTATTGGTGTCTAGTATTTCCCATATGTTGTCCTCATTTTTCTTGGCTATATTTTTGCTTTTATTTTATTTTATTTTTTGTGGTTTTTGAGTAAGTCAGAGGCTCTTCCAGGTCAGAGATTCTATTGTCTGCCTGGTCTAATCTGCTATGAAAAACCTCTGAGGGAGGTTTTGATTTCTATATTGTAGTCTTTATTTCCAGAAGTTTTGTTTGATTATTTTTTAGGCTGTCTCTCTCTTTATGGACTTCTTTGTGTTGTAGAACAATTTCCTCATTTTCTAGAATTGCCTGTTTTCTCTTGCATTTCATTAAGTTTAGTTATGATGAATATTTGGAATTCTCTTTTCCGACATTTCTGTGATTTCTGGTGGTCCATCCATTGTTGATGATGAGTTACTCTGTTTCATCGGAGAAAAGAAATTTCCAAGTTTTCTCATATTTCCTGGGATGTTGCTTTAATTTTTAGGCATCTGGTGAAGTATGTACTACTACTTCTATTACTATTACTAGTACTACTACTACTACTAATACTACTATTTTTTCTTCTTCTTCTCCTTCTTCTTCATTTCTTTCTTTCTTTTCTTTTTGTTTAAGTAGGTTTCTGTAGCTATTCCCTAAAGTGTGTGTTGCCTCCCTGCCAGTTTCTCTATTCTTCTATGGGAGGGAAATCTAGAATTTACAATAGGAGTTTTGGGGTATTGGCTCTCCACAGGAGGAAAGTGGGAAATAGTTTCTCTTGAGTTTTACTATGTTAAGGTGGGTGTATTCTCTCTTGATCATTCTGTTCCCAAAAGTATTGATAGAAAGGCTGAACTGAGCAGTGTAGACTTAATACAAGGAGGAGAGAGAGGTCATCTGGTGTGTGCACAGGCTTGCAAGTTGGCTTTTCTTGTGTCCACCTGTATGGTAGAGGAGAGATAGGCATATCTAGAGACTAGCCTATAGCCAGCTCTGATCACTCTTGCCAGTGGGTAGGATGTTGGAAACATGCTTCTATTATTATTATTTACTATAGGATACATGTACCTGCTGAAGAGAAAGAGAGAGGGCAGGGGCCCAAGAGAAAGGGAAAATGAGAAAGCACCCCCTGAGGGTGGGGAAGATAACCATGCCACAATCCCTTCTCCTCCTCTCTCCTCTCAGGATTTTGACCATGCATACACACATGACTGGCATGTCTTTCAAGCTGCCAGGTCCAGAACTCAAACTGCACAGTTGGCCATATGGGACCCAGCCACCTTAACCATTATGCCACCTTACTGGTCCTTCTTAGCACAATTTGAATAAAATTCCTATTATTTCCCCCCAGGGAGATTTTTGCCATAGAGCATGTGTTCTTGCTAGAGAGACAGAGATAAAGTGAGAAATCACCCTCTGGGGTTAGGTAGCTATGCCATAATCCCTTCTCCTCCATTCTCCTCTCCAGATTTGGGGCATGCACACACACACACACACACACACACACCCCTGGTGTGAGTTTTAAGCCACCAGGTCCAGAACTTGAACTGCATGGGAGTCCAGCAACGTAACCATTAAGCCATATGCTGGTCCCAAATCTCTAGCTCTTACCATGGCATACAAAATTCTACATTATATCACCTGACTATCAATAGTTCTCTGACCACGTTTTCAATCATTCATCTTTTTATTCACTCTGCTCCAGCCACACTATACTCTCCCATTCCTCAAACATGACAAGCATATTCCTACCTCATGATCACTTTTTAAAGAATTATTTTATTTAACTTTATTTATTTATTTATTTTAATTTGACCAGAGAGGTACAGACAGAGAGAGAGAGAAAGTGAGAAAGCAAGCTGCTGAGTCCAGGACTCAAACCATCAACCAAGTGCCCTTAACTACCATGCCACCAACCAGCCCCCCTCATGACCATTTTTCCTTGTTATCCTCTGTCTGACATGCTCTCCTTACAGATTTACATGTGGTCTACTTTCTCACTTTATTTGAGATTTACATAAATGTCACCTTAGAAAGTCTTATCCTGAGAACCCTATCTAAAACATCATGCTTAGTCACACCGTTTCCTTCATCCTGCGTTATCTTCTTTCATTATTCTTATGTCTACCTGACACGGTATTATATATTTACATATTTATTCCTTCACTGTAAGGCAAGGGCTTTGTCATGTTTCCCAGAAACCAAAACAGTTTGTGTCACATTGCAAGTGCTTAATAAATATTTGCCAAGTGAAATGAATTAATGAACGGTGAGCTGAGGTAGCTCTCTAAGAGATATGTAGAAGGCAACTGCATATAGGGGTCTCAACCTCAGAAGACAACCTAGGCCTAGAAGAAATTTGGGAACCTTGCCTATTGCAGGATACACACACACACACACACACACACACACACACACACACACACAATTTATAAGATTAGAAAGTGGGTGTAGTGGTGTGGGCCAGTATTCCAGCTAGTTGGTAGGCTGAGGCAGGATGATCATAAGTTTAAAAGCAACATAACAAGATAAGGGGGCTAGCAGGTGGCCTAATGGTTAAGGCTCTGGACTCTGATGTGATCAACTATGGTTCAAGTGTCAGACCTGGTGGTTTAAAACTCACACCTGGCACGTGTACATGAATTCCCAAAATCCCAGGGAAAGAATGGAGGATAAGGGATTTTTGGTGTGGCCATCCCCCCTTGGGGATGATTTCTCACTCTCTGGTAAGCACATATGCCCTATATTAAAAAAAAAAAAAAAAAAAAAAAGTAAGAGGGCCAGCAGGAGGTGTGGTGGTTAAAGATGTTGGACTCCCACATGACTGACCACAGTTCAAGTCCTGGACCTGGCAGCTTGCGTTCTCACTTTCTCTCTCTCTCTCATCAAATAAATAAAAATAAACAAACAAATAAAAATGACTCACTTAAAAAAATTCTCAAAAAACAAAAAAAAAAAAAAAAAAAAAAGGTAAGCGAGCCAGCAGGAGGTGTGGTGGTTAGGATGCTGGAATCCCACATGATCAACCATGGTTCAGTTTCCGGACCCAGCAGCTTGAAGGTTATGCTGGGCGCATATGTGTGTGTGCCATAAAAGTCCCAGAAGGAGGAGAGGGGATTGTGGCATGGCCATCCCCCTTGGGGGCCGATTTCTCACTTTCCCCCACTCTGTTTCTCTCCAGCAAGCACATGTGCCCTGTGGGGGGAAAATTTTTTAAGAACCAGCTTGTGGCATGGTGATTAAGGAACCTAGATCCCACATGGCTGACCCTATATTTGAATCCTGGACCTGGTGGCTGGATAAACACATGGAGCACACTCTTGAAATTCTGAAGGGAGTGAGAGATGGAAAAAATATTGTGGTATGACCATTCCCCATTCTTTGTCACTGCTCTCCTTCTTTCTTTCTCCAGCAAGCACACACATCAATAGGCAAAAATTTAAAGAGAGAAAGATTACAAATAGGAACTAGCCTTGAAGAACTCACACATTTAATAGGTAGTAATAGGAAAACAGATTACAAAAGAGTCTGAGCAGGAATTGTCTGAGAATTAATTTGTTTATTTGTTTTCTAAAAATAATTATTTTAAATTGTGATTTCTGGTTTACAAATAGTCATTGTACAGCTTTGTGGGTACAGTATGATTTTTTAAAGCATGCATACAGTGTGTAATAGCCAAGTCAAGGATATAGACATATCCACCTTATTCAACATCAAGCATTACAATATGTTGTGCACATAGTTCTACTAACTTTTTTGTTGGAAGTATATGTTGAATTGTCAATGACCATTTTTACTTTGCTGTAATATACTCCTTCATAACATATTCCACTTATATACATGTATTTTTGTATTTGTTAGGAAGGTTTTTTTTGTTTTTTTTTTTTTCTGAAATACCTTATCCCTTACACATCCCTGTGCAGCTTCTGGTATGTGCCATTTCTCTATTTCTATACCATCAGGTCCTTCAGTTTCTGCCACAGAATATGGACATTTGATATGTTAAGCAGGGACATAGTAATTCTCTTTCACAGTCTGGTTTATTTCACTTAGCAGGTCTGTCCACTTTGTGTCTAATAACAGGAAATCATGGTTCTTTATGGTGAAGTGGTATTCCATTGTGGATATGTGCCACATTTTCTTAATTCAGTCATTGGTTTTAGGCAATTAGGTTGATTCTATGCCTTAAATATTGTGAATAATGCTGCAGTAAAGTTGTACAAGTGTCTTTCTGACAGAGTGATTTCCTGTCCTTTGGGTAAATACCTAAGAGAACGATTACTGGGTCACGAAGTAGTTCTATTTAGATTTGTAAGCAATCTCCATACTGTTTTCCATGGTGGCTGTACTAAATTACATTCCACTAGCACTGCACAGGAGTTCTCTTTTCTCTGCAACCTCAGCAGGATTAGTTATTCTTGTTTTGTGATCATAACCATTCTGACTGGGGTTGGGTGATGCCTCATTATAGTTTTGATTTGTATTTCCCTTGTAATAATACATTTTACACTGGCTTTGTAACACAGTGGTTAAATGCAGTGCATAGGGAACACATTCCACATGATAATCCATGGTTTGAATTCTGGCCACAGAAGCTTGAAAAACATGTCAGGTATTTTTATGTATAAATGCCCAAGATCCTGATGGGATGGAGAAAGGGAAGAAAAGGATTGTGACGTGATCATACCCATTTGGCAGGGGGAGGGACGTGCTTTCTCTCTCTGGCAAGCATACAGGCCCTCTGGAAATTTTTTTAAAAAGGGATGTTGAACATATCTGCATATGCTTTTAAGCCACTTGTATATCTTCCTTTGAAGGTTGTCTGTTCAACTTCATTGCTCATTTTAAAGTTGGACCATTGACTCTTATTTTTTTTAATTGGGAGGGAAAATGAATTTCAGTTTCTTATATATTCTGGTTAGCAACCTTTTATATGAAGTGTAATTTAAGAATATTTTCTCTCATTCTGTGGTTGTCTATTGCTTCCTTGGCTGTGAAGAAGCTTTTTAGTTTGATGAAATCTCACATATTTTTGATGTCATTACATGAAATTTAGAGGTCTTATTTAAGAAATCTTTGCTTACTCAAATATCTTACAGTGCTTGCCTTGTGTTTTTTTAAAGGATTTTTATAGTTTAGAGCTTTACATTTAAATCTTTAATCCATTTTGAATTAATTTTTGTAAATGATGGGAGATGGAGTCTAGTTTCATTCTTCTGCAAGTGGATATCCCATTTTCTCAGTATCTTTTATTGAAAAGACCCTTTTCTCCAATAAATTATCTTCTGACTTTTGTTGAAAGTCGGTTAACTGTATATTGTTGGGTTTATTTTAAGATTATCGATTCTGTTCCATGCGTCTATATGCCTGTTTTGGTGCCAATCTCATGAGGTTTTAGTTATTATGGCTTTGTAAATATTTTGAAGTCTTTAGTGAGATGCTTCCAACTTTATTTATTTATTTATTTATTTATGCACAATATTGCTTTAGTGATACAGAGTCTTGGGTAAGTCAAGGCAAATTTTACTATTGTTTTTTCTATTTCTGTGAAGAATTTTACTGGTTATTTATTTATTATTTTGGAGAGATTTTTGCTAAAGGGCACATGTGTTCATCGGAGAGAAAGTGAGAAATCACCTCCCAGGTTGATGGCCACACTACAATCCCTTCTCCTCCATTCTCCTCTTGGGATCTTGGTCACACACACACATGCACCACCAAAGTTTCAAGCCACCAGGTCTGAGACTCAAACTGCGACTGGCCTTATGCAAGTCCAGAGCCTTAATCACTATGCCCCTGTTGCTAGTATTTTAATAGGAATTACACTAATATCAGAGGCTGCTAGGGATCTCTTGCTAACCCTTTCTCAGAAAAGGGGAGTTTCTGCTGATTTCAGCCTGCCAATCTCAGTCAGATGGGTGCTACTGTCTCTTTACTATGCTGGTTTCTTTTGAGATTCCACATTTCAGAAAACTTGAGCTCTTCCTTAGAAATTCCAGTTGAAAAGTGTCTGAGTAATTATTTTGTATCTTGATTGCAGAGGAGATGAGTGCTGGGTGCTTCTCATAAGTTATCTTGATTTAATCTTCTTACTAGATAATAGAATACTTGAAGGCAGGAATAGAACCATTTCTTGATTTCTTAACACAATCAGTACAAAGCCTATATACGATTGAAACATGGTTGGATTTTCTGAATTACAGAAAGTATAAAAAAAACCTCCAGAGCAAGACACAATTTTATTTTAAATTTCAAGTTAATCAATGCATAAAAATAAGGGTACAAAAGCACACATAATTCCAGAATACATTTCTACTGTATCACCAAGCTTCATAAATAATATTTTCTACAGCCAAAGCAAAACTTTTTACTAAGTGAAAAGTGAACAAAAAGCATGGTTACTTTCGACACCCTTACCACATTCCCTTTAATTATCTCTCTTCTCTTGCTAACATGTTCTCTTACTCTTTGTGCTATAAAACAAATTCTCCTTCTAATGTTCACCATGCAGGGTACAAGGTACTACTCCTTCTAAAGATCTGCGCTTTGATAAGTTTTAGTTTTTAGCACTAGACTAATTTTTGTTAGAAATGAAATTATCTCAATTATTTTTCTACCCATAGTTTCTACTGCTAAGTGAAGCAAGCCAGATTATGAAAGAGAGACATTATATGTCCTCCCTCAACATATACATAAAATGTCTGCACTCTATGGCAGAAACTGAAAGACTGGAGGGTATAAAGGCATAGAGAGCGACTGTGGCTACTAGAGACAGTGTGAGAGGATGGTAGAAAATGTGGAGGATGAGAGAGAGGGAATCAAGGAAGTAGAGAATAAAGCAAAACATTTATGGGACATGAAATGAAAAATGATCTGTTGATAATAATCTGTATGGTAGTATCTTTGACAGGACCAATAGACAGTATCTTCATTATGGAAAAATTCATTTGTTATGCTGTAATAATACACAATGATTGAGTGTAAAAAATATTAAAAATTAAACAAAGAACAACAAAGATATCTGGCATTGGAACCAGAAGATGGCATAATGATTACGTAACCTGACTCCCATGTAGTTGACCATAGTTTGAGTCCCAGACCTGGCAGCTTAAAACTCACACTGAACACGTGTGTATGCATGCCCAAAATCTCAAGAAGAGAATGGACGAAAAGGGATTGAGGCACAGCCACCCCCCTGAGGAGTGATTTCTCACTTTCTGTTTATCTCTTTCTGGCTCCCTAATGAGTGCATGTGCCCTCTTTAGCAAAAATATCTAAAAAAATAATAATTATAAAAGCAGCTATTCTAAAAAAAAAAAGTCTGGCAATTAGTAAATGCTGATTAAGACAATTTTTAAAGCAAAAATTTCATATATATATATATATATAGTCATCAGGGAAAGTCACGACACATTTTTTGCATAGAAAATCATAAAAATATGTCATGACTTTCCCAATGATCAATACAAACACTTGCATACAAACATATGTTTATACATATAAACATACACAAATTTACAACCTTTACCCTCAATTATATGCAATAAAATAAGTTACAGTAAATTTAAGGAGAAAAAAAATCCGAGATAGAGCAGAGGATGTAAATGTCTTGCTAAATTTATTCTAATAATAAACTAAATAATGGAGTGCCAATAATGCAAGACACTTTTTTGATTCATTCATTTTTCAGTCATACATAATCACAATATATCTGTTCACTTACTTTCTTCTCCTATCATTAAAACCTACAGGAGCAGGGAAAGTGTATTACTTCCTACTGGTACACATAACAATACCTAGCACAGACTACATACTAAGTAACTGTTTATTAAATGAATAAGTGATGGACACTGTCAGGATAGTTAAGACCTACTTTCTTTTTTGTTTTTATTTATTATTATTTTAATATGTTTGCTATAGGACATGTGTACTCACCAGAGAGACTAAGAAAGTGAGAGAAAAGGAAAGTGAGAAAGCAAGCCATAAGGCCCGGGACTTGGACCATGATGGCTATGTGGAAGTTCAGCTCCTCAACCACCATGCTACATGCTGGTCCCAAACCTACTTTCTTTTCTTTTCTTTCTTTCTTTTCTTTTCTTTATTTTTTTAAAGATTTATTTATTTATTTATTTATTTATTATTTTTCGAAAACACAGAGAGAGGGAAAGCAAGAAAGCAAACCACCAAGTCTAGGACTTAAACAGTGGTTGCCATGTGGGAGTCCAGTGCCTTTGACCACCACGCCACCTGCCAGCCCCCAAGACCTATTTTCTAACACCATGTAACTTCATTTCTTAAATACAAGCAATCTAGTAAGTCCTAGGCTTCTAATTTTGTTAATACAGGTTGTACTGTACTAAAAACAAAGAAATGTAGAGTGATAAAACTAATTAGCTTCATTATTTATTACCTGGTTCTGAATTTGTAGTATAATTTGGCCCTGGAGAAATCTTTTGATCTGCTGATGTCATCACTCTATAATAAGAACAAATAATTTATACTTTCTTAATCTTTCAGTAACTTTCTAGAATCCTCACATAATACTTAAATAAATAAAGACATTTATGTATAATTAATTATCCAGTAGGAAAAAAATACAATTGGTTAGAAAAAAGTTATCAAATCCACATGAACAAATAATTTAATAATAAAGGGCAATATGTTTATACATTTATCAGTGGGAAACAATACATGATAGAGGATATAGTGTTTTAGATAGAATGTTTAAGATCCAGTGTTTAAATCAGACAGACCTTAGTTTAAATCCCAGTTCTGCTACTCACACTTGGGTGGCCTTAGAGTTACATAACCTGTCTTGAGTCTCAGTTACTCGATTTAAACAAAAGAGACAGCTATCCTGTTTCTCAGGATTCTTGTATTAAAAATTTCAAGAAACATAAGAGATAATATTTTTAAATTAACACTCTTTTGTACTTCCAGAATTGAGACCACTCCTAATTCTACTTAAATATGTAGGAAAGTTTTAGCTATTGCAAGAGGAATACCAAAGGATCAAAGTTCAGACTCTGACCACCAAAATGGAATTTCTGAGTCCCTAGCAAGACAATCAAGTTGAAAAACAACTGTTGGAAGAATATTTTTCAAATTACTATTACTGGTTAACCTAACAGTTGTTGAAGTCTATATATAGAAAATAATTATCATTTTTCTTTCATTTTATTTTAAACTCAGCCTGTTCCATTTATCAATGGCACTCAAATTTTAATTCCCTTTCCTCTCATCTGTTTTTCCTATTAAAATCATATTTCTTTGCTTTCCCCAGTCCTAATTGTTTTACAGCTTTATTGAGATATAATTTAGATGCCATTCAATTTATCCATTTAAAATCTACAACTCAATTTTTTTAGTATATTTATCATCATTATCACAATTAATTTTAGAATTAATTTTTATCATCCACAAAAGAAACCCTATACCCATTAGTAATTAATCCCCATTTCTTCTCAAACTTTCCACCTGATAATCACTTATCTTCTGTCTCTATGGAGTTGTATACATGGAAAGATTATATGAATGAGATTACAGAATATGTGGTCTTGTGTGACTAGCTTCTTTCACTTAGCATAATGTTTTCAGGGTTCATCCATGTTGTAGCCCATATAAGCACTCCATTCCTTTGTATTGTTGAAAAATATTTCACTGTATGAACCTACCATTGTTCATTTATCCATCCATCAGTAGATGGACATTTGTGCCATTTCCACTTTTCATTTAATATGAATAAAGCTGATGTGAACAATTCCTGTACAAATTTTGGTGTGGAGGACCAGCAGTTGGCACAATGGATATGTCGCTGGACTCCCATGTAGTTGACCAGGGTTCAAGTCCCAGACCTGGTGGCTTAAACTCACACTGGGTGCATGTGTGTGTGTGTCTGAGATCCTGAGAGGAGACTGGAGGAGAAGTGACTGTGATGTGGCCATCCCCCTAGGGGGGTGATTTCTCAATTTCTGTCTCTCTCTTTCTGGCAAGCGCACGCACCCTATAGCAAAAACCTCTCAAAAAAAAGAGAAAAATTTTGGTGTAGATATACATTTTAATTTCTCTAAGACAGATGCACATATCTAGGAGTTGATTGGTGGGTTTATACTAACTCCTTTTTTATTTTATTTTTTTTAAGGCTTTTGCCATAGGGTACATGCACTCAACAGAGACAGACAGAGAGAGACGGTGAGAGGGAAAGTGAGAAATCAACACCTAGGGGCAATGGCCACACCAAACTCCCTTCTCCTCCATTTTCCTTCTGGAATTTTGGGTGCCCAAGCACACGTGTCCGGCATGATTTTCAAGCTGCCAGGTCTAGGACTCAAACCATGGTCGGCCATATGGGAGTCTAACGCCTTAACCACTATATCATTTGCTGACCGTGGTGACTCCATTTTTGACATACTGAGACACTGACAAAGTGTTCTTCAAAGTAGCTTCACCATTTAAAATTCCCACAGTGGTGTATAATGATTCTAGTTTATTTACAGCCAAGCTAACATTTGTTATTATTTATATGTTTGATTATAACATCCTAGTGTATGAGAAATTGTATCTAATTGTAACCTTGATTTTCATTTCCCTAGTGGTTCTGATAATGAACATGTTTTCATGTGCTTACTGATCATTTACATATCTTCAGATCCTTGTTTGTTTAGATCATTGGCCCTTTTTTCTTTTTAAGGTTTTTGCCATAGGGTACATGTGCTCACCAAAGAGAAACAGAGGGAGAAACAGTGAGAGGGTAAGTGAGAAATCTTCCCCCTGTGGGAAGGAGTGGCCATGCCACAATCCCTTCTCCATTTTCCTCCTGGGATTTTGGGCATTCATGCACATGCACCTGGAGTGATTTTTAAGCCACCAGGTCCAGGACTCAAACTATGGTTGGCCATAGTGGGAGTCCAGCACCTTAACCATCATGCTACCTGCTGGCCCCCCTTGGCTAATTTTTAAATTGGATTATTTGTCCTTTTATTGTTGAGTTGTAAAAGTTCTTTATATATTCTGGGTATAATTCCCTTATCAGACATAAGATATGCAAATATTTTCTCCTGTTTTGTGGGTTGTCCTTTTACTTTCTGAATGGTGTCTACTGAATTTGTTTAAAAATTTGTAAGAATTTTATATAACTTCCCTAAAAACCTTGAGAGTGTTAATATATTTTAAAATTTTCATTATATGCTATAGTCTGAAAGAGAATCTATCAGAGGCTCTTATCACATTCAGGATAAATAAAAATTCCAGCTTTCAAGGCCATTCATGTTTCAGGCTGTGACTGCTCTCACATATACCTTACATTCAGTCCACATGCCCTTGAAAACCTCTTCCCTCAATAATCTGTTTCATCTTGATCTGCTCCATCTTAGTAAGAAGTAATTCTATTTTTTCCTTTTGTTTTATTTATTTGGTAGGTGATTCAAAATCAAGAGATATCAGAACCATTCTTTAAAAAAAAAAAATCTGTCTGGATTGCAGTACATTGAGCTCCATAGAGACAGTGCTGGGGCTCTGCTGGACGGGCACTGGGCAACTCTGTGCCTCACAGAGGATAGATAACTAAACATGAGCAAAAAATATCCTAAGAAGCCGAGAAGCAAAATGTCATCATATGCATTCTTTGTGCCAACTTGCCGGGAGGAGCACAAGAAGAAGCACCCAGATGCTTCAGTCAACTTCTCAGAGTTTTCTAAGAAGAGGTGGAAGACCATGTCTGTTAAAGAGAAAGGAAAGTCTGAAGATATGGCAAAGGTGGACAAGGCCCTTTATGAAAGAGAAATGAAAGCGCAAATCCTCCTAAAGGGGAAACAAAAAAGAAGTTCAAGGATCCAAATGCACCCCAAGAGGCCTCCTTCAGCCTTTTTCTTACTCTGTCATAACTCTCATCCAAAAATCAAAGGAGAACACCCTGGCCTATCCATTGGTGATGTTGCAAAGAAACTGAGAGAGATGTAGAATTAACACTGCTGCAGATGGTAAACAGTCTTATGAAAAGAAGGCTGCTAAGGTGAAGGAAAAATATGAAAAGGATATTGCTGCATATCAAGCTAAAGGAAAGCCTGATACAGCAAAAAAGGGAGTTGTTGAGGCTGAAAAGAGGAAAAAAAGGAGGAGGAGGAGGAGATGATGAGGAAGAAGAGGATAAGGAAGAAGAGGAAGATGAAGAGGATGAAGATGAAGGAGAATATGATGATGATGTATAAGTTGGTTTTAGCGCAGTTTTTTTTCCTTGTCTATAAAGCATTTAATCCCTCTGTACACAACTCACTCCTTTAAAAAAAAATGAAATGTAAAGCTGAGTAAGATTTGTTTTTGAACCGTACAGTGTCTTTTTTTGTATAGTTAACACACTACCGAATGTGTCTTTAGATAGCCCTGTCCTTGTGGTATTTTCAATAGCCACTAACCTTGCCTGGTACAGTATGGGGGTTGCAAATTGGCATGGAAATTTAAAGCAGGTTCTTGTTGGTGCACAGCACAAACTAGTTATATATGGGGATGGTATTGTTTTCATCTTCAGTTGTCTCTGATGCAGCTTATACAAAATAATTGTTGTTCTGTTAACTGAATACCACTCTATAATTGCAAAAAAAAAAAGTCACAGCTGTTTTGTTGACATTCTGAATGCTTCTAAGTAAATACAATTTTTTTAAAATTAAAAATATCTGTCTGATTGGTGGGACTGTAACTTAGTCCAACTTCTGTGGAAAACAAAAATGTATGTTTTTCAAAACTTTCAAACAGAACTTCCATATGATACAGTAATTTCTCTTCTTGGTATCTACCCCCCAAATTAGAAAGACATTCTGTATATTCATGTTTATTGTAGCATTATTTATAGTTGCTAAAACATGAAACCAACCTAAGTGTACAAAAATTGATGCCTGGGTTGAAAAAACTGGCACATATAAACAATGAGATTCTATTGTTTAGGATGGATGAATATAGAAGACTTAATGTATATTCACATTCAATTTGTACTGAGTGTCTATACTCTATGAAAGAGGTCAAGAGATCTGAAGATGTGATGGTGGAGAGGATGGGTGTGGATGTTAGTTACAGTAAGAGGGTAAAGTAGTTGGTAAAGAGTGAGTGTTGAAGAAGACTCCTCCAATGCTGTTGAGAACTAGTGATTTCAGGGAAAAAGAGAAATGAAGATTTTCTACTGATAATTCAACCTCCAGCCCCACAAACCCAAGTGGAGAGGCAAGGGGCAGGGGCAGGCCTTCAGAAGAAGAGACTCCTTCTTTGCTGCTGAGAACTAGTGATTTCAGGGGAAAAAAAGAAATGAGGATTTTCTACTGATAAATCAGCCTCCAGCCCCCAAACTCGAGTGGTAGGGAGCCACTATATCCTTCTCTCTCTCTCTCTCTCTGTCTGTCTTCTCATTTTTTGGTAATTTTTCCTTTTTAAAATTTTTTTAAGGTAAAGTATTCTCTTGGCTTTCAGAACCTCCTTTATCTTGCTAATAATACCCGTTTCCCTCTCCTTTAGGAGAGGCAAGGGCCAGGGGCAGGCCTTCAGAAGAAGACTCCTCCACTGCTGCTGAGAACTAGTGATTTCAATTCATGCAGTTTTAATTTTTTGCTTATTTTTAAAAAATCTTTTTTTGTTTGTCTTTCTTTTCTTCTTCTTCTTCCTCTCTCTCTCTCTCTCTGTGTGTGTGTCTCTCTCTCTGTTTGTTTGCTTGCTTGTTTCTCTTTATGGTTTCTTTTTTTTCTTTTTACCTCATCACTTTGCTCCTCGATCTCATTTCACTGAGTATCTAGATGGGTCTAAGGGAACCATAGCCAAACATCCAAATACTGTTAGGGTTAACATATTCCTTAATACTCACTGAATCTGCTGCACAAAGAGATAAAAACAGAATGGCAAAGAGATTGCAGATCACTTTAAACTTCAAGAATGAGGAAGAAACACATCATCCATCAGATGACTAGAAATCACCACAGGACTATAAGAAATACAGGAAAGAAAGAAAATACCTCTCCTCCCATGGAAAAGAATAACTCCTCTTCATCCACAGACAGTTCAATGGAAATCATAGAAATGTCTGATAAAGAATTTAGAATATTCATAGTGACAAAGTTAACAGAGATGGAAGAGAAAAGAGACAACGAACTCTAGAAGAAGCAGAATAGAGCCGAGGAGCTCCAGGAAGTGAGGAAGTTTTTGAACGATCTTAGGAATACACACCATAAAAAAGAAAATCAAACAGAACTGTTAGAGATGAAGGCTGTAATACAGGAAATCAAAACTTCCCTCGAAAGCATTAAAAGCAGACCAGATCATGCAGAAGATCGAATCTCAGATGTAAAAAACCAGAATCACTGTCCTAAAAAAAGTCCACCACAAAGACTGAGAAAATAGTCCCCAAAAATGAGAATAATATACTAGAAATACTAGAGACCAGAATCACTGTCCTAAAAAAAATCCACCACAAAGACTGAGAAAATAGTCCCAAAAAATGAGAATAATATACTAGAAATACTAGAGACCATCAAGCATCCAAACATCTGGATATTGGTACCCCAGAAAGTGAAGAGACTAAGAAGGGCATTGATAATCTATTCCATGAAATTCTGAAAGAAAACTTTTCAAATCTAGAGAGGCATTCAAAGATCCAGACCTGAGAAATACATAGAACCCCAAATAGAATCAACCCAAAAAGATCTTCTCCAAGACACATTATAGCCAGATAGACCAAATCTACAGGCAAAGACAAGAAACTAAGATTGGCAAGAGAGAAACAAGTTACCTACAAAGGATATCCCATCAGGATAACAGCAGACCTCTCATCGGAAACAATGTGAGCAAGAAAAGAAAGGGAAAATATATTCAAAGTGTTGAGTAAAAAACAATTTCAACCAAGAATACTATACCTGGCAAGATTATCCTTCATATGGGAAGAGAAGACAAGAACATTCTCTGATAAACAAAACCTGAAAGAATTTACCGACAACAGACCAGTTCTCGAAGAAGTTCTGAAGGGAGTGCTATACCAGGAAAACTCAAGTCAGACACACAGAAATAAGAGTTAAAAAACATCTATGAAAATGGCCAGCTTAATGGTATGAACAAGTACAGAGTTACATATTATCTACCAGAATTTAAATGGAAAGCTTGGACCACAACAGAAATTAAGTACATGAGACTGAGCTGATGAAATAAAATTTTATGGCTTTTGACTAAAACAGTAACTGATCTTTTCCTATGCTTTGTAATCCAAAGATAAGAATTTTTTTCTTCTCTTGAATTGTTGACAGATGTAGGCAACTGCTATTTGAACAGAATCCTAACCTGCTTTCTGGCCTTAAGTCTTAAGCAAAGCTATCTTAACATTTTAAATTTTTTATTCTGATTTATTAAAGCTAAAACTGCCTTTCTTGAAATTAAAAAACATATTTAAGAATCTATTTATTGACCACAGTAAGCTATATAGCTTCAGCTAGGTGCTATTTTATAGTATATTCATTCTACTCACAGTTTCATGCCTAAAGTCAAACATTTGCTCATAGATATTTATAAATCAGCTGAACTTGCTATTGAAAGTAATTAGATCAATCCAGATATTTTGTTAACCAATAAAATGTGGAAGAAAAAAGGAATGGAAAGCAACTGCAGATACCAGAGTTAGAGTGGGAGAAGGGCGGGATATGGCAAAGGGTGAGAAATGGGGGTTTGATACATATATATCAAACAAGAAATGGAAAATTATTTGTGATGATAACATATATGACTTAGCCACTATACAGCACATTCTGGATGGGAAACTGCATCTTGTATGCTGTGATGATGTTCAGTGAATGAACGCAAAATAAATAATTAATTTTTTAAAAAGTGAGTGTTGGATGGTGGGTGTGAGGGAAAAGTAATTTAGAACAATCATGTCGTGCATATTTTGTGTAAACTCCTAAAATATAACTTTATACTGCACATGGAAAACTGTTTCTTTCTGGTAATTCAAAAAGAATATTTTTTTCAGACTACCAAGAATATAAAGAATTAAATTAGAAGCCTAATTCAATTTAGTGATATGATATAATCATTTGTAATCTATGAGTGTTACATATTTTTCTATAATATTTCATTTCATAAAGTATGAATTTAAAACAAAACAAAACAAAATACAAGGTATTTCTTATGTAAGAAAGAGAATCTGGGCAATAGTGCATGGACTAGAATAAAATACCAATTTTACAGAACAGCAGGAAGCAAGGCTTATAGAAAATTGGGTTAGAAAGAAGAAAAATCAATACATTAAGGTGAACATCCAGATTTGTAGTGGTGTTCATTTATAGCCAACGTGAATTAATAAATGGCTGACAAACTTCTACAAAATGAAGCTTAGATATACTAATTCAGCTTAAACCACGTAACTTATAAAAAAGTAAAAATATTTCAGAAGAGTTTTATGAAAGTCATTTTACAGATCTACTACTAAGTCAAAACTGTAGAGTCAGTCTTGACTACTTTTTTCACACTTCATCACTCTACTTCTAAAATATTAGGTTGTTGGGGAAGTCGTGATGCATTTTTCTATGCTTTTCTATGCAAAAATGCATTGTAACTTTCCAGAAAACTCTGACCACATTTCACCCTCTCCACTCTGATGTCTCTGGAACGTATTTCAATATCGCCTGTTGAGATCAGGACAATAGTCTCCTAGCCACAATCTTCCTAATTCTTTGCTTCCCCATAGCCTGTTCTCAGCACAGTAGCCACAGCCACTCTGCTAAAACGTAAGTCGTATGATATTATTTTTCAAAGGCTTCTCAACTCAAGTACTTTGGCTTACAATGCCTGATATGTTCTGGCCATTTGCTTCTTCTCTTACTTCATCTCCTGCCTTTCTCCGCTCCAGAAGCTCAGGCCTTCTTAACTTGGCCTTGTTCTGGATATTCTGTATATCTGGAATGTTCTTTCTGCAATGAGTCACATAGCTTGCTCTTTCTCTTTAGACCTTTGTTCAAATGCTATCTTTTCAATGATGATGTCCCTGATAACACTACTTAAAATAGTACATCTTTACTCTAATACTCCCTATCCTCCTATTTTGCTATATTTTCCTTCATAGTATTCATTAGCATACAGCATATTTTATATAAATTTACCTATCTGTATCAACAAATACTGAATGAACACTTCACTATATAACTATTAGAATACAGAATTTCCAAAAGCACTTCAATAACTAAAATTTTTAGTTCTTACATTTTTCTATGGCATTTCTGGTAGTCTTCTGAAGAGGCACCTAGGGGGAAAATGCATTAGAAATAATTCAAAGATAAAAATAGAGTTAAAATTACTCTGGGTAAAAATATTTACCAAGCATGCAGTGTATTTTTATACTTTTATCATTTTATGTAGTTCTTAATTAAATAAAAGTATTTTTCAAACTATCAAAGCATAAGTATTATAAAATTTTATGATATTAAAAACCCTGCATTTTGATAGCTCTTTTAATAATTTTCGAAGTTATATCTATTATCTTACTTTATTATTACAACATTCCTTTCAAGCAAATACCCCAATTTATTGTACCCATTTTACACATAAGGAAAAGGTTACTGGTCAAGTTACAAAATAGCCAGAGCCAGCCCCATAACATAGTGGCTAAGTGCTGTGTGTTTGAATCCAGATCCTATATGGCTGACTGTGGTATAGATCTTGGCCTGATAGCTTAAAAAATACACACCAGGGCTTCGGGGGGCAAACATGGCTATGGCTAACAATTTCTACCTGCACTACTAGGTAGGGCACAAGGGCAAGTTTGGACACAAGTTTCTAGAGTTCAAGTTTCAGCCAGATGGAAAGTTTAGATAGGCCAACAACAGCAATTACAAAAATGATACCATGATCAGAAAGGAGGCTTAAGTACACAAGAGTGCAGCAGAAGAACTGAAGAGAGTTATTGATGATAGTGAAATTCCAAAAAAAAGATGATACTTTGTGGCCTTCCCCTGACAGAGTTGGCTGACAGGAGCTTGAAATTGTAATTGGAGATGAATACATTTATTTTACCACACCAAAAATACAGTTCTCTTATTGCTATAAATCAGTCAAAGGATACTGACGGCCTTCAAGTATTTTATTATTTGGTACAGGACCTGAAATGTTTAGTTTTCGGTCTCATTGGATTACACTTTAAGATTAAATCAATCTAAACTGCATGTTTTTGAAACCGTTTGTATAGTTAATTAAGCATTGGGTAAAGGAGGGTTTGTCATTTACAATATTGGAATTTGTATGAATGTGAAGCAAACAAAAATCATTTTTGTATGTAAACTGAAAATAAGAAAATACATGAACAGGCTTACTAATTGTCCTAACTTGGGTCCAAGTGGGGTGGGCAGTCCCTACAAACAAAAGATTCTGTAAGTAAAACTCCCCTTTTGTTGGAATTTTGCTCCAATAAAACATATCAAAGCTTTAAAAAAAACAACAACCCCCACACACCAGGGGTGTGTGTGTGTGTGTGTGTGTGTGTGTGTGTGTGTGTGTTTATGTGTGTGTGTGTATGCCCAAACTCCCAATAAGATGAAGAAACAGAGGAAAAAGGACTGTGAAGCAATCATGTCCCATGGAGAGTGGGTTGTTTTGTTGTTTTTTTTTTTCTTCTCTAGCCAAAGCAACTGGTAGGGGATAAGTATATGAAGTAATTTAAGCCAATGGGTAAGGTCCAGGACTTTTGTTCAAATAATGGATATATAAAGCATTCTTTTCATTGGATTTGAAGCTGTGCATACATAACCTGGTGCTATAAAGGGTTGTTAAATGAAGGAATTTGGCTTAGAATGTAATTGACACCATGAAATGACAGATGGTAAATAATTAGGTTCTACTGATATCATTTGAAACCTTAGATCAAGCTGCATATGTATCTGATTTATTGTTGGATTTTTGAGGTACATGTGGTAATAAATTCCTTTTAAAATACTTTTTCTTAGGGGTAGCCTGTGGCCTGGTGGTTAAGATGAATCCTACATGGCTGACCATGTGGTTCAAGTCCTGAATTCAGTGGCTTGAAAAACATGCTGGCTGTGTGTGTGTGTGTGTGTGTGTGTGTGTGTGTGCATGCGCGTGCACGCACCTAAAATCCTGAAAGGAGGTAGAGATGGAGGAAAAGAGATTGTAGTGTGACCATGTCCATGAGAGGTAGTTTCTTGCTTTGCCTTTCTTTCATTCTCTCTTTCTGATAAGTGCACACTCCCTCTGGCTAACTAACTGAATAAATAATGTAAAGGTTTTTGCCAGAGGGCATGAGCACTTGCCAGAAAGTGACAGTGAGAGGGAAAGTAAGAAATCACCCCCCAGGGGTATGGCCACACTGCAGACCCTTCTCCACGCTCTTCTCTGGATTCTGGGCATGCATGCATACATGCTGCCATGATTTTCAAGTCACCAGGTCTGGGGCTCAAACTGCACTGGGCCATGTGGGAGTCTAGCACCTTAGACACTAGGCCTGAGGGTCCCAAGTTTTTTTCTTTTTTTTTTTAAATTCATGACAGAGAAAGCATGGATGAGAGAGAAAGAGAGAGAACGTTTCCTCCCCCCATTCCCCAGAGTCTGGTCATGCCACAGTTCCTTTCCCCCAGTTCTCCAGCTCATTAGGATCTTGGGCATGTACATGTAAATGTTTCAGATCAGATTAGAAGAATTAATATAATCAAAATGGCAATTCTACCCAAATTAATCTACATATTTAACACAATCCCAAAGTACTAGAGATATTCTTCACAGATCTAGAAAAGACAATCATACAATTTGTCTAGAATCATAAAAGACCTCGTATTGCCAAAGCGATCCTGTGCAAGAAGAGTGGGGTGGGTGTCATCTCACTCCTTGACCAGAAAATATACTATAAAGCTGTGATGATCAAAATAGCATGATTGCCAAAGCGATCCTGTGCAAGAAGAGTGGGGTGGGTGTCATCTCACTCCTTGACCAGAAAATATACTATAAAGCTGTGATGATCAAAATAGCATGATATTGGCCCAGAAACAGACAGGTGGACCAATGGAGCAAAATAGAGACTCCAGAAATAAACTCCCAAACATACAGCCAATTGAGTTTTGACAAAGGGTACCAGTCAATCCAATGGGAAAAGGAAAACCTCTTTAGCAAATGGTGCTGGAAAAACTGGATATCCATCTGCAGAAAGATGAATCTGAATCCGTACCTCTCACCATTGACAAAAATCAACACAAAGTGGGTCAAAGATCTAAACCTAAGACCTCAAACTATAAAACTACTGGTGGAAAACACTGGGGAAACTCTGGGAGACATTGGAGTAGGCAAAGACTTTTTAAATAAGCACAGACAATAATCCCAAAAATAGACGAGTGGGTTTACATCAGATTAAGAAGTTTCTGCATGGCAAAAAACACAGTAGTTAGTGTGAATCGACAGCCCTCAGATTGGGAAAATATTTTTGTAAGCTATGCTTCAGATAAGGTACTGATAATCAGAATACACAGGCAACTCAAGCAGCTTTTCCTAAAAAAGATGATCAACCCAATTAAAAGATGGGAGAATGAGTTGAAAAGACCACTCTCTAAGGAAGACATGTGAATAGCCAAAAGGCATATGAAAAAATGGTCAACATGCCTCATTATGAGGGAGATGCAGATCAAAACTACAATGAGATACCACCTAACCCCAGTCAAAATGACTAAGATTTAAAAAAAAAAAAACAAAAAAAGATAAGTATTGGTGGAGGTGTGGTGAAAGGGGAACTCTCCTATAAGGCTGGTGGGAATGTAAATTGGTCCACCCATCGTGGAGAACAATATAGAGATTTCTCAAAGATCTATAAATAGACTAACATATCAACCAGCAATCCCACTCTTTGGTATCTACCCAAAGGACAGAAAAATGCTTAGTTGGAAAAGTGCTTGCACATCAATGTTTATTGTGGCATTATTCACAATTGCTAAGACAGGGAACCAACCCAAATGTCCATGAACAGAGGAAGGAATTGAAAAAATGTGGCACATATACTCTGTGTAGTATTACTCAACCATAAAAAACAATAGGACCTTGGCTTTTGACAGAAAGTGGATGAATATTAAAAATTTACTGCTCAGTGAAGCAAGCCAGGCTATGAAGAAGAGACATTGTACATCTCCACTTAACATATACCAATTGTCCACACTCGGTGGCCAAAACTGAATGACTAGAGGATATAGAAACATAGAAAAGGGTTATAGAGGCAGAAGAAGCCACGGGCCTTCAAAACAAGGTTCCACATGGCTACTGTGAACTAGATTTTTAAGGGAATGAAGATTTTCTACTAATAATTCAGCCTCCAACAAATGAGCTAGCGGCAGAAGAA
>NW_006204205.1:4625070-4659780 GCF_000334495.1 Tupaia belangeri chinensis | reverse complement strand
GGGGGGTGATTTCTTGCTTTGTATCTCTCTGTCTCTGTCTTTCTGGCAAGCACACGTGCCCTATAGTGAAAAAAAAAAAAAAAAACTCTCAAAAAAAAAAGTTCATAGGAGATCATAAAATAAACAATTATCATACAATTAGATAGCTGGTGACATGGATTTGTGGACAGTGAAGCATCTCTAACAACATGGAAGGGCAGGTGGGTTACTCTGAATAAGTAAGTTTCAGCTTCTATGAACAAGAAAAGGTATTTCCCATAAAAGGGAGAGAAATTCTAAGTTTCAAGGAGGTGACAAGATTATAGTGCAGACAAAACTTGTGATTGGAATATAGAAAAGATATGAAAGAGTAGCAGAAAATATAGCTATAGAGAAAGACAGAGATATGATCATGAAGGCACTTGTATGTAATACTAATGAGTTTGAACTTTATCATGAAGGCATTAAAGAGACATCAAAGAACAGTTATTAAATGGATGAATGAATATGCAATTGAGGCAAGAACACTTTTAATGCATTTCTAAATTGCAATGGAAATCTTTCATAGCTTTGATGCTTTCATATGTCTAACACACACACACAAAGATATACAAACACATAAGTGTGGGTGAGCGTGCGTGTGTTTATGTGTATATATATTTAAAAATTAAATATACAGAGCATCATGATCTCCTTGATGTCTAGGGTCCTGGTGCATTAAATTGTGTTGGTGGAATGTATGAAAAACATATTTTAAGCAGGCGACTGATGAGAACAAGAAAACTCTCAGGCTATGGAATGGAAAACAATATGAAAAGAGGAATACTTGGGGATAATTAGCATGTTGATATCATAATTTGGAAGAAATGATGCAATGCTAAATTAGCAGATTTGAGGGCTGAAATGCTGGGAGAAAGGTAAAAGATAATACCCTTAGAAATTCATCAACGGGTGAGACATTGTATGTCTCCACTTGATATATATTGACTATCTACACTCTGTGGTGGAAACTGAAAGATCAGAGGGTATAAAAGCATGGAAAATGCTTACAGATTCTGGAAACAGTGTGGGGAAGAATGTGGGAGAAGAGGGAGAGTGGGAAGAAGGGAATCAAGGAGAAAAACAGAGCCAGATATTTATGGGACAAGAAACGGATGGTTATCTGTTGATCATAAAGTGTGTAGTATCTTCAACTGGACTGGTGTGAAGTGTATTCATGTTGGAATATTCACTTTACAAGCTAAATGACATATGTGATCAAATGTACACAAGAAAGTGAAATTAAAAAATAAAAAAAAATTTTAAATGAGAATAAAAAATAATAATCTGAAAAAAAGTAAAAGCTATTTGATGATAATGTAGATACTAATGTCTTTGTCTTGACTGACATGCATGGTAATCATGCTTTAAAAACGTTATATATTGTAAAGATATATGTAATTAAATGCAATTTTTAAAAAAGCAATAAAAACAGAAGCCATGCATGGCTTCCTTTCTCATTCTTTCTGCCTGGAACAAAGCTGTAATGCCTAGAGCTCTAGAAACCAACCATCTTACAACTATGGTGTAACAAGCCAACGTACTTGGTAACAAAAAGATATAAAGAGTCTAGGACTTTGATGATATAAGAGAACTGCTACATTAGCTCTGGACTGGTAGAGGACAAAAGTAAACCCAATATACATAAACATTTTTGCATAACAAAAAGTACCACAAACAAAAAGATAAATGACAAATTAGGAGAAAGTACTCACTCTCTAAATAACAGACAAAAGACTAAACTTCTCAATATAAAAAGAATTCTAAAAAATTGAAATTAGGGAACCAGCAGTTAGCGTAATGGCTATGTCTCTGGACTCCCACGTAGTCGACCGCGGTTCGTGTCCCGGACCCGGTGGCTTAAAACTCACGCCGGGCACGTGTGCGTGCGTGCCCAAGATCCCGAGAGGAGAATGGAGGAGAAGGGATTGCGGCATGACCATCCCCCCTGGGGGGTGATTTCTCGCTTTCTGTCTCTATGTCTCTCTCGGTCTGTCTGGCGAGCGCACGCGCCCTACAGTGAACATCTCTCCAAAAAAAAAAAAAATTGAGGTTAAAGGATGAAAAAACAGATCAAAAAATGGGAAACAGGCATTAACAGAAACTTCATATAGAAAGAAAGAAAAATAATGCCTTATAAACACATGAAAAATGCTTAAATTCACAAATAATTAAGAAAATTAAAACAACACAAAGATGCCATTTCTCCTCTATTAGGGCAGCAAAAATATTAAATATTTTTATACAATATTTTAAATATTGTGCTGGGAAGAATTTGGGGAGACAAGTGCTTTCATACACTGTTGGTAGGAATGCAAACTTATACAATCCTTCTGAAGGAAAATTTGGCAATACACAATAAAAACACATATCTTCTTACCTTTGGACCCAGTCATTCTACCTCTGGGAATTTATCTTAAAGATATACTACTAATAATATAAGTTGATTTGTTGCAGCATTGTTTGTAGTAGCAAAATACTGAGAAAAATCCTAACTTCCCAATTACAGAAGAGTAGTTGGATAAACAAAAGTAAAAGCACATAGTGGAATACTATGCAACTGCAAAAATGATATAGAGAAAGATCTCTATAAACCCATATGAAGGAATTGCTAGTATATATTGCTAAGTAAAAAATGCAAAATGAAAAAGAGTAGCTATATATTGTGCTATGCTTCAAGAGAGGATGATATGAAAAAACGTACAGTTAACTGTACATTTGTATAAATGAAGTATAGGAAGGATAAATTAGAAACTAAGGAGACTTATCTACCTGGATAGTTAGGAAAT
Source organism: Tupaia belangeri chinensis (assembly GCF_000334495.1). Taxonomy (NCBI): domain Eukaryota; kingdom Metazoa; phylum Chordata; class Mammalia; order Scandentia; family Tupaiidae; genus Tupaia; species Tupaia belangeri. The sequence goes on along the minus strand of NW_006204205.1, from coordinate 4,656,973 downwards.
GGATAGAAATTGGATACTGGGATAAGGGTAGCAGGAAGTCAAAGGAGGAAATGACAATTTGCAGAGAATATTTGTCGGTATAGCTATGACTCTTGGAGCCATAGTAATATATTACATATTTCCACACATCTCCTGAATAAATAAACTAGACTAAACAGGATAAGTGGATCTAACATCAAACTCAATATTGACAAATGAACCTAACTGTTACTATATTACAAGTGAATAATACCTCTTATACACTGAAAGGGGTTGCAGGGGAGAACAATCTTTTGTAAAGTTGGAAAACAGTGTCTTGACTAGACACTGTAATACTAAAAACAAAAAGAAGTATACATAAATTCTGTAATCTATTTAGTATATGGGTTTCTCACACAATGGACTGAGAGGGGCATGACATCATTTCAGTGCTATTATGAACGAAAGTTGCATATTCCTATTCCAATCATGAGCAAACATCAACACAAATCCAAAATGAGGGTCATTCTTCAAAATAACTGATCAGTAACCTTCAAAAGTATCACGATCATGAAAGATTGAGGAACCGTTATGGACTGCAGAAGACTAAGGAGAAATAATTAAATACAGTATGGGATCTGGATAGGATACTGAAGCAGAAGAAAAAATAATAGTGGAAAAACTGGTGAAATCTGAGTAAGATCTGTAATTTAGTTCATAGTTTTACACCAATGTTAACATCCTGGTTTTGAGTCATTATGCAAAGGTTACAATAAGATAACATAAGGGAAGGCTGGATGGGAAGCACATGGGAACCCTCTGTGCTAATTTTACAAATTTCTCTGAGTCTTAAACTAGTTGAAAAGAAAGAGTTATAAAAGAGTAAACCCATATATACTTCAGCTACTAAGTATTATTTGCACCCAAAGGCAATCCCAACTGATTAGTTTGAAATCATTCAAGAGAAACAATATTTTGCTTTTTCAATAAAGAGGAAGGACTTTCCCCGTGACATAAGAAAAGTAAACGAGAAAACTCACTTAAAATTGCAGAGATGTTTGAAAACTGTGGCACCTTTTCTATTGCTGCTGCTTTACTGGTATCCAGAAGAGTGGAATTCTTGTAATGCATGTGTTCTTTTAACTTCGGACACTCCCAATCTGAAAAACCAGGGGAGAAAATTGTGTAACACTTTGAAGAACAGCTTACAAGTGGCAGGTTACCTTCCCTTCCTGAGGGCCTTCACCTCAACCAAACTATGGTAAATGAAGAAGTTTCTGGACGAGATAGCATAAAAAGGGCATCAAGATAGTAAATCTAATTAGAGATAAATAATCTATTAAAGAGCCAACTTATTCCAGATCTAATACTGGCTTACTTCCTAGATTTTTTTTGCTCCACATAAAAGTTATGGATCTGGGGATGGAAGGTGGTGTGGTGGTTAAGGGCGCTGGACTCCTGCATGGCTGACCACGGCTTGAGTCCCGAACCTAGTGGCTTGCTTTGTCACTTTCCCTCTCCTCTCTCTCTCCCCTTCACTCTGTTCCTCTCTGGTATAAATAAATAAAGTTAAATAAAATAATTCTTAAAAACAAAATTATGGGTCTAAGGGACAGGTATCCCATATAAGATCCGACTTATGTTTTTATAAAAATTATACCTATGTCCCATTAAATATACCAATGAATGATATGCAATTAAACCTTGATATCAGTTTCAAGTTTTCTTTTTTTTTAAGAGGTTATTGCCTTAAGGCATGTGCACTCATAGGAGAGAGAGACAAACACAGTGAGAGGGAAAGTGAGAAATCATTGCCTTGGGGGTATGGCCATGCCATAATCCTTTCTCCTCCCTTCTCCTGCTGGGATCTTGGGCATGCATTCACATGTACCCAGAGTGATTTTGAAGTCACCAGATGCAGGATTCAAACCATGGTCAGCCATGTGGGAGTCCAATGATGTAACCACTGTACCATCTGCTGGTCCCTCAAGATTCCTATTAATTTCCTGCTGTAGAGGAATAAAGCTATTCTCTTTCAAATCCCCCCTTCTCCACCCTTTTTACCTCTTTTACTGTCCCTATAACTGTTATAATATATATGTAGTTAGTTCAATATTCAATGTAGACATTATAAGGATAAAATGTTATAAAAATGCTATTTCCTTTTGTAACATATACCATAGCTACCTTTTGTTTTTCCTTGAGTCAGTAAAAGTATTTTTCCCCCACTTACTTTCTATGTATTTGGCAGCTACTCAATCTTACACTCTACCAAATGGTATAAATTCATTCAGCTTATTCCAGGCCTTGGTGCTCTGAAGTTTCATAATGTTTGGTGTTTTTCATTTTCTACACTAGACATGCTGTGAGACTTTTAACCTAGAAACTCACATGTTTTAGCTCCAGAAAATGTTTCTAAGTGATTTCTTTGATACTTTTATTTCCTCCACTCTTTATCATCTTTTTCTAGAACTCATATTATTTGATGTTGAATTTCCTCTTTTTCCTCCAAATTTTAATATTTCTATATTTTTCTTTTTTTCTTTCTTCTGATTGTTTTTTATTCCTGAGAAATCTCACTTTATCTTCTAATCCTTCTACTAAAATTTCCATTCTACTATTGCATTTAATTGTTCTTAGAATATTCCCTTTTTCGTAGCATTTAATTTCTTTTTTAAAATTTTTTATAGACCACAGATTAGTTTATTTTTAACACCCATCAAGCCATGAATTCATAGGGAATAGGTTCCAGTAGCTCAGGCTCCTTTCCATTGGTTCTCACAAAATGTGCTTCTCTGGGTGGAGCAGGTTGGTACTTTAGTTGAACCCAGGTACCTTTCTCTTTGGCTTCTTTCTTTTTCTGGTCATTTTCCTTCACACATTTTAGGAAGCTATCTCTGCTCTTAGAATGTTTAATATGCTCAATATGCACATTGATTCTCTTGGCAAGAATCTTGCCCTTAATTTGTTTGCTCACAACAATGTCAACAGCATGCTGGGTAACATTGTAGACTCTCCCAGTTTTGCCATGGTAACATCTGTGGGGCATTCCTTTCTGAACAGTACCCATCCCCTTAATGTCTACGATATCACCTTTCTTGTAGATTCGCATATATGTTGCCAAAGGAACAACTCCATGTTTTCTAAAAGACCTAGAGAACATATATCGGGTGCCTCTAGAAAACATATATCAGGTGCCTTTCCCCTTTCCCTTTGTGTTTGTCATTTTGGTCAATTACTGGAAGATGGCGGTTCCGGCCAAAAGGAAGTCATAGTATTCAATTTCTACTGTATCCTTAATGGATACAATATATATTTTCTTATCTCAACAAAAACTTTAATCCAATATTTTCCTCTTCTGTGTTGTTTCTATTTCTGCTTGGTTCTTTTCTTCTTATTCAAAAAATTATTATAAATGTAACACTTAATTAAGAGATCTATCTTTCTAACAAACTTTTAAGTGTACAATACTCTACTTACCATCAGCACAGTGTTGTATAACAGATCTCCAGAACTTACTCATTTATGTAACTGAAACTTAAAAACTGTTGAATAATGGAACCAGCAGTTGGCACAATGGCTATGTAGCTGGACTCCCATGTAGTCGACAACGGTTCGAGTCCTGGACCTGGTGGCTTAAACTCAAGCCAGGAGCATGTGCATGCGTGCCCAAGATCCAGAGAGGAGAATGAAGGAGAAGGGATTGCGATGTGGCAATCATCCCCCTGGGGGATGATTTCTTGCTTTCTGTCTCTCTGTCTTTCTGTAGGGCACGTGCCCTACAGCAAAAACCTCTCCAAAAACCAAAAATCTAAAACCGAAAAAAAAAAAACTGTTGAATAGTAACTCCCCATTTCCCCCTCCCATCATCTCTTGTCAATCACCAATCTCTGATTCTGTGAGTTTGATTATTTTCTGTACCTCTTATCGCAGGAATTATGCAGTATTTGTTTTTCTGCTACTGGCTTATTTCACTTAGCATACTACCCTCAAAGCACAAATGGCAGGATTTATTTCTTTTCAAAGGATGTGCAATACTCTATTTGCATATACATCACATCTCCTTTATCCATTCATCTGTCAGTAGACATTTACATTAGTTCTACATCTTGGCAATTGTAAATAATGCTGCAGTGAACATAGGAATGCTAACATCTTTTCTTATTTTTTTAAGAAATATTTTATTTAACTTTATGTATTTAATTTGACAAGAGAGGGATAGAGAGAAAGACAGAGAGAGAGAGAGAGAGAAAGAAAGAGAGAAAGTATGTCACCAGGTCTGGGACTTGAACTGCAGTCGGCCATGTGGGAGTCCAACGCCCTTAACCACCACACCATCTGCCAGCTTTGCTAATATCCTTCAAGATTCTGATTTACATTGTTTTGAATAAATACACAAAAGAGAGATTGCTAGATTTTATGGTAGTTGTTTTCAAAGCCAAAAAAAAAAAGAAGAATGCCTGTATCAAATTTTTTAAAAAAATGATAAATATTAGTTCTTTTAAAAAATTTAGAGAAACTTCTATACTGTTTTCCACAGATGCTCTACAATTTTACATTCCCACTAGCCACATACAAAGGGTTTCAATTTATCCACCTCCTTGCCAATAATTGCTATCTTCTATTTTTTTTTCTTTTTTTCTCTTTTTTTGGAGAGGTTTTTGCTATAGGGTGCGTGCGCTCGCCAGAAAGACAGAGAGAGACAGAGAGACAGAAAGTGAGAAATCACCCCCAAGGGGGATGGCCATGCCACAATCCTTTCTCCTCTCGGGACCTTGGGTACCCACACACAAACACCCAGCGAGAGTTTAAGCTGCTGGGTCGGTACTCGAACCATGGTCTACTACATGGGAGTCCAGCGACATAGCCATTATGCTAACTGCTGGTTCCTCTATTTTTGTTTTCTAATAGTAGCCATCTCAATCGGTATAAAGCACTATCTCATTTTGATTTGCACATTCCTAGTGGGTTAGTGATACTGAACTTTTAAAAGCAAACCTGCCGGACATTTTTATGTCTTCTTTTGATAAATGTCTGTTCAAAGTTTTTGTCCATTTTTTTATCAGGCTATTGTTCTGTTTTGTTTTGCTGTTCTGTTGAAGGAATTCCTCATGTATTTTAGACATTAACCCTTTTATGGGCTGGCCCTGTGCCTTGGTGGTTAGGGAGCCAAATTCCACATGGCCAAACTGCATGGTTCAAGTCCCGGCCCCAGCAGCTTGAGAAACATACCAGGTTTGTGTGTGTGTGTGTGTGTGTGTGTGTGTGTATGCCCCAGATCCAAACAGGATGGAGAAATGGAGGAGACGGGATTGTGGCACAACCATGCCCAACTGGGGGTTAGTTCTTTCCCCCACGCCCCGTCTTCATCTCTTTCCATCTCTGTCTCTATCTCTCTGGCAAGCACTGACAATGAAAAAATATATTTTTTGTATGGGAGCTTTTGAGTTTGATGAAGTCCTGCTTGGCTATTTTTATTTTAGTAATCTGTGTTTTTGGTATCATATCCAAGAAATCTTTGCTAATAATAATATCGTAAAGTTTTTCTCCTGTTTTCTCTAGTTTTATAGTTTTAGTTTCAAGTCTTTTATCCATTTTGCATTGATTTTTATGTATGATGTTAAGGTCTAATTTCATTCCTTTGAATGCAAATATCCAGTTTTCCCAAAAATATTTCTTGAAGAGATTATCCTTGCCATGTCGTGCATTTTTTTTTTAATTTTTGAGGCAAATATGTAAAAAATTTTAATAAAAACTCTACTGAACTCTGGAAATACAAGAATTCAGAAAAAAAACTTTTAAGAAAAGTACCACTAAAACACAAATTAAAGCACTTTCTCTAGTTCAAGTTTTGACATGGTATTTTGAAAAATATATTGGCTATATATTCATTCTGTATTCTTGGCTCCTGTTGAAGATTAAACTCATCATACATGTGTGAGTTTACTTCTGGGCTCTTTAGTCTGTTCTCTTGGCCCATTTGTCTCTGCAGCAGTATCAAAAGGCTTCGATTACTGGAGCTTTGCAAATCAGAAAGCCTGATGCTCTTACTTTTATTCTTCCTCAAGATTGTTTTGGCTATTTGAGGTGCTTTGTGTTCCATATGAATTTTAGGCTTTTGTATGATGTCACTGGGATTTCGATAGGATTACACTAAATCTGTAAATCACTTTGAGTATATAGACATTTTAATAATATTAAGTCTTCTAATCCATAAGCACAGGTTTTGTTTCCATTTATTTATATCTTCTTTCATTTATTATCATTTTGTAATTTCTGGTGTATAAGTCTTTTATTCCTTAGGTAATTTAATTCCTGCATTTTTTTTTTTTTTGGAGAGGTTTTCGCTATAGGGCACGTGCGCTCGCCAGACAGACAGAGACATAGAGACAGAAAGCGAGAAATCACCCCCCAGGGGGGATGGTCACGCCGCACTCCCTTCTCCTCCATTTTCCTCTCGGGATCTTGGGCACGCATGCACACGCGCCCGGCGTGAGATTTAAGCCACCGGGTCCGAGACGGGAACCGTGGTCGACTACGTGGGAGTCCAGCGACATAGCCATTACGCTAACTGCTGGTTCCCATATTTTATTATTTTTGATGCTATTGTAAATAAGATTGTTTTCTTAATTTATTTTTCAGAGAGTCTGCTGACAATGCATAGAAACATAACTGATTTTTATATGTCTTTTTGTTGTTATTGTTGTTGTTTTTTTAAAGAATTACTCATTTTTACTTCTTCTTCAATTTGACCAGAGAGAGACACAGAGAAAGAGGGAGAGAGCAAGCTGCCAGGCCTGGGACTTGAACTGCAGTCAGCCATGTGGAAGTCCAGCACCTTAACAACCATGCCACCTGCTGTCGCCTGTATGTTGGTTTTTTACTCTGCAACTTTGCTGAATTCATTTATGAATCAAATAATGGGGTTTTTTTTTGGTGGTATCCTCAGGATTTTTTTTTGTATAAAAATTCATTTCTTTATTTTCCATACTTTAATTTCACAACAAAATAAATAAAAACCCCTACACTACATAACATTCAACTCCAATGTCTACTTAGAGAGGGGATGAGATTTGAAGACTTTATTTTCTGACTTAGACACAAAATACAGGAGAGAAAAGAAATGCAAAGTACAGGAGAGAAAAAAATGTAAAAACATTAGATATCAGCAGAGAGAGCCAGGTGAGACAGGGCCACTCAAGAGCTGCTGTGGGAGCCATGGGACACTATACTAAGGACATAAGTTTTCCAAGTAGAAACTCCTACTCTTTCCTTTGAGAGTCTTCCTCATCAAAGAGGGGGAGAGGATCTCATCAGGAATAGCAGCACTGGGTTCCTCTGCTTTCACTTCATCTTCATCAATGTCCAGGCCTAGCTTGCATGCAGAAGGTGTGGCTGGAGTGGGTCTAGGGATTCTCAATGGAGAAGCCAGAAGAGAGCAGTGTGGTTTCAAACAGCAGTACCACCAGGTCCTTGACAGCCTTGTCAGTTTTTGTCTGCCTCAGCCTTTTGCCACAATGGGTGGTCAGGGTCGATCTCCAGGTACTTTGTGGTCATTATATAAGCCTGTTGTAGAACTATCCTGAAGTGCCTGAGCTTTTGTGATCCACTCCATGTTGGCCAGCTGCAGGTGTTAATCACAATGCAATCGCGTGGAGACATGAGTCTGTTAGAGATCGTCACCTTCTCGACCTTCTTACCCACGATTTCTTTCATGAGTTTTCATGATTTCTCAAACTTCACCTTACTCCCCTCCATTTTCTTCTTCTCCTGCTCATTCTCAGGTAACCTCAGCCCCTCGTTGATAACTGAGACCAGGCTCTTCCCATCATATTCCTTCACCTGCGGCATGCAGTACTTGCCATGTACACTACCACACAGCCCCACATCGAGATTTATTCCAAAAAGCAGAGTTGGCAGCCTGTTCTTTGCTCTCATCGGCGATGTAACATATGGACTTCTGTGTCTCCTTCACGTGAGAGATGTATACTCTGACGGGGAATTCATCTCATTTGGGAATTGTGACAGGGCATTGTGAGTGCAGCTGCTCAAAAAAGCATCCCTGTTTAGCAGAGTCCTTACGGAATCTAAGCTTTAGATTTTTAGAGACTGCCTCATAGACTTTCTTGTAGTTCTCTCGCTCTCTTTTTTTTTTTTTTTTCTTGCCAGCTCAGAGAAGAGCTTGAGGTACTTAACGATGTTTTTGCAAATAACTTTAAGGATCTTGCTCTGTTGGAGATGTTTAGGGGTAGGTCCTCAGAATCAACCACACCACAGATAAAGGTGATACTTTGGTATCAATTTATCATAGCTGCGCATGATGAACACATGCCAGACATATAGTTTGATGTTGTTCTTTTTCTTCTTGTTTTCCAAGAGGTCAAAGGGTGCCTGACGAAGGATAAACAGCAATACCCGGAATTCCAACAGATCTACAGAGAAGCGTTTGATTGTCAAGTGGTCTTCTCAGTCATTGGTGAGGCCTTGTAGAATTCTCCATATTCCTCCTAGGTGATCTTATCAGGGTATCTTGTCCAAATGGGCTTGGTCTTGTTCAATTCTTCCTGATTGATATAGTTCTCCTTAATCGTGGTTTTCTTGTTATTATCCTTACTGCTCTTGTCTTCCTCATGTGACTCCAGATTTTCAATCTTGGGTTTCTCATCATCCTTGTCTTCCTCTTCTTTTTCAACTTTCTCTTCCTCTGCTTCACTGTCACTGATTTCCCTGTCTTTTTCCCTGCCCCCCACCCCCCCCAAAAGGGTGATGAGACAGTCCATAAAGTGTAACTTCTTCTTCCTCACTTCTTTAACTCATTTCTCCCTCAAATATTCCATCTAGTCTTCTTTAAGGTGTTACTTTGGTACACCAATGAATGGGCTCACTGTGATCAGCACTCACAGTGAAGGAGCCCCTATCAGAAGACTGTTCATCATCATTGTGCCTTGTGATCACAACTACTTTCTCTGACATTAGGTAGGCAGAATAAAGGCCAACATTAAATTTCCCAGTCATAGAGATGTCTGCACCAACCTAAAGAGCCTCCATAAATGCTTTAGCCTAAGACTTGGCAATGGTTTCCAAGTTATTTATGAGATCAGCCTTCATCATGTCAATGCCTGTGCCCACCAAACTCAAGGTAAATTCCTGAGGGTTGGGGATAATGTCTATTTTCAGTTCTTTACCACTGTCCAACTTGGAAAGATCTGTTAGAATGCCACAGTGAATCTTGTCCAGGGCATCAGAAGCATTAGAGATCAACTACTACAGGAAAATTTCCTTGTTAGAATAGGAGGTATGGATGATCAGAGACATGAGTGGGGCAATTTGTGCCTGAAAGGTGGAAGTTTGTATCTCCTCCTCTCTATCGTGCACTTCCTCAGGCATCCTGAAGGGAAAGATCTGTGAGTTCCAGAGAGCAGGGTGGACCAGGACCATGTCCAACACACATGCAGCACCTAGGCTGTGCAGGGGTGACTCATGAGCATTATTTATTTATTTATTAACATAAAAGATTATGTCATCTACACAGAAAAATAGTTTTATGTCTTCTTTCTTTCAATTTTGGTGCTTTTGTTTGTTTTTGTTGCCTAATTGCTCTGGCTAAGACTTCTAGTACTGTAGAAATAGAAGCGGTGAGAGTGCGTGTCTTTGCCTTGCTCCTGATGTTGGAGAAAAATCTTTGTTTCTACCATTGAGTGTAATGTCAGTTGTGGTTCTTCATGTATGAACTTTATTAGGTTGAGGTAATTGCCTTCTGTTGCTAGTTTGAGAATTCTCAGAAAATAAGTTGAATTTTATGAAATTCTTTTCTGCATATATAGAGATGATTATATGATTTTTGTCCTTCACTGTTAATGTGGTATATCACGTTAACTGATGTTTGTATAATGAACCATCCTTGTGTCCCATGGATAAAGTCATTTGATCATGGTATATGATCCTTTCATGGTGCAATTGAATTTGGCTTACTTGTATTTAGTTGAGGATTTTTGCATCTATGTTTATCAGGGATACTGACCTGTAGTCGTATTTTCTTATAATTTTTTTGTCTTTGGTATGAGGATAAGGCCGGCCTCATAATACAAGTTTTCTCTTCAACTTTTACAGAAGATTTTAAGAAGGATTAGCATTCTTCCTTAAAATATTGATTATGGGTTGGCTCCATTGTCTAGTGATTAAGGGAGTCAAATATTACATGGCAAACGTTATTTGAATCACTGTCCAAGAGGCTTGAAAAACACTCTGAGCATGTGCACGTCCATCTAAAATCCTGATAAGATGGAGAAGCGGAGAAGGGATTGTGACATGAGCACAAACCACTGGCGAGTGCTTTCCCCTCCTTCCTGCCTCTCTGGTGAGTATGTGTACTCTCTGGCAATTAAAAGAAAACATGGGATAGAATTTACCAGTGAAGCATCTGGTCCTGGACATTTTTGTTGTTGTTGAGAGGTTTCTATTTACTTATTCAATATCCTTTCTAGTTACAAGTCCACTCAAATTTTGTGTTTCTGCATGACTCAGTCTTGGTAGGTTGTATGTTTCTAAGAATTTATCCATCTCTTTTAGGTTATCCAGATCATTGTCACATAATTGTTCAGAGTAGTCTATTTCTATTTTTCCGGCATCAGTTGTAAAGCCTCTTCTTTCACTTCCAACTTTATTAATTTTTTTTTTTTTAAATCTAAGCTTGGGGACCAGCAGTTAGCATAATGGCTATGTTGCTGGACTCCCACGTAGTCGAACCGTGGTTCGTGTCCCAGACCCGGTAGCTTAAAACTCACGCCGGGCGCGTGTGCGTGCGTGCCCAAGATCCTGAGAGGAGAGTGGAGGAGAAGGGATTGCGGCATGACCATCCCTCTGGGGGGTGATTTCTCGCTTTCTGTCTCTATGTCTCTCTCTGTCTGTCTGGTGAGCACACGCGCCCTATAGCGAAAAAAATTTCTCAAAAAAAAAAAATCTAAGCTGGAAAACAACAGATCATAACCATAGACATCAGTGTTCCTCACTACCAAATCCGTTTGTGACTAAGCATTTGGATACTAACCAGGGTGCCTTCCCTGGGCTCCAGGAACACAGAATGGGGACATTAGTGTCAGCTGCCCTGTTTTTGTCTCACAGCACTTACTAGAGCTTGATGCAGAGGGACTTGGGCTAATTTTATTAATTTTAGTTTTCTATGTTTTTTCTTGCTTAGTCTAGCTAAAGGTTTGTCAATTCTGTTTATCTTTCCAAATAACCACCTTTCAGTTTTGTTGACTTTTTCTATTGTTTACGCATTTTCTATTTCATTTATTTTTGTTTGTACTTTATTATTTTCTTCCTTCTGTTAACTTCAGGCTTAGTCTGTTCTTTTTCTAGTTCCTTGAGGTATAACATTAGCTTGTTCGAGGGTTTTCTTTTTCGAAGAGAAATTTTTGCCATAAGGTGTGTGAGCTTGCCAGAGAAGGAGAGACAGAAAATGAGAAATCGTTCCCCTGGGGGGATGGCCATGCCACAATCCCTTCTCCTCTATTCTCCTCTTGGGATTTTGGGCATGCATGCACATGTACCTGGTGTGCATTTTAAGCTGCTGGGTCCTGGACTTGAATTGTGGTTGACTATGTGGGAGTACAGCAACATAACCATTACACCATCTGCTGATCCCAAGATCTTTTTTATTTTAAAAATTTTATCAGAGGTTGTGTTCACCAGAGATACATGAAGAAGGGGTGAGAAAGCACCTCCCTCCCTCCATAGGTGATGGTCACATTGCTATCCCTCCTCCGCCATTTGAGATTTCTGGGCAGGCACACATTTTTCAGGCCACTGGGTCTGGGACCTGAACGATACAGTTGGCCATGTGGGATCCAGCCACTTTAACCACCATGTCACAGGCTAGTCCAAGATCATTCTTCTTAGTGTAGTTGTTTATCACAATAAAATTTCCTCTTAGTTCTGCTTTTACTGTATCCTACAAGCTTTAGTGTGCTTGGTTTGTCTCAAGATATTTTGTAATTTCCCTTTTGATTACTTCACTCATTGGTTGTTCAAGAGTATGTTGCTTAATTTCCGCCTATCTGTGGTATTTTTTTCTTTGCCAGAGGGCATATACACTTGCTAGAGAGAGAAACAGAGGGAGAAAACACCCCAGATGGGATGTGGTCACATCGCAATACCTACTCCTTCATCTATCCATCCTGTCAGGATTTGGGACATGAATGTACACAGCTCAGTATGTTTTCAAGCCACTGGGACTGGGATTCAAATCCACAGTCAGTCATGTGGGATCCAGCTCCCTTTACTACTAAGCCATAGGGAAACCCCTTGCATATTTTTCAGTACTCTTTCTGTTATTGATTTCTAGCTTCTTTCCATTATCATCAGAAAACATACTTGTTATGATTTAAATCTTAAATTTCTTAACACCTGTTTTATGGCTAAAATGTGATCTACCTGGAGTGCTCTGTGTGTATAAGAAGAATGTGTTGCCATTGGATAAAATGTTCTGTATATGTCTGTTAGATATATTTGGTTGGTAGTATTGTTCGAGACTACTGTCTCCTTACTGATTTTCTGTTTGCATGTTCTATCTACTCTTTTTTTTTTTTTTTTTTTTTGAGAGAGAGATTTTTGCCATAGGGCGCGTGCGCTCGCCAGACAGACAGAGAGAGACATAGAGACAGAAAGCGAGAAATCACCCCCCAGGGGGGATGGTCACGCCACAATCCCTTCTCCTCCATTCTCCTCTCGGGATCTTGGGCACGCACGCACACGCGCCTGGTGTGAGTTTCGAGCCACCGGGTCCGAGACGCGAACCGCGGTCGACTACATGGGAGTTCAGCGACATAGCCGTTACACTAACTGCTGGTTCCCTGTTCTATCTACTCTTGAGCATGGGATATTGAAGTCTCCTACTATTATTGCATTGTTCTTTGTTTCTCCTTTAAATTATTTTTAAAGAATTATTTTATTTAACTTTATTTATTTATTGTAATTTGACCAGAGCAGGACAGAGTGGGTGAGAAAGAGAGAGAGAGAAAAAAAAAAAAAAACCAAGATGCCTGGTCCAGACTCAAAACCTGGTCAGCCATGTGGGAGTCCAATGACCTTAACCACCATACCACCTGTTGGCCCCTCTCCTTTCAGTTCTCTCCATGTTTGCTTTATATATCTAGGTGCTCTGATGTTGGGTGTATACATAATTGTTGTAGCTTCCTGATGAGTTGATTGTGTTATATTTTGTGCTTCTTGTAACAGTTTTTGAATTAAAGTCTTTATCAGATGTAAATATAGTCCTGTCTGCTTTCAGTTATTATTTGTATGGAATATCCTTTCCTATCTCTTTATTTTCAGTGTATGTATGTCTTTAAATTTAAAATAAATCTTTTATAAACAAGTACATATTTTTCACTCTTTTATCCATTCAGCCATTCTATGTCTTTTTTATTGGGGAGTTTAAGCCACTTAAATTGTTGATAGGAAAAACTGAGTACAGTCATTTTGCTAAATTTTATTTTTCTAACTATTTTTTGCCCCTTTTTCCTCTCTTGCTGTCTTCCTCTTTCATTTAATTTTTAATATGCTTTGATTCTTTTTTTCTTTTGTGTGTCTTCCATAGGGACTTAATGTAAAACCTTATGTAGTCATAAATGTCTATTTTAAGCTGATAATAACTAATTTCAAGCGCATATAAAAATTACATTCTTACTTCTCCCTCTCCTGTTCTTTGTTACTGATGTCACAATTTACTCATTTTACATTGTATATCCATGAACATATTTTTAGTTATATTTTTTAACACTTTTGACATTTACATTACAATCAAAAGTGATTTACACTATGCAGTATTCTGTATTTGTCTATATATTTACCTTTACCAGTGAATTTTATACTTTCATGTTGCTGTAAAGCATCTCATCAGCACTCTGAGATGGACAAGACAGAAGATCAGTCCCTCAGGTACTGCTGCAAAGATTAAAAATGTTGAATGTATTTGTCCTGTTTTCTTTTCCTCCTCCTCTCAGGAAGAAGCTAAGAGCTGGGGATTTCCTCCCGACTACATGGTGTAATGTCAGGGGTAGGGATTTTGATAAAAGGATATTTCAGAATTTCCTACCGACTTACTGCGGTTGGCCTGTGCTTACCCAGGGTGCAGGAGCCCCTCAACTAGTTTCTAGATTTCTCGGAAATGGAATCACTCCAAATATTGCTATTGAGTAGGTGCTTCCATTGCGGGGAGGAAGATTCAGGGCTTCCTAGTACAAGATCTTGCTGACATCAAGCTCATATTTTGTTTAGATCTCTATATGTTTAATGTTAGAAGCTTTCCACAGGAGTCTGGTGATACTTGGTTCTCTGTTCATATTTTAAAAGGGGCCAAAAAATATTAAGTGGAATCCCTGTGGCCCTAGCTGGCTCCACTGTAGGGTGTTCTGGCTGGTCAGTTTAATTGAAGGACTCCTTGGGTCAGTATTTTTAGCTATTTTGATTTGGGCTCCACAGATTCCTGAGAAAAGAATCTCCCATTCTTTGGCTTGGAGATTCAAGTCTGTGCTTAAATATTCTGGAAGGTGACCAGAGAAATGAGTTGTTGGGTTGGAGTGGGAATAATTTCCTCTGCTCTGTGCTCAGCATATTATCTGCAGCAGTCAGCTTTTGCTGTATAGTAAAGAACCTTGAAATTTCAGTGGCATATATTGGAGAGCATGGATTTCTTGCTCCTACATCTATTAGTTGGCTGAAGACCTAGTTGCTTTGATTACAGATCTGCAGATCCATGGGTCAGCTCTCTGCAGTCTGTAGGTTGCCTTTATACTTTCCATTCTAGAGTCTCACCCAGAGGCAAAAGCTAATAAGGATATATTCTCACTATGACAGCAAAAGTGCAAAAGGACAAGCCTAAACTATTTAAGCTCATTTCAAAGCTTTTCTTAAGTTTTGTTCACTGATACCCTATTGCCCAAAGCAAGTCACATGGCTGACACCAAAACCAAAGCGTAGAAAAGTACACTATCCACTATGAGGCTATAGAACGGACATGAGTATGTAATACTGTAACAGGGGAATAGTAATGGGGCTAATATTTCAACATCCCACAGTATCCCTGCTAATAATTGTACTTGGTGTTCTCTAGTCCAAAGTGTCTATTTCAAAACATCCCAAAGGATAAGTACCCAGGCTCCCTTTGAGTAGGAAAGAATTAGCACAACTTTCATGTTTCTGATGTATCTTTTTAGAAGTAGCTCAAATAGCCAACTCGTGAGCTTTCCTGGGATACTATAGTTCAGATGGGCTTGTTTCTAGGATATTGACATTGCTGATTTAAGACTCAGCCTGCTCAGATCTGTTGCATCATACCATCTACTCTCTAACTCTCCAAACCTTATGCTTTTGTATTTCTAATTTTCTTTGACCTTGTGGATTTATGTCCTTAAAAAGAAAGAATTTTCAAAAAGCAAAGAGGCCAGATTTAGTATGGTGATAATTCAGCTCTGCAATGCTGGACCCAGGAAGGTCCCAGGTTTGTGTCCTGAGGCCTACACACCAGGGATGCAATACATGCTTGTGATCCAGGCTGACTGAAACTGTGATTGGACTGCAGCATGAGGATTCTATAGTGGGCACCTGTTTCTCTTTCCTCTCCCATTAAATAAATAAATAAATAAATATTCTTTTAAAAAAGAACAAAACAGAAAAAGTCATTTTCCATTACTGCAGAAAGTTGTAGAGGAAGGTATGTGTTCAATCTGCCATCATTAACTGGAAGCTCTATTTATATGTATAATGAATATATATAAACATTAATTTGTAAAGAAAAATCTGAGCAGGCACTTGGGCTAGTTAATGTTTAAGTTATTCATAAAAATAAAGATAGTCTATAGTTCACTTATTATGCCAGGTGCGTGTGCATTATAGGATACCAGTGTGCTCAGAATCCCAAGAGGAGAATGGAAGAGAAGGGGTTACAGTGTGGCCTTCTCCCCCCCCCAGGGGGGTGGGGTGGGTGTTAATTTTTCACTTTATCTCTCACTATCTTTCTCTGTCTCTCTCTCTCTCTGGTGAGTGCATATGCCCTATGGCAAAAAACTAAAAATAAATAAATAAATAAAAATACTAATAAGCAGATGGGTATCATATGTTTTAAATACATGCTAAGTGATATTTCTTCATCCTTCTCTCATCTGAGTGCTTTTGCCTTTGCCCTACAGTCCTATGTAACTGAGCACGGATCACAATGGGTAGTGGTTAGGGGCAGGAAGCATTAGTGAGGATAAGAAGTATGTCTTCTAGAAAGGAACACTTATTCACTGGAAGATTAGTGACCAAAGGAACAATTTATATAGTGGAGCAATGTAAAGTTAGAAGAATTTTCTCACCTAAATAATCTGATCCTCTGAACAGTTCAGGTGATGGAAAGCTACTTAAACTCTCTTCATAACTCTCATATTCTGAAGAAGAATCAGTGACTGAATAGCTCAGAAGAGAACTGGAAATATGCTGCAAATTTAGTCCTACAGGATAAAAAACAAAAAAGGAAAAATGTTTCAATAAAGAAAATAAGCTTGAAGTCCTAAGAATTCAAATTTGTAGAAATCCACATGCTTAATTGCATACTAAGAATATAAAATTTCTTTCACATACAATTGAAATGCCATAATACTGTAAGCCATTTAAATTTTTATCTTAGAAAATAAGTCTATTTTTTGAAGAATTATTTATTTAATTTCCATTCATTTATTTTTTAATTTGACCAGAGAGAAAGAGAGGGAAAGTGAGAAAGCAAGCCACCAGATCTGGGACTTGAACTGTGGTCAGTCATGTGGGAGCATCCAGCACCTTAACACCACACCACCTGCTGGTCTCAATAATTCTATTTTTTTTTTTTAGAGGATTTTTTTGCTATAGGGTGTGTGTGCTTGCCAGAAAGACAGAGAGAGATAGAGAGAGAGAAAGTGAGAAATCACTCCCCAGGGGTAAGGCCATGCTGCTTTCCCTTCTCTTACATTCTCCTCTCAGGATCTTGGGCATGCATGCACAAGTGCCCGGCGTGAGTTTAAGCCACCAGATCCGGGAATCAAACCACAGTCGACTACATGGGAGTCCAGTGACATAGGCATTATGCCAACTGCTGGTCCCAATAATTCTATTTTTTATGTTAATAAAATACATCATAAATCTCTTCCATTATTTTTTCAAAATTTTAGTTTTATAATTTCCTCCTATACCTTAGCTCAGTTGTGATTCTTGTCAGTGAGTCCGAACATAGACAAATAGATCAAAGAACTGAACAGAGATTACAGAAACAGACTCATACATACATGAACTGACTTTTCAAATTTGCTAGAGATAACGTGCATTCATCAGAGGGAGACAGACAGACGTGTACGTGCACATACACACACACACATGCACATACACAGAAAGTAAAACAGCATCCTTCAGGGTGTTGGCTGTGCCACAATCTTTTTTCCATTCTCTTCTTAGGATTTTGGGTGCATATGCACACTCACCCAGCATGTTTTTCCAGCCACCGGGTCTGGGATATGAACAATGTAGTTGGCCATGTTGGATCCAGCCACCTTAACCAGCAGGCCTTGGATGGCCCAAATAATCAATTTTCAATCAATCTCAATGTAAAGGATATTCAGTGGAGAAAGGATAGTCTTTTATATAAATTGTGCTGGAACAACTAGATACCAATGCAAAATCAAAACAAAAGAGCTGAACTCACACTTTCCATTATATAAAATATTGGGTTGTTGGAAAAGTTGCAACACAGTTTTGCATAGAAAAACAAACAAACAAAAAATCATAACTTTTCTGACAACCCAGTATTAACTCTCTATGCTATAATCAATATATTCACAGTAGAGCCAGGTACCATGAGCTATCTGAGGGGAATTCAAACAATTCAAAGAATAATGGAATTCAAATACGAGTTTATTCTGGAGCAAAATTTTTTTAAAAATCTATGCATAGTTTTTTAATATGCACTTTGCAGTTTTTAAAGAACTTTTGGAAGACCCCGTGTATACATCATCTTTTTACTATAAATTTTTCTTTTTCCTTTAAGGTATTTATTAATCTTTAAATTAATTTTCTAACTAATCACTGTTTGATCTAACTTTTTACAAAAGTATAATTTTTTTTCCACACACTTGAAAACACCAGGTTATTTACCCTTTCATTTTCCTCCCTCCCTCCCTTCTTTCCTCTCTCAGCTATTCATATTCTAGATGGTTTATTTGCAACCAAGTATATTTTCCCTGGAAGACTAAAGGATTTCTCTCTTTATCCTGAGGACTTTTTAATTGTATAATTAATATTGTACTTTGGTGTGAGTCTTTTTTCACTTATTTTGATGGACACAATAAATCTTCACTATTTAAATATGGCTGTCCATATCTCTGTTCATACTGCTCGGAATATGACTCTCAGTACAAAGTTCATGAAAATGCATACTATGAAAAAGTTATGTGTAGATTTCATTTTTTTTTTGGTACCCAAATAAACTTGTATTGCAATTCCATTTTCCATGAACTTTTTGAAGCTTGAACTGTTCATTTTAATTGATCTAAAATTAAAAATGGTTTTTAATTTTTTTTTCTTTCACTGGAGAGGTTTTTGCTATAGGGCACGCACACTTGCCAGAAAGACACAGAGAGACAGAGAGACAGAAAGTGAGAAATCACCCCCCATGGGGGATGGCCACGCCACAATCCCTTCTCCTCCATTCTACTCTCAGTATCTTGGGCATGCACGCACATGCGCCTGGGGTGAGTTTAAGCCACCTGGTCCAGGACTCAAACTGCGGTCGACTACATGGGAGTCTAGTGACATAGCCATTATGCTAACTGCTGGTTTTTAATTTTTAAGATAAATTTCTAGTTTTCCATGTTTAATACTTTATTCTCTGCTTATAATGACTGAAACTACTATTTTTCAGATCTTAGAATTCTTTGACTCATCTTCTATTTTTCTTTTGAAAATAGCTCTTTTATTGAGATAAAATTCACAATGCCATGAAACTCACTCACTCCTTTAAGGTGTACAATTTCCTGGATTGTATACTCATAGTACTGTGCCACCATTATCACTATTTTTACCTTTGACTTTCTCTTTGATGCTTATTCAGTTTTCAGGAATATTTCCATGAACTTATAACCCAATTCTACGAAATTTTTTTCCTATGATTTCATATTTCTATTTGTTAAGGATTCTTTTTTGCTCTAAATGTTACTTTTTTGCAGTATCCTGCACTTGTTTTATGGACACAACATTTTAAAAATCACCCTAAGGGTAATAAAACTATGGCTTTTGCAAAAAATAATTTTTTTTCTATGAGTTCCTTCTCTGCCCCCCCTTGGGGCTCATGAATGTATACAACAAAGTAAGAAAGGCGTGGGGGCTGGGGGGGGCTGGGGACCGGTCATGGCACAATGTTTTCCTCCATTTCTCTATCCTGTCAGGCCTTGGGCACATGCACATGTGCCTGGTGTTTTTTTCCAAGCTGCTAAGGTCAGGATTCCATTCACAGTCCACCATGTGGGATCTGGCTTCCTCTAAATAGCACTGAACTGTTGTACTACAGGAATGGCACATGAAACTAGGCTTTCGAAATTTTTTCTTCTTGCACTATCTGGGTCCTTCAAACTTCTTTTTAGTTATCTTTTATTTTAAACTTTTTCTTCAAATGCTTGATAATTCTTGAGTGTTGAAGAATGATACACTAAAATGGCACCGAGAATATGGCTTAGGAAGAGGTAGTATTTACTGAAGGCTATTTAGACAGTGACTAGGCATCACTGCCACATATATTAGGTCTTCTGGTCAGAAAAATCTCCAAAAGAGGAATCTGCCAACCTCCTAGTTGGGGTGTGTTTGTCTAAGAAGGGTAGGAGTCCAAGGACTTCACCACTAAGTATACAGACTCTCACTCCACTCCCGTCACTGCTAGTTTTCAGTATGGAATCCTTGCCCAAGTGGTACCTAGCATCCCAGAATTTAGTCTTTCTGTTTCAATGTCTCTGGACTACCAAGATGGGAAGAATAGTTGCCCACATGGTGTTAGGGAATAGTTAAAGCATCCACGTGGTACTTTAAAGAATTTCAAAAACGTCATTTTCAACATTATCTATACCCATTTCTTCAGAGATATGCCCGTATTTCCTGAGCCTACTGTCTAAGTCAATTTGCTGCTTAGTTTGTCCCTATTCTAGGTTCCTAAATTACACGCTTTGTTTTGTTTGTTTGCTTGTTTGTTTGGCCTGTTAGGTCAATTATAGTTTATTCACCTGCCTTACAAATTACAAACTTAATACAATGGATTATCTCTTGTCAGCTAAGATCTCGTCTCTGTCTTTTTCCAAGTGTGGCTTCACATCTTTTTTATACCTATGTTGCTATTTTAGTGGGGCTTCAGAAAGGAGAAGTAAACATGTATATTCAATCTTCCACTTTAAATAAAAAATCCTGGATTAACTCTTTCTTTTTTTAGAATTATTTTATTTAACTATCTATCTGTCTATCTATCTATCTATCTATCTATTTATTTATTTATTTATTTTTAATTTGACCAGAGAAGGACAGAGCGAGAGCGAGAGAGAAAGAGGTGAAGTGAGAAAGCAAGCTGTCAGGTCCAGGACTCGGTCCATGGTCGGCTGTCTGCAAGTCCGGTACCCTTAACTACCAGGCTACCTGCCAGCCCCCCTGGATTAATTTTCAACATGTTACAAAGTTGCTGGATTCTGTGATGGAACTGAAACAATTACATGTTAAATAGAATTCTGTGAGCTGCCTGAAACTTAACCAGTTATAATATTTTGTCATGGGCCAAAAGTATTTCAAGTTTCAAACATGGATCAGCAAATTAATTCAGAATACAAGTAGTTCTGTAAATTGGAGCCATTCTAATTTCTATTTCCTTATACTTTAACATGCTAATTTAATAAGCCTAGTAACCAAGGGTATTTCTCATATACTTAAACTATGGTTTTAGAAGATACTTATCACACTTAAATGACTTATTTTCTCAAAATAGAGTACAAGACCCATTCAACAAACATTTGAAACTGTACTATGCTCTGAGCACAGGAGAGGAAGATAAAAGGTTGTGCTAATTCTCAATGGCTTTAAAGTCAAGAGGAAGAGACTAAAACAATTACACTGCTATCTTGAGCCCTATGACAGAAATACACAGAGCAGGGCCAGCAGGTGTCGTGGTGGTTAGGCACTGGAGTTCCCACATGGCTGACCACAATTCAAGTCGTGGACCTTGTGACTTGCTTTCTCCCTTTCTTTCTCTGTCACCCTCTGATGAGCATACATATCCTACTGCAAATTTAAAAATAATAATAAACAAATAAGAGTAAATAAATAATTCTTTTAAAAAAGAAAGAAAGAAATATACAGAGTGCTTCAAGTGTTCAGGAGAAGCTTCCCAGTAGAAATAGCACCTAAATTTATTTTTGAAGAACAAGTAGAAGTTAACTAGGTAATTCGTTCATTCTATTTGGCTATTTACTGAGTTTTTTATTTGATCATATTTTTAGGTTCCAGGGACTAATTACTTTTTATAGCAGCCTGTTACATTATTAATTTAATGGTCTCTTGTCTAATTTAAAATTTTCTGTCCTTTACTCTGGTACCAGTTCTTCTGTTTGCTACATTTGTGGTCTCCTTTCCATAGCACTAGTTTTCTTTAAATGTTTAGCTGTTTCTGGCCACCTTATTCATATCTCTACTTGAAAATTTCTATTTGTATGTCAGTGCATAAAAATGCTGAAAGAGTGGCTTGCTTCTGGAGATTGTGGATGAGAGCTGAGATATTCTGTAAACTTGTGTTCTGGGTGGGGATGTCTTCCTGTATTTTCTGGGTATTGCAGGTTACATGGGGGCGCTGCCTTGTCTGGCCAGTGTCCACATTGGAGGTCTTGTTCAAGTGTGTGTTGTCTGAGATTGAAAAAGAGGATTTGATAAAAATTTACTGTCAGTGGGTAACATGCAGACCAGGATATGAATTCTGTGGAGGTTGATTCTAAGCAGTTGCAGGTTTCACCTTTCTACTCTGGTGAGTTGGTACCTCTCTGGCCACTACCTTCCGCTGCTGCTGCCACCATTGCTGCTGCTTCTGCTCTGATACCTCTGCCAGCGCTGCTCTATCCTCCCTGAGCCAGGGGTTACCTTCAAGGAGCTAACTGAATAGGCAACAAAAAACCTGGGAGGGAGGGGTGAATTTCAGTAGCTAGAAGATCAGCGGCCACTAACTACATTTAAGAACCAGAAAGCGGGACAAGCAGTTAGCGTAATGGCTATGTTGCTGGACTCCCATGTAGTCGACCGCAGTTCAAGTCCCAGACCTGGTGGCTTAAACTCATGCTGGGCGCGTGTGCGTGCGTGCCCGAGATCCTGAGAGGAGAATGGAGAAGGGATTGCAGCATGGCCATCCCCCCTGGGGGGTGATTTCTCACTTTCTATCTCTCTGTCTCTCACTTTCTGGCGAGCGCATGTGCCCTATAGCAAAACCTCTCCAAAAAAACCCCAAAAACAAACAAACAAAACAAACAAACAAACAAAAAAACAGAAAGCAAATGATCTCAGGATTTCTGAATGTCCCAGTACTGAGTAACTCAAATGCGGTGGAAGAGTGGAACGAATGGTACATAGATGACATCAGGTTGTTTCACTTACACACTCACACACTTCTGAACCAGAATCCCCAGTTCAGAGCCATATTACAGATTTACCCTGTAGTGAACGAGCACAAGAATTGTCCACCTTTTTTACTTCTTTTCTCCCTTTGCTATCCTAGTGGCAACCTAGACTCTACTCTGCTTCTCCACTCAGCCCCAACACTGAACCTAAGCAGCCAGTCCCTTAGAGCTCACTTGGCTTGTGAGCGGTTCTCAGGGTCTTACCCGGGCAGCAGGCACTGATAGGTGCTAGTGTTTCTAACACAAGAAGGGGATGAAGAGATAGAGACCAGGTATTTTAAATGTAGTTCTCAATCCATCACCTTGATCATCAGGGCCCCTTCTATTTTATTGATAGTTCTTTGCATTTATTGACCAAGAGTTCAGACTATGTCTGTACTCTGACCTCTGCAGTGGTTTTCCTGTCCTTAATAGATTCATCAACCTGCTTTTAAGAATTCCTTTGCACTTCTGGTGTGCTGATGGCATCCTTTCTTGTTTTCAAAAATAAGTTATTCCAATGTGTAGATGGTTCATAAATTACTATCTCCGGCCCTCCCTTCCATCTGCCTATTTGACACGGCTACTTAGTCATCTTAAAGGAACTCATAACTTATATATTAAAAACTGAATTCATGGCCTTTCTCTCAAATCAGATTTTTTTTTTTCAGTGAATCGCAGTAACTTGTATCCAGGTGCACAAGCCAGAAACAGGAGTCATCTTTGACTCCTCCATCTCCTACATTCTTCATTGGTAAACCTATCAATTTCACTTCCTAAAACAGCCAGCAGATATGCCCACTTCTGTTTCCAGTCTTGCCATCCCAGTACAAAATGTCGTTATTTCTCTCCTACACTATTTCAACAGCTGCCTACTGTCCATTTGAAATCATTCCTAGTATTATTTTACTTAACTTTATTTATTTATTTAAGTTTTAATTTTGACCACAGAGGGACAGAACAAGAGAGCAGCGAAAGTGAGAGTGAGGGAAAGTGAGAAAGCAAGCTGCCAGGTCCAGAACTCAAACAGCAGTCTGCCATGTGGGAGTCCAGTGCCCTTAACCACCACGCCTCCTGCTGGCCCCGATTCCTGCTTCTGTCTATTTTTTTTTATTTTCCCATACAACAACTAAAGTGATTATATTATTCCCTATTTTTAAAAACTTAATGGCTTCCCTAGCTCCAAAAATAAAAGTCAGTATCTGTAACAGACTACAAAGCTACATAAAGCTTCTAACTGGCTGTTCAGTCTTGTCTCATAATCGCATTTCCTCTACTTTCTGTGACTCCAGTCACTCCGGCCTCTTTTCAGTTCCTTGAACACCTATTGAGTAGTCAGAACAGTCATGATGCATTTTTGCATAGAAAAACATAGAAAAAAAAATGTCATGACTTCTCTGAGAACCTGGTAACATTCAGTCCCATGTTAAGCTCTTGGCATATGCTGTTCCCTCTTGCTGTTCTTCAGATCTCAGTTTAATTGTCATCACCTCAGAGAAGCTGTCCATAACCCCTCTTACTAAATGCAATGAATTACACTCAAGTCAAACTCTTTAGTAGCACTTATCACAACTGTAATTTCCTATTTACTGGTGTGTGCTTGAAGGCATTGAGGATGAGGTCTAAAGCATGGCCAGAGGAGACCAAGGGAAAGACGCCTCTTACACCAAGATGGAAGACGAGGAAAGATACAAATGGCTGCTTGTATCTGGAGGAAATTTACATCTGGTACTCTTACCTGATACTAGTCCACTATTGGACGAACTACTTCCAATCAGAGGGTCGTCAGTCACTGATTCCTATGTTAAATAAGAATTAGAGAGAGCCCAAATGATGAGATTGAACGTATTTCTGTTATATCATGTTGATTTGGTTATTTTGAAAATGCAAAACTAATGTCAACTTTATATATAAGTTTCATACATAAAATAGATTCTTTCAGCTTACTGAGCACAGATATAATCTGATATTTATATTAAATCTAAAAATAAATATTAAAATATAATATTATGGCTATATCTAGGGAATCGGTAATGTGAGTCGACTAACTTGTATGAAATAAACCAACAAATGGAAGATAAAGGTGAATGTTTTTCTACTCCCTAGAAGAAAAGGGTTTTATTATCTAAATATAGAGGTAAGTGAATAAATAAAGATTGATGACAGGTAAGTCTAAATTCTAAATTAGACATAAAATTAAAGGAAAATAAACAAATATAGTAATATCTGTTACATATCTGTTACATTAACTTTCTTTAATATGTAATGAATAAATACACACAAAAAATACAAATGGCCAATAACTTGGTAAAGTTTTAACTTCACTATCATTCAAAGGAATGGACAGTGAAACATGCTACTTTTCATTTATAAAATACATACATTTCAAGTCTCAGGTAAGATGGTGCTGATTAGTGAATGTGAATCAAAAACCTTAGACATGATCCAAACTTTGACCACTATAAAGTATTTATCTTAGGTTAACAACTCGAGACACAAAACTGTTTCTGTAGCAGGAAGTCTACCAATACCTACGATGGCAAAACCTTGGAAACCATCTTGATCTCCCTACCAATCTCAAACCATCTCCACTTCCTGCCTGCACTACAGCTGTTAGATGTGGCACAGAGGAGGCCAGATCCCACATGGCTGACCAGGGTTTGAGTCCTGGCCCCCATGGCATGTCATGCATATGCATACCCAGGATTCTGATGGGATGGAGCACTGGAGGCAAAAGGATTACATTAGGTTGTTAGAAAAGTCAGGACACATTTTTGCAAAAGAAAAACATAGAAAAATACATCATGACTTTTCCAATGACCCAATAGCATAATCAGACCCTATTGGAAGGTGCTTTCTGTCTCTCTCTTACGCATAAAATAGCAACTATAAAAACTCTCAACCACAGGAAGACAGTTACACAAATTATAGTATCTACAAGACAAAATACTTTCTTTATCTTTAATTATTTTATTTAACTTTATTTATTATTTTATTTAACCTTATTTACTGTTAACTTTATTTATTTTAAAATTTGACCAGAGAGGAACAGAGTGAGAGAAAGAGAGAGGGAAAGTGAGAAAACAAGCTGGAAGGTCCAGGACTCGAATCGTGGTCAGCCATGTAGACTCCAGCACCCTTAACCACCATACCACCTGCTAGCTCCAAGACAAAATACTTTCTAAAACAATCATACTTTTGGGGGCTGGCAGGTGGCGTGGTGGTTAAGGGCGCTGGACTCACACATGGCCAACCACGGTTCAGGTACTGGACCTGGCAGCTTGCTTTCTCACTGTTTCTCTTTCTCTCTCTCTCTCTCTCTCTCTCTCTCCCTCTCCCTCTCCCTCTCCCTCCTGCTCTGTCCCTCTCTGGTCAAAATAAGTAAATAAATAAATAGAGTTAAATAAAGTTTTGGGAAAAAAATCACACTTTTGAAGACTAATGTGAGGGGGAATATACAATAAAATAACAATGATAATTTTTTAAAGAAATGCATTAAAAAGGAACAGAAATATACAAAAATCAAAGAAACATTTTAAATCTCTCTTTTGGGGAGGGGTTGCCATAGAGGGAAAGTGAGAAATTGTCCTGGGGCCTGGGAGGTTGGGGAATGGCCACACTGCAATTCCTTCTCCTCTCCTGCACAAGTGATTTTGAAGCCACCAGTTCCAGATTTGAACTTCAGTTGGCCATGTGGGAGTCCAGCACCTTAGCTACTATGTCACCTGTTGGACCCTTAAATCTTCTTTTAAAACATAGTATAAATCATCTACAAAGAACACTTTACAATGTAAACATCTGGGGTAACAGTGCTTTTAAAAATGTCTTGGGTTGAAACCTCCCTCGCCAAATACATACTATAGGGGAATAGGTAAGCTCAGGATCTGAAACTTGCTTATCAAATCTAATGCTAATGTCAGATGAGTCACAAGCAATTTTAAAAATCTGAGTTATACAACTTTAAAATTCTGTACAGAACTCATATAAAGTACATCAAGGACTTACATAATATTCTAATGAATGGAAATTAGAATGTTCTATAACATATGTCATCCTTAGTAATAAATCATGTTTCTAGTTGTTAATGGAAATTCAAATAGCAAATGTTAAAATGGACTTAAAATGTTAAAATTCTATCAAACACAAAATTATTAAGAAACTACATATTGGGGACCAGCAGTTAGCATAATGGCTATGTCGTTGGACTCCCACGAAGTTGACCGCGGTTCGAGTCCCAGACCTGGTGGTTTAAACTCATGCTGGGCGCATGTGCGTTCGTGCCCAAGATCCTGAGAGGAGAATGGAGGAGAAGAGATTGCGACGTGGCCATCCCCTCTGGGGGGTGATTTCTTGCTTTCTATCTCTCTGTCTCTCTCTGTCTGGCGAGCGCATGTGCCCTATAGCAAAAACCTCTCCGAAAAAAAAGAAAAAAAGAAACTATATATGTCACACAGAATATTCGGAAGTAATATACATTTTCCCAATACTTGTCAAGGGAAGGAAAAAAATAAAAATGCATGCCTATTGATCTATCTGAATCAGAAACTGAAGGGCCTGTCTAAAAACACACCAGCATTTATAAAAATATGAGAAAGCTACGTACTAACAATTTCTATTGAACAAACACCATTTTATTATTATTATTATTATTATTATTAGAGATTTTTGTTATAGTGAGCATGCACTTGATCGAAAGACAAGAGAGACAGAAGGGAGAAATCACCCCTCCAGTGGGGTTCCCACAACTCAATCCCTTCTCCTCCATTCTCCTCTCTGGATTTTTGGCACACACCCACACAGCCCCTGTGAGGTTTAAGCCAGGGGTCTGAGACTCCCACTCCACGTGGGAGTCCAGCAACGTAGCCATTACGCCATCTACTGGTCTTCCATTTTATTCTTTCATCCAGAGGTGTATCAGGTACTGCTAGACTCTACACTAAGTGTATCCAAGGACTGTAAAAGAAACATACATACACTCACTGAAGCCATCTTCTCATCCTGGGTCTCTTCACTAGCACTATTTTCTTGCAGGCCTCTCTCTCCTGTAACTATCAGCTGAGTGCTAACAAATAAATAACAATTAGTTTGCACCACTTGGACTTGGCTCTCCACTTCCCTTCCCCGTATTGAATTTGTTGTGGGACATTTTTAGGAAGGAGTAAAGACCCGAGTGGATGAATTGCACCAATACTCAAATGATGCTACGAATGTTTTTCTGGAAGCTTTATCTAGCTTGCTTTTTGGTAACTTGGCAAATTTTCTTTTTAAAATAATACATATATTATGTAGTATATATAATATATAAATAATATATAAAAATGTATATATACGTGTATATACACATATGTGTGTGTGTGTGTGTGTGTATTTGACACACATTGTTAAGTCAAATTTCTGGGTCTACGCCCTGACAACAGCAAAAGAGGGTATTCTATTTATTTTCTACGTTCACTCTTAGAATGAGACTACCGGAGAGTAAGTTTCCAGCGAGGCGCTCAGTCTGCGCGGGGCTGTCACGGGAGCCTACGCACCTCGGCGGCCCAGAGCCGCTACCTCCCTGCTTGCTCCGCTCGGCTTTCTCTGCGATCTTCGGCAACCCCTGCGCTTGGCCCTTTTCCTTCCTGCCTGGAGAGGGCGGCACGTTTCAGGGCAACCAACCTGGAGGCCGGCCCACGGGCCTCTGCGGCCCCCACCCGCCCCAGGAGCCGACTCGCATCCGCCCCGCAGGGCAGCACCGCGGGGCTTACGGGGGGGGAGCCTCGGGCGCCCGCCCAGCGGAGCGTCGGCCATTGCGGAGACGCCCGGGTCCGGCGTCGGCGTGACGTTGAGCCTCTGGCCAGCCCGCTTCTTGCGGGTATAAACGTGCAGCGGCCACATAGTCGTCCCAACCCCCCAGGCCTCGGGAGTCGCTGAGCTCTCGGCCGCCTGTCTGGTCGCCCTCCTGAGGGACAGAACTACGGGCGGAGAGAGTGGACGTCCAGCGCGGGGCGCGGAGCAGCGGGACAAGGACGACAGAAACAGAAGCCCTAATACTCGGCGCCGCCCGCCGCGCTCCCGCCTTTTTATCCCAGCAAGGCCGCGCGGAGGCTTCTGGGAGGCAGGGCACCGCGACCGCCGCCCCGCCCTCCTGGAGGCGCCGCGCGTGGATGGAGCGGCCGAGGCCGCAGGCGCAGGGTCCCCTCGGTCCTGCTTGTTGGAAAAAACCGATTCCTCGTTCAGACGGTCACTCTTACTTTTCACTAAGGCTTTAGTCCACGGGCTGGCGCCTGCTACCGATGCCTTGCTGCGCTCTTCTTAACGGCACTGCAAAAGGCCTTAGTAATAGAATTTTGGGTTTCCAAACACAGGGAGTCTGGCTGGGGGTCACTCTCAGTCAATGCAGGAAAGTCAAAGAGGAAGCGACACTCTTTAAGGGGAAAGGAAAGTGTGCCTGAGAAATCAGGTTCACACCCCAGGGCCGCCAACTTATTAGGAGGCTGTAGTCTTGAGAGTCTAATCAAACCTTCAAAGATCTGGGCTGTAGGAGCCTCAGGAACAAGCAGAGTCCCTTAGCTTGCCCCCACGATC
Organism: Tupaia belangeri chinensis; assembly: GCF_000334495.1. Classification (NCBI taxonomy): domain Eukaryota; kingdom Metazoa; phylum Chordata; class Mammalia; order Scandentia; family Tupaiidae; genus Tupaia; species Tupaia belangeri. Next base: position 4,627,775 of record NW_006204205.1, on the reverse strand, counting down.
CACCTCCTGGACCTCGGGCATCCTTGCGGTCAAGGTGGAAGACTCCACAGTAGCTCCTTTTTTAGTGCTCTGAAGCCGGACTCTTGTGCTCTGTCATCGGGAGAGACATAGGAATGACCCCTGTCCATTCACCCGGGGCGAACCATCTGGCTGCATCTGATAAGCATAGTTTGCACATCACAGTAGTTACCTTTTTATTCTGAAAAATGTTAACAATGAAAAACATTTAAAAGTCCAGTTCATAGATGAATTTATGAAAGATTTTCGATAGGGCAGTGATTATGATAATACCCAGCAGTGCTGGAAGCCGTATGTCCACAACAGTTTGGATCCAGGTTGGCTTGAAAAACATGCCAGGCTTGTGCTTAGGGTGCCCAGGACCTGAAAAGCTACAATGTTAGGAAAAGGGGATTGGTAGCATTTCAATACCCTGTTGAGGATGTTTATTTATTTTTCTCGTGTGTGTGTAAACACTATCATTACAAAAAAAAAAAAATAGAGGATAGGAATTCCTACCTGATTAGATAGGAAGGGGGGGGTCTTCAAAAATTCATGGAAATCCATATTATGAAAAATCGATATGTGGATTTTAAAAAATTTTGCACAAAAATAAATACATTATTTCCACAGGGTGTGTGTACCTGACAGAGAGAGAGAGACAGAACATCCCCCAGTGGGGCATGGTCACACCACAATTTCCATTTGTATATTTCATCAAGATTTGGGGTGCACAAATGTGCCTGGATCTTTTTTTTTTTTTAAGAGATCTTTTTATAGGTCGCGTGTGCTTACCAGAGAGACAGAGATAGAAAGTGAAAAATCAGACACACACACACACACACACACGGGGGCGGGGGGGAATGGCCATGCTGCAATCCCTTCTCCTCCATTCTCTTCTTGGGATACTGGGCGCACATGTGCCTGGTGTGAGTTTCAAGCCGCTGGGTCCACGGTTGACTATCTGGGAGTCCAGCAATGTAACCATTATGCTATCTACTGGTCCTGTTCTTGGACTGTTTTAAAGCTGATGGGACTGGAATTTGAACTGTGGTTGGCCACACAAAGGTCTAAACCGTTGTGCTATGCGGGTGACCCTAATTCCATTTTTGTAAGAATTAAAAAAAATAATTTTAATTTTGTTTATTCATTCATTTATTTTAATGTGACCAGAGAGAGTGAGAGAGAGAGAGAGAGAGAGCAAGCAATCCATCCGGTCTGGGACTTGAACTGTGGTCAGCCATGTGGCCTGTTGGTCCTCCATTTTTGCAAGAACTTTATAAAGCCCCTTCCTTTGAGTTACAGAACCCGTGTTTACTGAATATCTTACTTTGCGATAGGCTCTATAGAAGGTCCTGAGCATACAGAGGTGGATCAAAAATGGTCTTTCAGGCAAGAAGCTCACAGCTTTGCTCCAGTACAAAGCAATTATATTTCAAAATGTTTTCTTTAGCCTCATCTGTAATATGCTAACAGGCAGTCCCAAGTTTACAATCCTGGTCTCTAGGCCCTCTCTCTTCCTTTTGGAGAGAAAAGTTGTGAAAGAACTTGAAGTTTTTAAATGACCTTGGAGAGGTCTGAGCCCTCGAATACCGTAAGCCCAGAAATGGAAGAAACAATGAAAACAAGGTAAACCAAAAGCTGATCTGCCCTTTGATAGCCCTGTTCCCTAGAACTCTCTCATGAAACTGAATTACATTCACTGAAGATGCATCAAGTAAAGATTTATGGGAATTAAAGCATAGAGTTTCAAAATGGGAAATAGACTCCAGTATGATTTGCTTTAGCCAAAAGAGTCCTTAGAGATGATCAGAGATGATCTGGTTGCCCCCTCATTTGGCAGCTGAGGGGGATCAGAGCCTACGGGAAGATAGATGGTTGGCATAAGTGACGTGGAGTTCCTGGCATTCGGCTGATGTGCTTGTCTTCCTTCCTTCCTACCTGACACATGGCTGGGAAAGTAAGGGGAGTAAAGAAAAGAGCTTGAAGCCCTTGGTAGCAAGGGGAGCAGAAGAGGCTGGAAACAGAGTAATGCATTTAAAACTTCACTTAGAGTCAGTCTATAAAAAGGGAAGGAAACGAGTGGCCTACAAAAGAATGAGGTAGGGCAGAGACATCTCAAGCTCAGTCATCTCTCTCCATCCCCAGACTTCCAAACACCAGTGCAAGTAGTCAGCCTTGAACTTCTTCATTTTCTGTTGTACTGCTCCCACACCTGTTCAGCACGGGATGGGCTTTTCCAGGTTTGGAACAGTCATGGAGATTCTAATTCTCAAGGCAAAAGAAATTTCAAATTTCAAATATATTTCTAAGGAAAAAAAGCTTTAAGAAAATAACCAGTTTGGAATTCCCTGGAAGCCAAAGGAAAACTTTCTGAATAATGTTTTCTTATAGAACAACCCGCTGAGCAGCTTTGTTTACGCGCTATCCATAAACTTTAAGAGCCCAACCAAAAACGAGTTTGGTTTTGCTTAAGTCAGCAAGAATGGAATAAATCACAGTGAACGATGAACTGTACCTTCAGATATTGCAGTCTTAATGCTATGCAGCAAATGAAAAAGGGCCAATGGAAATTTTCTTCAATAGCCATTTTTTCTTGAGCATCCACTGTAGGCCAGACCTGCAGTAGGACTAAAGTCTCTACCTACTCACAATCTGAGTTGGGGTGGAGTAGAGGGAACATAAACTGATGTGGGAAGCGTCTAGGG
>NW_006204205.1:4598521-4624921 GCF_000334495.1 Tupaia belangeri chinensis | reverse complement strand
AGTGCTTGAAGCTGTGTCTGTGCGCACATGTTTTTAGGCAGGGTCACGCTGCGTCGCTATCCTCCTGCATCAGCCTCCCAAGTAGCTGGCACTGCAGGTGTTTGCCAATATGCCAGGCTTTTTTAGCAGGGCCATTCTGTGTTGCCTATGCTGGCCACAAACTCGATTCTCCTGCCTCAGCCTCTTGAGTTTTAAGAAAGAAATGACAGAACTTAGACGGAGAGTTCAAAAAAAGGGCATTCATTCCAGCAGAAGGGGACTGTATGTGCAAAGACGTGGATGCACAGGAAAACATGATGTTTTTAGGGCATTACAAAAAGCCAAGGCTCTGTGAGGGCAGGACAGGAAAAGATATGATAGTCCTTGTATGTTGAAGCAGGGAGTCTGAACTTTTTCATCGAAATTATGGGAAGTCATCAAAGAAATAGTAAGCAGGAAAGTGGTGTTACCAGATTTTCAATGTAGAAAGATTGTCCTGGCTAAAATTTGAGGAAGCTGGAGTGGAAACATGAAGATTCAGTAAAAAAGCAGTAACAGGGGCCAGCAGGTGGCATCATAGTTATGTTGCTGGATTCCCACGTAGTGAACCATGGTATGAGTTCTGGACCCAACGGCTTAACACTCACGCCAGGTCCCAAAAGCCCAAGAGGAGAATGGAGGAGAAGGGCTTGCAGTGTGGGCACTCCTCCTGGGGGTGATTTCTTGCTTTCCATCTCTCTGTGTCTCTACGGCAAACACATGTACCCTATAGCAAAAATCTCTCTGAAAAAAAGAAAGCATTAATATTCTAGACAAGAGATGAGAGTGGCTCCCCCTACACTATTATCTGTGAGATGGGGGAAGTGAATGAAAGCAAATATATGTCGAAGACAGAATATGCGTAACTTAGACACAGCACAGTGCCTCATTTTAAGAAGTTGTACCCATTAATGTGGATATGAGTAAAAGACATGATGGAGATACTGTTTGAAGGTCACGATAATGGAAATTTGAATATGGTTCTTTTAAAAGTATAGAAATGGTTTAAATCCAGGGTTTGTTTGATAATAGCAACAGTGCCAGCAGGGACCTAGGCAAAGAAAAGCCTCCCTATACATGATAAGTTTTTGGAGAACCTTATTGAGAATGTTGAGTTGAAGAAGTACTGTATGTTGGTCGGTAATAGAGCTTGATACAGTGTTTACCATAAGCACTATGATTGGTTATTACCAAATATATTAATGCCAAGGGCTGTGTTACATAAATATATAAAATAGTAATTAGAAGCAGTTTTGAGAAATGAAAAATCTTTATTTTTTACAAAAGATTTCATAAATGCATTTTATATTTGATATGCATGCTATTTATAACAAAGCAACTGAAAATATAATTACAGTTAAGATGCTTTATGTATATTTAAAAAGTAATATTTTAATCCCCTCAATCTTTAAAAATCGAAAGTAGAATAAGCTATTCTTCAAAAAATATTCATCTTCCCCCCCATGCGATCATTGCAATGAGTTAACAAGGAACATTAAATAATCAGTCAAATGAATGTTCAAAAGCCACTGTCACCTCATGAAACCATTTCTGTTTGGGACCAGGTTTAGTAATGTTTGTATTCCAAGTATTTCATCTATTGCCTCTGTGTTACAATCATTCATGTGCTCTAACTGAAGAGTTTCTCATTTGGGATTGCATCTCGTTGATGCAATCCCATTCTTATTGCAGTTAATTATAGATTCACTGAAAGGACAATGTAGTATACTTAAAGAGAAAAGTCAGCCTACTAGGATCCTTTTTTTCTTTTTATGTAAATACTTCCTTAAAATAAAAACCAGCACAAAATTATAGCCAACTTATAGCATAACAATTTTATATATGATTATTTACTTTTTTTCCTGAGATATTAAGCAAGTTTGTAAGTAGTCTGTTTTCATGCAAAAATACTTTCCCATTCTTTACATCCATTGGATAATATTTTATATTTTAAATAACTGTATCACATTTGTGCTTTATACACTTGGAAAATAAAGAATCATTCATTTTCTTTCCTGAAGAAAAAGAATTATTGGTTCTCTGATGGGCAATGCAATCAAATTAAGTGCTGATTTCGAATTGCTAAAACATTTTACCCAATCTTAAAAATCTAAATGAAAAGTTCTGTTTTTTTTTTCCTCATGCTTGTAATTTTACCTATATTTAAAATAAAAGAGAAGACTTGCTTATGTGAGGGAGACATGATATGGTGTTTTTAATTCTTGGACTTTTGAGTTAGTGAGTTCTTACTATGTGGAGCTAACCCTGCATACCACATCTGGTTAAATCTCCTCTCCTATCTGGAAGGACAGTCTCATACTACATAAAGACATCTTATGGCCAAAGGAAAAAGACACCTGGTATACATTCTATAATATGCACAACAGGATTACTTCGTAAAATATAAAAATTAACATGTTTGAATGAGAAACAGGTAAAATGGCCAAACATTTAATAACATGTTCATGCCTAAGGAACTGGTTCTCTATGATACCTCTAGACTTAACTAGGATCCAATGTCCAATATAAATATGACTTTCTCAAGTACATAGCCTTTTCCTATTTTGGGTAAAACACAAATGTTTTTTCACCCCCCCCCCACACACACACACACATAAAGTTGGGAAATCTGAAGCAAGAAGAGTATTTTCATGAGTATATGTTATTTCATTTCTCCTTAGTGACAAAATTAAGCAGAGTTCAACAGAGGAACAGATAAATGTCCATGCAATATATCTATGGTCTGCCATTTACACTAACCCATTTATTGGCCCAACCATGATGATTTCCACACAGATCAGGAAGTCTAGTAGAAACGTAAGATCTTTCATGTGAGAAAAACCAAGAAATCATTAAGTGGTCCATAATCAGTCATACCTACCACCCTGAGGTATAAATAGAATACAAACACGTTTTAAATTATTTGTTGATAGCACATTGTTCAAAATTCTTTTGGAATTAAAGTCAACTATGAATTTTAGTTGAGTGGAATGACAATGGGAAACAGCTCTTCTTTGAAATGCGAAGCTACTTGTCTTAAATAGTATGAATATCCAATTTAAGTAATAATTTTCACTTTTTTATTAGCCAAATATATGTTAAATATAAAAAGACTAATGCCAGATGGATGTGGCCTTGGACATTTTCAGTGTCTGTTTATTCAGAAATGCCTTTAAAAATGAGCGCACATAAAAATAGCTCATTTATTAAGTGCCAAATTTCTAAGTATGGGAATGAGTCTTCAGAGAGAATATACCCAAAGAATATGTAAAAGACTAGATAAATATATCCAATGAAGCAGTGGCCCAGTTGTAACCAGACTGAAATGTGAGTGTGCAATCACTGATGTTGGTTCATCTAACAGGCCCACGTGATTCTGCAGTTTGTAACTGACAGCACTTCCTTACAAACAGTCTGGACTTCCTCCAGGGGAAAGGAGTTTCTAGGCCATGAATAGGTTTTGACTTAACATGTGAACTGCAGATGCATTGTTCAGATGCTTTCATATTCCTGTCTCTACTCCCCCCAAATAAAAAGAAAAAAAAGAAAAAAAATATCCCGCTTCCCTGGGACCATGCCATTTTCTCAGATGCACAGTCTACAGTGTGGAACTTAATCTCTATCTATGGTATCTGGGCTTTAATGATAAGAAATCGTTGGCACCCAGGAATAGGACCTGTCTCAATAATATAATGCAAGAAAAGAGGTTTTTATGGTTAAGTTTAGGAACATGTAAAGATGTTTAAGGGTAGAATTACGCCATTAAGAGTTATTTCTCTGATAAACTTACAAAATTTCTAGGGGCATTTTGAAAAGGCCCCTCAAAACTATGTTGTTGAAAAATTATTTTCTTTGGAAATAACATTCCTTCCTTCACACTTCCCACCTTGATAGTCTTACCGAAAGAAAGTTACAGTATTCAGTATTACAACCATACTGGTTTTCCTGGCCTGGCATGGGTATATTAAGAATGGAAGACTGGAAGACCCCCATCAAGAAACATAAAAGTAAATTAATTGCTGCCCACCCTGAAAAATAACTATGAATTTCTTCTCCCAACTCTTCTCCAAGGGTCCATCATTGTCGAGCCAACAGATACTTTTTAGAATTCATCATGCACTCCATGAATATATGTATACTGCCATTGAATAGTTTTACATTACTTTTTTCCTAGGCATTTTCTGAACGTTTGAATGAGCTTAGTAAATGAGAAAATGTACTAAAAGATCTTTGTAAGTTGCTATATAAATATAACATCTGTTTTAAGAATATCTGAATTTGTATTTTTTATGAATAAGGTTAAAAATCAAAGAGAAAACTTTTCACATCAATAAGGATTGTCATGTTTAAAGAATCTGAGGTTACAGAGAATGTGAGTTTTCATGTTTTGTTTTAGCATGATGATGTAACCTAGTTTTAACTTTTTAAGTCTAATTGTGATTTTTGACAATCAGTTATTGAATGAGGTAGTCCACATTGCCTAGCTATTTGCTGTATCTTCATACTATTCCACAAATAATTAAGTACAATATATCAGTTATATTTTTCCTTTATATTTAATAGGAATTCTGTGAACATTGAGAATATATTACTTTTAGTGGTACACAGTTCTTGAAAAAAAAAAGTCTTGATTTTTACATTGCCATTTGTGATATTTTTAGCAGCTTGCTACAATATCATTTTAATAAAAATAAAGTGTACTCAGTGATGATAGAGAAAATATTGTTAAAGACCTCTTGGGACAGGAAAAGGCTCAGTCATAAAATAGAGAGCTTACTCATTTTCCAGCTGCGTCATTTTGTCTCATTACTTTCAAGAATAACTATAATATTGCTACACAGTCCATTATGCTGAGAACTTTCCTTGAACTTCACATGGAGGCTGAGTAAAGTTCTTCTATTTGTTTTTTGAAGTACTCTCTTAGCTCAGGTCTCTTAGCTTTCAGTGTTGGTGTCAGCAAGCCATTTTGAACTGAGAACATGTCAGAGTGGATGTGAATGGCTTTAACCTAAAAACCAAATGCAGAATATATTTTTAGCAGAAAGAGAACACAGTATTTATGGCATATGTAGTAAAAGTGAACAGGCATATGGCAATAGATATATCAGCATACAAATGCCATGCTAACTTACAATTATGTTCATAACATTTTAGTCCATTTGAAATACCTAAAAGACACCTACTTTTTCCTTCCTACTCATTCATTTCATCAGGATTCTGGGCACATGTACACATGAGAAAATGTACTAAAAGATCTTTGGTGTACCTTTAATGCTGCTGGGGCTAGGACTCAATCTATGCAGGCCATGTGGGATCTGGCTCCCAATGCTCAGCACTCAACCAACCATGAGGCCAGCTGTGGACATAATTCTTTAAACAATTTTTAAATAGTGAGAGATATAACCAGAGTGGCTCTTTGGAAAAAAGACTTTGTTAAAAATGCACTGAAGTAGGACAAAAGTAGAAGCCTAAAGACCAGCCAACAAACAACGTTGACAGTGAAAAACAACACATTTGGGCTATGAAGTTTAGAAATAGACTTTAGGTGTAGAAAGGATAGGATCTGGCGATTGCTTTGGGTAAGTAGCAGAGAAAAAGTGGTAAGAACAGGAGCCAGCCAATGGCACAGCAGTAATGCAAGTGTATCCATATGGGAACAGCCCCAGTTTGCCTTCTGAAGCCTCCCTGTACACACCAGGTGCCTGTGATCTGGGCTGGGTGAGGCTGGGTCTGGATTGTGGCATGAAGATCCTATGGGGAGTGCCCTTCTCTCTCTGACTTTCTCAAGGAAGAAAAAAAAAATGGTTCTATGTTTCTGCTTAAGCAAGTACTAACATGTCTGAAACTGGAAGAGGAGCAGAAGGATTTTCTTAGAGAGGGAAAGATCACCATTCACATTAAGTTTGAAATGAGGTACCCGAATAATCTTTGAATGTTGGTAATGTTAATATATTAGTCCAGGGGACAGAGTAGTACCCTAGACTTGAGACAGAGGAGTGACTTGAGGAATAGAAAGAACCAGAGTGTGGATTACAAGTCAGGAGAAAAGCCAGACCCTAAATGTGAGGTCACTGTGTCAGAGGTGGCTGTCATATGAGAACTGTTAGTAAGATCATGGACACAACTCATAAATAATTTATTTCAAAAATCAGTATATGTAGATTATTGATAAGATTCAGTATGTCAATGATTGCTTTCCAAACCTCTGATGGTAACAGTCCAGTGACCCGAAAATTGAGTATTTTGAGATGACTGAGAATTCTCAGAAAACTCTCCATTATCTCCATTGATTTCTCAGATCAAAAACTCTATGTACAAAGATAACCCCTAAATTCTTATACTTCCAACACTTCAAAAAGCTTTTAAAAATTCTAACAAATACTGGCATTTTAACTCATACTTGTTATTTTAAAATGTGTAAGTTTTCACATGAGCACAGTTTTAATAAATCAGATTCATTATTGTCTCTAAGAAATTTGTCCAAGTGAAGGAGTCACTTCTGCCTAGTTTATTTTCATAACAAGAATTGCGTTTTAAGGGATTCATGTGTGTTATAGGTTGAGGGGAGTGATGCTTTAGACTAGAACTGCAGCTACTGTTATAGACAGCTACCTCAACTTTATTCAACTTCTCGTTTATTGAAAAGATGTCTACTTGCATGCTCAGTTTAAATAGCTGGAAATCTGAGACTCCTGGATAAAAGGGGCTATCATCAAATGTTTCAAAATTAGTTGAAGTTCTTATAAGAAGTGTTTTCTTGCTATAAGTGAAAATAGTGAAAATTTAGTATGCTTGATATTCAGAGTAGCAAGATTTGGTAAGGAACAGGGCTGCTGTTCTTCATACCTTATGGAATATGATCCCCACCCCTGACCCCCCACATTTGTGGTTTTTAAATATAAACCATCTGGGAGACTCAAAATTCACTGAAAACAGGTGCCAAGGGAGAAGTTTTTGATTTAAAGTGCCCTGAGAACTAAGGGATCCACAGAGGCCACTGCTGGGGTAGTGTGGAGATGGGTGTAGGTAGGTAAGGTGGGAAAGAAAGGGGAATACTAGCAGGTTCATGGAAGTGGGTGGAGGAGGGCTGAAGCAAGATGGTTACTGTGGAGGGGGCTCTAGCTCAAGCCCCAAACCCACCAGAGGAGCACTGCTCTCACTCATGCTGGAAGAAAACATGAACACAATCTAAATAAAATTGAATCCTAAGTATAGTGATTTTACATTGTCATAACTCATGTTTCCCGACAAAATGAAAAACCAAAAAATTGACAGTGCTAATATCCTTAACTGTTTGTTTAAAAAGTTCATTTCTGATAGAAATACTATCACATAAAGGTTTCCAATCCACCTTCTTTTGTGAATGCAATTAGTAACGTAATTTTTAAAGGAGATGCAAATGCCGATACAATTTCCACAGTGTCCTTGAGCCTGCATTTTGGCTCATCTGCATTCCTAATAGCATGTGGAGAGCACTGTATAATTGGGACAAGAGTGCATGTCAGTATAGGGATTTGAGGGGAGCATCTCTGGGAATTCAGCAGTGACAAGCAGGAGCTACAAAGAATAGTTTGGGGAAGATGACTTTCAGAGGGACAGCTACAAAATGCTATTTAGATGGTAGGAAGAATGTAAAAGAGAATACGATCTTGGGAAGAAAGAACTGCACCAACAGGTAGATTTTGAGTATTGGTCAATCCAGCTACCTGCTACAAACCTAAAGGGCTGGGTGGGACATCTATAGTTCTACGTGGCTGTCCTCAAAATAGTTCTGTCTGAGAGGAGGTGATACCATTAAATTGAGCCTCACAGAAGGCAAAGAAGTATGGCTTTCAGATTCAGCCTTCACCTCAGCTCACCTTTCAGGCTCTTCTTGAGCTGGTCAGAGCAACACAGCCTCCTGTGCTAGTTCCTGCTCTAGTCTGGCCTACAGTCATGGATCTGTGAAATACTGCCATGAAAATACTTACTTGACCTGCTTCAGTGACTAAAAGTCTAGTCGATAAATGGAAAAATGAGTCAAATGTGTTGTTTAACACTTAACTGTGGGCCCTAAATCTACAGTTTTCAGAACTAGTTCAATAAAAAAACACATTTTCATTTTCTGTAATAATAATTGTTTTCTCATAAAACCAAACTGTCCGATTATGAACTTGTGAAAAAAAGGAATGAAAATCCTATTTTCCCTTTATGTAAAACACACCATGAAACTAGTTTTCTTTCTTTCTTTCTTTCTTTCTTTCTTTCTTTCTTTCTTTCTTTCTTTCTTTCTTTCTTTCTTTCTTTCTTTCTTTCTTTCTTTTTTCTATAGGGCGTGAGCTGCCAGAGAAAGACAGAAACAGAGAGAGAGTGAGGCAAAGTGAGAAATCACCCCCTGAGGAGGATGGCCATGTTGCAATCCCTTCTCCTCCATTCTCCTCTCAGGAGTTTAGGTATACACACACACGCCCATGTGATTTTCAAAGTCACATGGGGTCGACTTGAACTGCAGAGTCGACCATGTGGGATCTATCTGCCTTAACCTTCCTGCCACCTGCTGGTCCATTTTCCACTTTTTAATAAGCAAAGTTTTTGTTGAGAAAAGAAGGAAGGATACTTAATGTTAGTTTCCTTTCCTGAAACTAAACCTTTGCCACTGAAAATAAAATTTTAAATGTAGAAATACTGTAACATTTAAATATTACATGAAATAAAATACATGGAATATATTACATGGAATAAAATACCTCAAAAATGTCATAAAAGTATTAACTTTTAATAATTCTGGAAATGTAATATTTTGAAGTTTCCAATAGAATTACTCAATAAAACATATTAATACAATATTACTTGTTAATAAACACAAAGTGAGGGCCAGCAGGTGGCATAGTGGATAAGTTCATTGGACTCCCACATGGTCAACAGTGGCTCAAGTCCTGGATCTGGTGGCTTGCTTTCTCACTTTCCCTCTCTGTCTCTGTTTCTCTCTGGTCAAATTAAAATAATAATAATTATGATAAATGAAATAATTCTGTTAAAAAAAAAAAACACAGGATGGGGACCAGCAGTTAGCATAATGGCTATGCCACTGGACTCTCATGTAGTCAAACGTGGTTTGAGTCCCAGACCTGGTGGCTTAAACTCACACCGGGCACGTGTGCATGTGTGCCCAAGATCCCAAGAGGAGAATGGAGGAGAAGGGATTGCAGCGTGGCTATCCCCCCTGGGGGGTGATTTCTTGCTTTCTGTCTCCCTGTCTCTGTCTTTCCGGTGAGCGCACACGCACTATAGCAAAAACCTCTAAAAGAAAAAAAAAAACCCACAGGGTGAATAATTAAGGATAGAAGGGATAAAGTTAATAAATTAATTAGGGAAGTGTTTGATTAATTTCTGATTTAAAAACAAATTAGTTAGTATTCATTTCAATAATAGGAAATACAATAAGATATTTTTAGTGAGGATTTTACTAGTCAGAATTTGAAAAATTTGTCGTGTCAAAGTTCACTAGGTATTGCCAATGCAATGTAACCCTGCATTTAAGTATCAAGAAAATGGCTAAATCATGTTTAAGTATACTTAGCTATTTCCAATGATCTACATGTATTAATTATTGATATAATTATTTTAAATGTTTTATATCTATTTTTAAAAATATAGCTTCTGGAATCAGCAGATGGCATAGTGGTTATATCTCTGGACACCAACATAGCCGACTGTGGTTCAAGTCCCAGACTCTGCGTCTTGCAACTCACACTAGGTATGTTTGTATGCATGCCCAAAATCCTGAGAGGAGGCTAGAGGAGAAGGGATTGTAGCATGATCATCTTCTCTGGAGAGTAATGCTTATTTTCTGTCTCTCTGGTGAGCACGTGCACCCTATAGCAAAGAAACTCTCTTAAAGGGACTCCAGAAATTAATAATGCTTGCCTTATTTTAGGAATTATCTGTTTCTGGAAATTAAATTAGGTCAAATTCTTTTTCAATTCAAAGTTTAATTCACATCAACCCAGCTCTGTAAGTTGGAAATTCCAAAGCTTTTACTGAGCAATTTAAACTTTGAACTTGGGTACCTCTGTGTGTATGTGTGTGTGTGTGTGTGTGTGTGTGTGTGTGTGTGTGTGTTTAAGTACAGTTAAGCTTAATTGATCATTCTTGGGGCCAGCAGATGGCATAGTGGTTAAGGTGTTATACTCTCCCACATAGCTAACTGTGGTTTGAGTCCTGGACCCAGCAGCTTGAAACTCATGCTAGGCATGTGTGCATTCATGCCCCAAATCCCAAGAGGAGACTGGAGGAGAAAGGACTTTGGCATGGCCATCCACCCCTGGGGTTGGGGGGGTGACTTCTTACTTTCTCTCTCTCTGTCCCTCTCTGTCTCTCTTGTGAGCACCCTACAGTAAAGAATCTCTCTAAAAAATAAAAATTTAGAAAAAAATTGATCATTCTTTTTGAGGAAGAGGGAGAAGGACAAGCTGACAGTGGATTATAGAATAACTAAAATAGTGTATGTTCATTTTTGGCTCATCCATAGGAGCACACTCTACTCAGACATGAGGCCTGCTTTTTGTTTTCTTGTCATCAACTGAGGCCATGCAATGGCTGTGTTTGGGAGGATGCCACAGACCAACCGAGAAGAGAATGGGAACAGAAAAAATCCTGAGGTGACAGACTTGGCAATAAAACGAAAGACCTCTTGGATGCCACATGACTTCTCTGTATTTGAGGTTACCATGGTGAGGGCAGATTATTAGAGCAGAAACTCTGCTTGTGGCATGTGGAAAGTCAAGAGCACATCTCCTCTCAGTAAAAGCGCTAGCTGGGCAATGCTTAACACAGGAAACTGACCCAAAGGTTTCTTTTAAGCATAATTTTAAGGGTTTTATTTTGTGTTGTTTGTTATTTTCATGAAGAGGAATCTGAACGTCAGGTTCTCTGTATGCTGTGGGCAGATCGGTCACCCATCGCAATACCAGCAGGGGGCGTGCAGGCCTTGTGAGTACGCCAGGATGTCCTTGGGAATGCAGAGACTTAGGCAGGAGCGTCCCCAGTGTGTTTAAGGCTAGCCCTTTGAGTCAGCCTTGCAGGCTCAGACCAGGGAGGTCTAGGACCACCCATTTGGGTCCTCTTCTCTATATAGTCACATATAATACAGTCACACAACTCCCCATTAAGGAAAGGCAGTGAAGTCAATTCTAACAAATTGGGATATTAAATAATAATTATGGCAAAATTGACCTTTCATTCACAAAGATAAATGTAACTTGTTTGAATGCCTTGCATTTTATCATTTTTTTTAATTACCAGAGGGCATGTGAATTAGAATGAAAAAGAGACAGACAGAAAGAAAGAGGGGGAAAGCCCCACCTGATGGGGGCATGGTCACGCTGGAATATCCTTTCTCCATTTCTCCATCCTGTTGGAATTGGGGGCACGCATGTACCTGCACCAAGTGTGATTTTAAAACTGCCATGGCTGGGATTGGCACTGTGGCCACCATGTGGCATCTGAATTTCACAGCTAGACTGTGGGGCTGGCCCTTATAACTTTTTAAAGTAAAGATGTATTTATCCAGGTCTTGATTGCCCTAAAACACACAATGGATGAGGGTAAAACAGTATTTCTCAAACTGAATTAATGTAAAAACCTATTTCAAAAGAAAAACAATATTCATTTAAAAATATTGACACTATGTGGGACCAGGAGTTAGTCTAATGGCTATGTCGCTGGACTCCCACGTAGTCGACTGTGGTTTGCATCCCGGACCTGGTGGCTTAAACTCATGCCAGGTGCGTGTGCATGCGTGCCCAAGATCCCGAGAGGAGAATGGAGGAGAAGGGATTGCGGCGTGGCCATCCACCCTGGGGTGCAATTTCTCGCTTTCTGTCTCTCTGTCTCTCTCTGTCTGTCTGGAGAGCGCATGCGCCCTATAGCAAAAACCGCTTCACACAGCTAGACTGTGGGGCTGGCCCTTATAACTTTTTAAAGTAAAGATGTATTTATCCAGGTCTTGATTGCCCTAAAACACACAATGGATGAGGGTAAAACAGTATTTCTCAAACTGAATTAATGTAAAAACCTATTTCAAAAGAAAAACAATATTCATTTAAAAATATTGACACTATGTGGGACCAGGAGTTAGTCTAATGGCTATGTCGCTGGACTCCCACGTAGTCGACTGTGGTTTGCATCCCGGACCTGGTGGCTTAAACTCATGCCAGGTGCGTGTGCATGCGTGCCCAAGATCCCGAGAGGAGAATGGAGGAGAAGGGATTGCGGCGTGGCCATCCACCCTGGGGTGCAATTTCTCGCTTTCTGTCTCTCTGTCTCTCTCTGTCTGTCTGGAGAGCGCATGCGCCCTATAGCAAAAACCGCTTCAAAAAAAAAAAAAAAGAATATTGACACTATGTTTAGATTTCCTTAGCTTGAAATTTAAGAAATTAAAAATCTTAATCTGAGGAAATCTTTTTAGTTACAAATTAAAACACTTCAAGAGTTTTATATTTAAACTTGGTTTTAAAATGTTTTTAGGTAATCATCAAATGAAAATACAAAAATTTTAAATTCTCATAACCCGTGCAGACCCATAGCACTGTATTTGGGGAAGACAACATTTTATGAAGAACAATTATTTTTATTTTATGAAAATCAATTACTTTAAATACAAGGAACATTTTAAAATCAGTATAATAATATTTTTCTGCTTGAAGAATTTTTCTCTTTGAACCTCTGACTAAAGACTATGTGTGGCAGATTCATGTAAGACCCAGTATCCTTATGAACTCGCTGTGAAGCACGACCTTGCAAAGACGAGACATCTTAGACAACTGCCGCTCCTCTCCCAGTACACCTTTCCTTCTCTCTCTGTAGAGGGCATGCTGGCTGACAGATCATTGACCCAAGAGCCCAATCTTTCCGATGTCCTAGCAAGTAAGCTTGCCCAGTGCAGCCAAGGAGACAGTCCCCATAAAATTAAAAATAAGACAGGGCTCTGATCTTCAGTACTGCAGGCAGCTTGGAAGACAGACAACGTACACATGATCTACCCGTCAGAGCTAGGGTGACATTTCAGTCTTAGGAGCATTTGTGACCATGAGGACAACCAGCAAGCAGTTTCATTTGGTATGCAGTTTATTTTAGCTCAAGAGGTAGGCTTTTGTGGAGTTAGCTTGAAATAGGCCTTCAGGGGTCTGTTGGAACACAGCCAGCCAGCCTGCCAGAAGGCCACACCATGAAGAGCGAGGAATCTAGGTCTGGGTTGTCATGGGTTCGTTTAATTTTTATCACTACTTACAGGGCTGTAATGGGTATGGAGAAGGCAGTAGTTACCTGTTCAAAGGAATGAAGTCCACTTTCTTTTCCTAACCTCACCATGTCTTCCAAAATGACTTTCTTTAGCTCCTGAATTGAACCAGATGAGTAAAATTATAAGACAAGAACACATTTCAAAATGGAGGTAGAAGAAATAACACGTTTTGAGTAAAGCGGAACTGATGACTGAGCCGACATGTGCTCCCCTGTGCCCAATTCCCCAACGAGGCCGATACTTTCTGGCAGTGCGCCAGTCACCAGGTCTCATCAGGCAAGCGAGTGACTACGAACAGGATAAGGGACAACTCCATTTTTATGCTTTTAAGCAGTTCCTTGGTCAGCCTGGGAGGCCTGTTCTATCCACCCCCAAGATGAACCTAGGTCTCAGCAGGAGAGTCTGCTGAAGGTCTCTGGCCGCATCTAATTCAAGGAGCTGATGGTGAATCAGGCATGGTGGTCCTCCCTCCAAGGAACCCTACATGTGCCATAAGGAAGTTCAGGATTGTGTGAATTTCTAGTGGTCCAAACAGGAAGAATCATGTTGATTTTTCAATTCCATTTCGGTTTCTCTAAGCCCAGCAGACACAAAATCCACCTCACATTTGGACAGAGAATGGCTAACAAGTCAGAAAGTCTATCCCCTGGGGGTCAGCAGGTGGCATGGTAGTTAAGGGACTGGATTCCCACAAACTCAACTATGGTTCAAGTCCCAGACCCGGGGGTTTAAAAATCATGCTGGGCACATGTGCATGCATGCCCAAAATCTCAAGAGGAGAGTGAAGAAAAAGGGGTTGCGGCATAGCCATCATGGGGGTGATTTCTCCCTTTCCTTCTCTGTCTCTCGCCACCTCTCTCTGATGAGCACACAAGTCCACATCTGACTGCTACTAACCAATGGGCAAGTCACCTCCCTCCTTGGACTGTCCTCTAAGCTGCAAAAAAACAGGGCTGGGTAAGCTTTCTGTGATGTCTCCTGGCTCTAAAATCTAATACTTTATCAAACTTTCTAAGAAGAAATTTGAGTTTCTTTAAAGGTTAAAAAAATACAAAGACAAATCTGTGATCTAAGATTTCTACTGGGTACAAAGTAATGATAGAAATTTCCTATGTGTTCAAATTTCACTGTTTTTTCAGCATTTCTGTTTTCTCATTATGCAGTATCATAAATCACCCAGCAACCTCTTAGGGAAACAGCCCTAAGATACTGACCTTATTTGTGCAGAGCTCAGCGTATGTCCCCTCAATTCCTCTTTTCTGGGCCCAGGAGGGCATGACTTCAGAGTCAGGCACAACAATGCCCACCAAAAAGGCCTGCAATTTCCACCAGAGGAAAACAATGTGGTCACAACAAAAGCTTTTAAAGTGGTTATTTGTGGTCCAATATTAAAAACAGTCTCTAGGGACCAGCAGATGGCATAATGGTTATGTCACTGAACTCCCATATGATCAGCCATAGTTCAAGTCCCCAATCCGGCAGCTTGAAATTCATGTTGGGCTTGTGTGCATTCATTCTCAAAATCCCAAGAGGAGAATGGAGAAGGGATTGCAGTGTGGCCATCCCCACCTTT
Organism: Tupaia belangeri chinensis; assembly: GCF_000334495.1. Classification (NCBI taxonomy): domain Eukaryota; kingdom Metazoa; phylum Chordata; class Mammalia; order Scandentia; family Tupaiidae; genus Tupaia; species Tupaia belangeri. The sequence continues at coordinate 4,610,048 of NW_006204205.1, read as the reverse complement.
GGGGGTGATTTCTTGCTTTCTGTCTCTCTAATTCTGTCTCTCTGGTGAATCCATGCACCTTATAGCAAAAGCCTCTCAAAAGAAAATCTTTTAATACTCTCATACTTCACCCATTTCTAAAACTAAGGATGTGCCTATTAAACATTTGTCATGTGTTATGAAGCATTTCCAATTTATATGTGACACATTCTTGAATGTTTATTTTAAAAAGGAAGTATAAAGACACTAAGAATCATTAACGTTAAATTGATATGTATCTTTGATAATCATGCCGATCCTTTATTTTTCCAGAGAGTTTTTTGCTATAGGGCACGTGCACTCGCCAGAAAGACAGAGAGAGACAGAGAGACAGAAAGCGAGAAATCACCCCCCCAGGGGGGATGGCCACGTCACAATCCCTTCTCCTCCATTTTCCATTTTCAAGGGATCTTGGGCACACACGCACACATGTCCGGTGTGAGTTTAAGCCACCAGGTCCGGTACTCAAACTGTGGTCGACTACATGAGGGTCCAGCATATAGCCATTACGCTAACTGCTGGTCCCGATAGTCATGCCAATCTTAAATCAAACATCTTTAAGATATTAATCAAATAGTTCTGTGATTCAAATCCTATGAGCCAAAGCACACTTTCCGGGATTGCTAGACCATTTTGAAATGGTTTCATCAATGTGATCCTTATTTATAAAGAATTCATTTTAATTTTTAAAGTGTTTTCTTCGAAAGTGATTTAATACTATTTAGTTATATAAATACAATGATAGTATAGAATACATTCAATATCTTTTATAGCTTATCATAGAATATATCATGATCTTTCTGCCTTCAAACCTAAATGGTATTAAAGCAAAATAAATACAAATCCCAAGTAATTTAATCCTGATGAGCTCTTGGGTTGTCAGAAAAGTCATGACAGATTTTTTTTTTTTTTTTTTTTTTTTTGAGGGGCTTTGCTATAAGGGGTGCTGCCGTCCAATTTTTTTTTTTGTGAGAGGCTTTTGCTATAGGGCGTGTGCGCTCGCCAGACAGACAGAGAGATACAGAGAGATAGAAAGCAGGAAATCACCCCCCAGGGGGGATGGCCACACCGCAATCCCTTCTCCTCCATTCTCCTCTCGGGATCTTGGGCACGTACGCACACGCGCCCGGCGTGAGTTTAAGCCACCGGGTCCGGGACTCGAACCGCGGTCGACTACGTGGGAGTCCAGCGACATAGCCATTACGCTAACTGCTGGTCCCAGTCATGACAGATTTTTGTTTGTTTGTTTTCTATGCAAAGCTGCATCGAGACTCTTCCAACAACCCAATATGATATCATTATTTGTAGGACTGTCCCAATTTATCTGTAAGGCTTACCTATAATAAATGTGCTCAAAATCAGAAGAGCAGAAAGCCCAAATCTTGCCTTAGCATCTTACCTCAAAAATCCTCCTAAGATGTAGGTGGAACATTTAAGTTGAAAGTAGCAGAAATAGTCATTGCTATCATTCTGAGCAACTTATTTGACCTGACTGTAATTTGTTGAACCGTAAGTAAGATTTCTCCTTTAGAAAAGAACCTTCTCTCATAAGAATCCTGGTGTCTGATGGGCGATTAATGTTTAATTTGGATTTTTCAGCAGGCCCAGGATACCTGCAAGGGCTGAAGCACAAAGGCCTCACCTGCAAGCTGTCCCCGTGGACATAAACTTGCGCCACAGGTTCACTCCGGATGTAGATGTTTTCGATCTTCTCGGGCGCCACATATTCTCCCTGAGCAAGTTTAAATATGTGCTTTTTCCGATCAATAATTTTAAGAGTTCCTGCCTGTGGGGTTGAACAAATAGCTTCGTAAGAAGATGGAGCTCCCAAGCCTGAACCTCTCAGCCCTGCTCTATCCCACCCTGAAGGCCCTGCCCCAATATGTCCCGCTGCCTGTTGTCTCTGCTCTTATGGAGCTGCTCTGCTGCTGGAGAGAGGCCCCATGTCCCATAGGTTGATGACATCCAAGCTTTGCCAGGTCCTGAGTACCCACTGTCCTTTTTCCTCAGTACCTAGCTCCCTGCTCCCTCTCACCCTCACACCCAGCAGGAGTCTCCTCACCTCCTCCTCCCTCTGAGCCCTGTCTGCCAGGGCTCCTCTCTTCCTCATGCCCTTGCTCCAGTGGCTGTTTTTCTCACCAGCATCTTCAGATTTGCTCTCTTAGATCACCCTCAGGTCTCTCACCCAGCTACTGTCCCCAGCCCCCAAAGAGGACCTTTATTACCTTTAGCAACTTATCTGAGCAACTTCCATCCATTCCCCAGCATACAACACAGATCTGGTAGAGGTCCCAGTGACTCTTGTCTGGCAAGGCAGATGGCACTCGGAGCCCTAGCCCCTCTGCTGCAGGCAGGCTACCCCTTCGGCAATAAGTGCTGGTGCCACTGGTCTCCAGAATCATGCTCACCTCTCTGACTCCCCCAGACCTTTTCAGTTTCTGAGGGCTTTTTGAGTTTCTAAGGTGATTAGGTGGGCCTCTTTCCTTTGGCTTGACCCATGAATGTGATACTTTCCTCACCTCCACCGACAAGGTATCTTGAGGTAACACTAGTTAGTTATCTCTTCATTGGCCACTCCCACAACTGCCTAAGCTTACAGCCAGATCTCCTCTCTGAGCTCCAGATCCAGACCCTAATCACCCTCAGAATGCTTCAAAAACCAGACCACTTTCCCCCCGCAGGAGGCAACACGCCCCAGATGAAGCTTATTACCAATCACCTCAAGCCTTTCCCAGCCCCTGTGCCCCAAACTTGAGGATGACCTTTCCTGGGATCACTAAGCAACGAGGCTCATCTGACCTCATTGATAAATTCTTCTCACATCCACTCTGCTCATCAAAAGCAATCTCTCCAGAAGAGAAAAACAAGTGGGTCTTGTTTTGCTCAGAACTCTTTCCCTCTAACAGTTTCTTTGGTCCTCATGGCCCCCCATGAGTGGGTGTGATCACCTCTGTTTTATGGAAGAGGAAAAGGAAAATCAGAGAATATATTGGGCTATTAGAAAAGTTATGACATGTTTTTCTATGTAAAAATGCATCATGACTTTTCTGACTACCCAATAGTTAACTACCCCAAAGCTACACTGCTAGGAGGTAGGGGAATCGGGATTTGATCCCAGGTCTCTCTGGAACAGAAGACTATGCTTTTTCCTCGACCTATTTAAAACTAATAATATTTCAAACCTATACGTCTTTGCAAATAAGTTCTACCTAACTTTCAAGAATGAAATAATTCAAATCTTGCATATACTCTTACAGAAAACAGGAAACACACACACACACACACAAACCCTCATTTAATAACTTGAAACTAGAACCACAATAGAGTTGCACATAAAAGGAAAAATATTGATCAGGAGCATTCATGAATATAGGTGGAAGAAGTCAAATTGGTTTTGGAAAAATAATATAGAAAAAAAAAACATAAGAAATACTGAAAGAGTATTTATTATCTCAAATCATGCAATAATAATTCCAATTAAATTTCAGCAATCACTTACACATAATAATTTAAAAATCAGCTCCCACAGACTGCCCTTCTGCCTGCTATCTTAGGCTCTGTGTTCCAGCACAAAACCAGGTACTTCCCATGAATTAATTTGTTTCTCACAACACCCTGCAGGGTGGACACTTTCATTCAAGTCACAGGGGATCAGCAGCAGATCTAGGGACTGTGGGACTTCAAGCCTTTGCAATTTTGAGTGCCCTCTTCAGGAAAAATAATATAAAAAAGGGGCTGGCAGGTGGCGTGGTGGTTAGGGGTGATGGGCTCCCACATGGCCAACGATAGTTTGAATCCCAGACCTGTTGTCTTGCTTTTTCACTTTCCTTTTTCTTGCTTTCTTACTCTGTCCCTCTCTGGTCAAATTAAATAAATAAATAAAGCTAAATAAAATAATTTTTTAAAAAGGAAAAATAATATAAAACGAAGTGCAGGGCCTCTGGGGGGCCGTTGCAAGTGAAAGGTTGAAGTGTAAGTTTCCCTAGCTGACAGTACAGTGCACCTTTTGCAGGTGCCCAAGGCCCGCTGACCTCTCCAGCCTCTCTCCCCTACACTGTGGGCCTTCATTTGGAAATGCTTGCCTCACACCTCTAGTTCCTCAGCATGTGTGATCACCCCTTGGAGCACGACTGCTACCCTGAGATTTGGATCCAGCTGGGCCTGTCCTGCTCTGCCTCTCCCCAGGCAAGAGTGCCCCAGCCCATGGCCATCACACAGGGTTGGGAACAGCCTAAAGGTACACGCCTTCCCTAAGCAGAGTCCCTGGCCTAGAGCCCACGCAGTGTATACACCTTTGACTCCTGCAGGCATGGGCGTTTCTCAAAGGAAAGCACACAGATTGGAGCATGAACAAATCGGTTGGCCAGCCCACATGGACTATGGGAGGACTCAACATCATTCACACGCCTGCTAGACTCGACACCTCAAGTGTCCCACCCAATCTTAGCAAGTTCCCAGAGACACAGGTTCCTGGGATGGGTTCTATCAGGCTAAGGTTCTGGGTCTAGTGACAGAGCCATTTTCTGGTCAAAACATACATCTAAACATCTTGTATGTGTCGGGCGCATGCAAGGTGCTTTACAAGTGTAGTCTCATTGTTCCTCAGAACAATAACTGCAGAGATAAGAAATACTATTATTCCCATTTTAAAAATGAAAGAATGAGGCAAATTAGGTTTGGGGGCCACAGCCATAAAATGTCATATATAAAGCTTACCCTTAGTCTACAAGTGAGTCAATGCAGAGTTCAAGAGAGGGATGAGACTGTTCTCAAGGATACAAGAGTAACTGCTGGCAGAGCCAAAGGAACTTGGACATCCTCTGCCTGACTCTGGGCTTTTCCCTCTGCTCAGTGTCAACCTTCCGTAGGGGGCCAGCATTCACAGCCTCACAGGCCCTGCCCTTCTCAAGCCTCCCAGAGGAATGTACTCTCCGCTCCTTCTACCCCACCATCAGATTCCACACGCTGTCCCATCTTTCTGGAAACAATTAAGGCTAAGGAATCAGACGCTGAGCCCCCAGCAACACTCTCCCACACAGGTCCCTCGTTATCTTCATCAGAAGGAAAGGAGGACATTCTAGGGAACAGGAAAGGTAGAACCTCCAATCCCCAGAGGTTCTCTGAGTGACTAATTGTCATGGAAGATATGGGCAAGACTCCCACCCCCAAACTTACGCACCGGCAGCCATTTACCAATGTCTCCCGTGTGAAGCCAGCCATCGCTGTCCAGGGCCTCCTTCGTCCTGTCCTGATCTTTCAAGTAGCCTTTGAACACGTTTGGTCCCCTCACACATATCTGTGGGAACAAACACCATGGCCTCTCTCAGCCACGACACAGGAATGTGACCACGGGAAGCTGTCCCCAAGAATATGGAGAATAAGGCTCACCATCCAACAGGGAAGTCACTATGAAAATTGCGGCGATGGAGATAGATGACCAGGAACTGCCACCAGCCATTTGAGCTGCCTCCTGTTTCTCTCATTCAGCGTCCTCCCTATCTTCCCTCTCTGCCTTGCCTGCCTCAGGCCTCTGCAATCTCTTCTTCCTCAGGGGCCTCTGGGCCTTGGCCACATGCTGCATTATGATATGCGGTGGGGTCTCATCACAAAGGTTGATGACTGGCTGATCCTACCAGAGGTGCTTGGATTCCCTGTCTCATTACCAGGCAGTTGGCTTTCCCACCCTTCCCAGGGAATGAACAGTACAGGTAAGCTCTGTTGCCCCATCTGGCCCATCTGTATGTGGTCTCGTTTATGCTGGCACAGAGCCCACAGCAGCAGGCCATGCCATAGTTTAGAAATAAAATGGACTTTCGGATAAGTCTGGGAATTCCAAATCTTGATTTAGACCAGCTCAGTCTCAGCTTTGAGTGGCTCATAAATAAGGGAGGAGATATTAAATTCAGTTGGGTCGAGTTAATCAGCAATTTACAATGACTTTACCATAGATGAGAGGAAGATAATTCCATTCCACTGCCTTTGTTTGTGTATTTGTTTTTGCTCACTACACGTAGAACCCATGGACACGAATGGCTAAATCCTTAAGTTTACCTCTCCCTCTCCTTGGTGAGTCCAATAGTTCAGCTCCTCAACATCAACGAGCTTGATGTGATTGCAGGGCAGTGGTGCTCCTACGTGCCCTAGAAGGTGGAAGCAAGATGGCCTTTGTCAGGGTTCAGATCACTTTCAGCACTGAAGATGCAACATGCCCCGTAAAGCCCCTAAGTGGTCAAAGTGGTCAATTATGGATGGAAAACAACATACCTTTAGATGGGCATTTTTCATAAGGCAAGTGCTGATGATAAAACAAAATTCTAGAAAAAGCAAAGGCCAGTCTCTGCTGGGCCTTTGTTTTATATCTTATTCTTTTATTTATTTTTTTTAATTGCCAGAGAGCATACATGCTCCCCAGAGAGATAGATCAGCCCCCAATGGGTCGTGGTCACACCACAACCCCTTCTCCTGTCAAGATTTGTGGCAGTCGGGCACACACACCTGATGTGTTTTTCAAGCTGATGTGGCTAGAATTCAAACCACAGTGGGCCATGGGGAATCTAGCTCCCTTAACCACTAGGCTATGGGCTGGACTATTACATCTGCTCAATAATTCTTCAGCAGTGGAAAAGCACACATGGCCCGGCACCGTCCTACACAGGGTTCTTGGGTGGGGTAGAGGGCCTTCACCCATGACACACACATAGTCAGGATTTTTTACAGTAGTGCTCACATTTAAATATTTTCCCAATTGCCAAATCACCCATCTTTGTTTGGGGAATCATCTTTTCCTCCAGTCACCAGACTGTTGTTTAATGTACACAAGTATCTAGAAATCTTATTACATTTTAGATTCTGATTCAGTAGGTCTGAGAAGAAGCCTGAGATTCTACATGTATGTCTTAAGGGGCTGCTGATGCTGTTTTCTAGTCTTCACACTATGCTTTGAATAACAAAGGAACATGGATAACTAGGATGAGGCAACTTGCCCCTGAAAAATAAGACTCCAAAGTCTCGTGATCTTATATTCTCCAACTACACAATTACATCGAAGTCATTTTCTAGTCACTGTTATGATTATGTGGTTCACTGGCAAATTAGAGGGTTTTTCAGTGGGTGCTGGCCAAGGTCCTGAAAGAAAAAAAAAATGAGCCAAGTACGATGAAAAAGAAGGCTGGGATGTTTGGGTTTCTCTATTAAAAGAGGGTATGCCAGGGCCAGCAGGTGGTGTGATGGTTAAGGCACTGGACTCCCACGTAGCTGACTGTGGTTTGAGTCCCAGACCTGGAGGCTTGAAACTCACGCCAGGTGCATGTGTGTGAGTGCCCAAATCCCAAGAGAAAAATGAAGGAGAAAGGATCATGACATGGCCATCCCCCTGGGGGAAGGGGGCTGATTTATCACTTTCTGTCTCTGTCTCTCTCATGAGCACATGTACTCTATAGCAAAAAGCCTCTAAAAAAGAAAGAGAGAAGATGCCAAACCTTTTATGATACTGTACAAAAATATCCATCCTCTTGTATTCAAAAGTTATGGTAAGGATGAATAAAAAAAGGTGAATCCTCAACAGTTTCACATAGGAGAATGTGGAGGATGACAATGATGTCAGAAAGTGGCCAAAAGGAGGGGATTCATGAGAATAATTGGCTAGTGTCATGGTAGTAACAAGAAAAAAAAAATTAGTGAGCCAGAACCTCCAAAGATAGTTCCTGTACGATCGAAAAATGTATATACAAAATAGGCTTTCTTTAGCTGGCATTTAAAGAGGCCAAACTCAGACCAAAAGCTTTTATACTTGACTCGGATGAACATGATTTTCATTTAGAATTCACCTATCATGTTTCTTTCTTTCTTTTTATGAAATTTTTTGAGAGATTTTTGTCTTATGGCATGTGTGCTCACCAGAGAGATAGAGAGAGGCAGAAAGACAGAAAGGAAGAAATCACCCCCCAGGGGGGATGACCACACCACAATCCCTTCTCCTCCATTCTCCTTTCAGGCTCTGGAGCACGCATGCACATGCGCCCAATGTGAGTTTCAAGCCATCGGGTCTGGGACTCGAATCATAGTTGGCCACATGGGAGTCCAGCAACATAATCATTACACTGTCTGCTGGTCCCCACCTACCATGTTTCTACTGACCATTTTGGGAACTCTGAAAAATGTATTACGTTAATGACTGTATTTCTTTTGCAAGCGAATCATCCCACATTTTCCAGTTTGTGGTTGAGCCAGAAGGAGTGGCCTGAGGCTCACAGAAGAAGATGGTGTTCCAAAGGATTCTAAAGGAATCTTTCAGATTCTTCCAGCATATGATCTAAAGCTGGTGATCCATGGGCTACCCACTGCAGACTTGTTCTCCCTTTGCCCTGAAAGATACATCTCCTCAGAAAAAGGGTATTGTTACTGTCTCTCTAGGCATCTGTATCACAGGGGACCATAATTCCCAAAGGGCCACTAAAATGACCTCTTTAGAATTAGTGATCTGGCTTCTATACACCTGCCTCTTCTTCATGAGTCATATCCCATTCATAGTCTGCTTCCTTTATTCTAAAATGACTATAAGCAAGGTTGTGTGGTATTCAGAATCTATAGAATCCAATGTACTTATAAGTATTTTTCCACCTGCAGCTGTATTTTGTGATCCATTACTTCTTTTTGTTTAAACATATCTCTATTTGTCTATAAAGAAACAAGAATATACAAAAAATGGGAAATACATAAGTATGTGACAAAGAAAATAATAGATCCATAATGTCATAACTCATATATAATCACCATTAATTTTTTTCTCTATCTTTTGGCTTTTCCTAAGTGCCCATGCAAATGATGAAATCTTAGAGCCCACTGTGACCTGTGAGCCATTCCCACATCTCCAGCCCAACCTACCTGAGGTCCAGTCCCCGGGCGTGGTGAAGGTACACCCAGCTGTACACTCAGTTTGGCCATAACCTTCATAAACCTTCAAACAAGACACAGAAATTACACTGCGGGGCACACATTTTCCCAGAGGTGACTGGCTGCCCCTTTCAGCCAGTGAGCCTACAACCGAGCATCTGGCTGCTCCATGCTGAGGATGGTGTCAGGGGAGGTGCTCTCGAGGTGGGCGGCTCTGGGTGAAGCCAAACAGACAGCAAGCTTTGCTCTGTAAGACTTGCCCCCCACAGCCCCACCTGTGTGCATGAATATAGCATGTGGGAGAGTCTGCCTTTAAAAATGGTTGGGCCATGTCAGTGTAGAATAAGAGGACTGTGTAAACAGCTCATGGCTTCTAAGCATAAAACTTAAGTACACACAATTACAAAATAGATGTGTCTACTTTACTTAAAACCATAAGCTACAACCATGTTATAACACTGTGTATATGTAGAAACTTAATAAACATTAATTGAATAAATAGATTAAGAAATGAATACTTTTAGAGGTGACAAAACCTATTAAATCAATTAACAACACACGCATGGGCTTTCACACCCCACACACACACACCCTGCTCTGAGTTGGGATATATTTTGCTGGCTGGAGGGTACAGAGATTAGTGCAGGAGTGGTATACGTGCTCCAGGACACCAGTCAGCTGCACACGGTTTATCTGATCCCTCTGCCATTTGCTAAAACCTTCCAAGCACCCATGTAAAGGACCTTCCCAGAGTGGATACATAGTATTTCAAGGCCATTCTGGTCTTCATTGGCTCTGGGCTCTTTTCATCCTTGAACAGAGGAGCTTTTGTCCTACAAAAATCCTGCACCCAGAACCTTCCTCTTACAGGATAGAGCATAATGGTTTTCCTACCCTAACTCATATCCCACTGCCCCCAGGAAAGACTGAACAATGATGATACCTGACATCCCAGAGCTGCCCGGAGGAAACCCAGGACTGTTGGTGACGCGGGTGCTGCTCCGGTAACGATCATCCGCACACGACCACCAAGACTGGCCTGTGTGAAGAGAGAAAAGCCTGCCAAAGTCTGTGATGCCTAGTACGGCATCCAGTCGTCTGGGCCCCATCAAGGTCAACAATCCACAACTGGACCCTACCTCAGTAAGTAGGGTTGAGATCAGAGAGAAGGCCTAAAGCTGTACAATATGAGCAGAGGAAGTCCCATCCCCTTCCAAATGATAATCCCAGTCGGCTCTGCAACTCGATGCACACTATCACCAACTCTTATGCCTTTTGAGGTAAGTGTTCTTAGTCCATACAGCAGTCTGTAATATTGGTTCTTCCTTTCTTAGAATACACAGCTGCGGAACCAGCAGATGGTGTAATAGTTAAGTCGCTGCACTCCCATGTAGTGGACCATGGTTCAAGTCCTGAATCCAGCGGCATAAAACACACCAGGCATGTGTGCATGCATGCCCAAAATCCCAAGAGGAGAATGGAGAAGAAATTGCAGTGTGCCCTTCCCCTCCATGGAGTCTCTCTGTCTTTCTGTCTCTCTGTCTCTCTGGCAGACACATACGCCCTATAGCAAAAATCTCTCTAAAAAACATAAAAACAAAAACAAAAACAAAACACAGTTGTGGGACCAGCAGTTGGCATAATGGCGATGTCACTGGACTCCTATGTAGTTGACTGCGGTTTGAGTCTCGGACCCGGTGGCTTAAATTCACACCAGGTACGTGTGCATGTGTGCCCAAGATCCTGAGAGGAGAATGGAGAAGGGACTGTGGTGTGATCATCTCCCCTGGGGGGTGATTTCTCGCTTTCTGTCTCTTTGTCTCTCTCTGTCTTTCTGGCAAGCGCACGTACCCTATAGCAAAATCCTCCCCAAAACAAAACAAAACAAAACAAAACAAAACACAAACCAAAAAAACCACAGTGGCTTTTTCAACCTCCTAACATTCATAAGCATCCAATACAATTACTTAAGACAATTTCTTACAAATTCCATTGTAATGGCATTGCCTTTTTTGTATATAAATTAATACCATGCTTTATTTACCATGGGCTGCAGAAAACAATATTTGCAACACTTTGTTTCTGTAAGTTGTGTCAAGAAGTTTAAATATTAATTTTCATAGCTAAAAATAGAATCACAAGGAAAAAAAAAGCAATTAACTATATATTCCTTGGGTGATACAGAGCTTAAAAACTTTACAGGAGACACAGAAATAAGTAATCAATGGTTGGCCTGGCATGGGAGAGGCTGAAGAGACAGGAAACAGAACAGAAAAGAACATTCTTAGCCATTCTGCTAGAATCCTGTGCCTCAGTAGAATTATAGAAGAGGCAGAATTACAGAAGGGGCAAGAGAACTTTCAGGCCCCAAAAGCTCCTGGGTGGAGTTACTGACCTGACTGTCCAAAGGCAAAGCTACTCTGAGATCTTTGGTGATCAAGGGACTTACCATAAAAGATCCTTCTTATTGGCAGTCTTTGGCAAATAAAACACATCTTCGAAGGTGAAAAACAACTGTTCTAAAATTCCAATGGTACTATAAGCTTTGATCTCATGTGCAAACAAAGGATTATTTTATAAGATTACTGGCCTCAGGAGTGAACTTCTAGTTTCCCTA
>NW_006204205.1:4587679-4598373 GCF_000334495.1 Tupaia belangeri chinensis | reverse complement strand
TCCCTACAAGGCCACTGATCAGAAACTTAGGTATTACTCTCTAATCACTTACTCATCTTCTTACCTGAATCTTATTAAAGAAGAGTTCATCCCAGATACTATCATTCCTGATGATTCCACTCCGGACTTCAGCCTGCTTACGCCTTGCTGCAAACTCCAGGAGCCAGCGCTTCAATGGCGTGTCTGCCTGGCTGAAGATCTGAAACACACGAGTCAGATGCAGCTGTCAGGGCCTGCATGTCTCACCTACAGACATATCCCCCAACACTGGCCAGCAGAGAAGCCATCCTCCATTTTACCCCTGGAGGAAGTCACTAAATATGTGACATTGAGCTGAAGGTTAACACAAAAAAAGGTTCGGGTATATTGTGGAGATGAAAGTTGCTGAAGAAAACCTCTCTAGCCCAGGTTTTAGGAAATAGAAAGCAAACAGGAGAAAAAAATGAGGGAATACAAGACAGGGGAAAAGAAAAACTGAGGGAATACAAGACAGGAGTACTTCCAAGAGCTGGGAGGAGAGGCATGGAAAGTCTGCCTGGGCTCCAGACCCTGTCCATACAAGCAGATATGCAGCCTTAGTCTGGCCAGGGACTCCCTGCAGGGCCCACCTTGTCGTGCATCCTGTTCAGCAGACGTGGGACCACAGGGAAGATAGTGGGGCGTAGAGCCTTCATGTCATCTGAGAGGAGGCGGATGTCTCCCTGGAAGAAGCCAACGCGTCCTCCGTGGCAGTAGACAACAGACTGGAGGGAGAGAACAGGAAGGGAGGAGTCCCTTAGGGCAGTCACTCCTGGCTGCAGTCCAGAGCTGCCCAACGTTCTGCCCTACATGGAGGGCACCTAGGACCCCCAGACTCAGCTCTGGCTGCTGCCATGAGACACTGAAGAATGTTATTTGAGGTGATTCTCCCCCCACCCCTACCTTCCCGCTAAGTCCCACTAAAGCAGGGAAAAGTGGAAGGAGATAGAGAGCAATCTTGAGCCTCTGGGAGATGCCAAAGCAGCTGTTAGCACTGGTTCAGGCTCCCTCATCCCAACTACCATACTCTGGGCTTGAGTCTCCTAGGGAACTCAAGTCTCTTGAGATCTCTTACACCCTACAATGCTGGGTCTGCTTCGGGCCTTAAAGAGTCTTTGGGTTTCCCCAGGTACACCTCTGCAACTCTGGAAGGGCATGCAGTCCCCAGGAGTACTGGTGATGCTGGTAAAGTTGGCCACGGGTGTGAGCATGGCTGGTTCCTAATGGGACTAGGAGTACACCAATGACCTTACATGTGTTCCTTTCTTCAATGCTCAAAGCAATTCTATAAAGGAGGGAGTACTCCTAATCCCCATTTTACCGAGAAATGTAAAGCTCAAAGAGGTGAAGTGACTTGCCCAAGGTCACAAAATTAGTTAACAGTGGTAGCTGGCATTTCACTCCAGGTCTGGAAAGCACGTCCCATTATACCAGATCTCCCACAAGGCAAAATGGGAAAGGCTTAGAAGACACAGCTTATTCACAGTCTGGTCCTTGAGTGACCCATGCACGGACGATTCTTTCCCACAATCACATATGGATTCCTCCGCCCACTCCTGTGTCTCTGTGTTCAGGGCCTGGCTATCACTAGTCCCCATCTATAGCCTGAGGGGCCATGACAGTTTGATGGCTTAACTTTAGTTTTCTTTTTAAGGAGTTTGCGAGTGACGAAAGTTAGAGGACACAAAGAAGGAGCCATAAATGGGACTGCCCTGCCCTGAACTTTAATGGCAAACTGCTTCCACAAAGCTTCAGTGCTCCCTGAGCAGACGTCATCAGCTGGGGGCTGTTTAAATGGAGGTATGCCCCTGAGTGAGACAGGGCATGCTTGGGGTCTTCCCTGGAGCCATAAAGGGAGGGAGGGGTGGGGTGGTTAAGGTCCTCCAACCCTTGCAATCCCTGTGGTACCTTCTGAGGATGGGGCACTTTGGTCCTACTTCATGCCACCAGTGACAAGTGACACCCAGCTAGGGTTATGGGTTCTAGGCCAGGGCCTTACCTGCACCATTCGCTCAAACATGTGTGCTAAAGGCAAATAGGAAATGTGCACATCCGCACAAGTGGGAGCCCACTGACTCTGCAAGAAAACAGAAGGAGCCCCGGCAAGGCCCGGTCAGTCAGGTGGGCGTCTTACCTGGATTACTCTCTCAAACATGTGAGCCAGAGGCAGGAAGGAGATGAGCACATCGTCCTGTCTCGGAAAGATCACTTTCTGCAGGTGACGGGCATGGGAGACAGAAAGGAAAGAAACACTGACAGGAAGACGACAAGAAAGTCAAAAAACAATAAAGAGAAAAAATGGTCCTGGAGGGGCAAATAGGAAGAGGGGGAAGGGGGATGGGGTGGTGAGGACAGAGAGAGGCGTGAGATGAGGGAGGGACATGAGAGAGAAAGAGAGAAAAGGCGGGCGAGGGAGAGGGAGAGGGGAAAGGTGCAGGAAGGAAAAAGACAGAGACAGGGCAGCGCAGGAAGCTGAGTGTTAGGTCGCAGCCCAGTGGGTCTAGGTTATCTGCAGAAGCAAAGAGCCAAATGAAGCACATATAAACCAGCAGAGCCGAGCTCCGCAGCGAAGTCTCCCCTTGGGGGCGCCCACGTCTCACTTGCAGTCAGCTGGAGGGCTCTCTCCCCTTCTTCCCCACAACTGTGGGATCTGTCCCAGGCCCCACTTCCCCAGTCTCCCTGGGCCACCTGGGCAGAGATTCAGAGGGTCTTGATTTGTCAGCACTTTCTAGTCCTTCCAGAGAAAGGAGCCCAAGAGAACCCTAAGTCTATGCCAATCAAGGCTGGGGTGCAAGCCCCAGCCAGAAGAGGGGAGAAAGTGGCCAGACTTGGCCTCCCAAGCCATGGCTTGGGACAGGGGTCTTAAAGGAGAAGGCTGGGAGTTAATGCTACTGTGACACCCCCCCCCCCCAGCAAAGGTAAGGTCCCGGCCTGGCTCATGGACTAACCCTAGGGCCAGGGGTTGGCCGACCAGGCAGGGCCCTACACCAGGCCTGGGCTCTGGGTCAGGCCCTGCCTTCAGGAGCTCTGCCTGCTGGATTTCTCTTTGGCAGAGGCCTTTGCTCTCCTGGGCTGGCTTCTGGATGATGCCGAGCATACCCCGCAAACCTGGCTCACCACTCCTAACCTGGGCACAGCCACCAACAGCCTCTCTGATTTCCACCAAAGAACTGTTTGGGCATGTGCTCCATAATGTCCTCTAGCATGGACACGGAGAGGGACTGTCCCCACAGTGGACTAAAGGCCTCACGTTTATGAAAAGGTCCATTTCTTTCTTCTGTAGGAAACTGCAGGACATACTCACCACCTGTGGGAAAGGTCCTCCTTTCTCAGCCGGTAATAAAATGCTAATATGCTTTTGTCAGACCCGGATATCAAGCTTTTTTGATTTTAGATTTACCTTTAAGTACAAGCTTATAAATTAACAGTTGCCATTGTTTCTCAGACTCTAGTAGTTCTTAAACACCGAATGATTGAATTAAACCCTGACCTACTGGAAAAACAAGTGATTAAAGAATACTTTCTAGGTAAAGATAAGTACAAAACCATGGGTCTCTCCAGTGTTGAAGTTGAAAGTGCAAAATAGGCTTACATACGCTTTTCTTTCTGGGATAATAGCACTCTTAGAAATTAATGGAATAGTTACCAGGTATGGCTCATGGTATTTCAGTGTTTGAAGTTCAAAATGACTGTAAAAGTGGAGTTGCTCTAATGAGAACAGAAACTCTTGACTGTGAAGGGCAGACCAGATTACATCAGGAAAAAAAGAAAAAAAAATGTTTAAAAACCTCTGAAGCTTCAGGTTGTCCTCAAGAGACACCTGTACTAATGAATCTACTTTATTCACCTCTGTCACTTTCAGAAAGCCTGAGAAATCAGCCACCACGTTCCCATGGGTGAGCATCGCACCTTTTGGGTTTCCTGAAAAAAGAAAGCAAGAAGGCAAATTAGTTGGGAGCTCAAATGCAACTCCTTGAGAACAGTGCCCAAGTCAGCGGCCTTTGCTATCAGGCTGTCACCCCAAGTCTCTGGTCTTGGCCCTCAGCCACCTCCAGAGTTCCAGGCCAATGACTGCTCCTTCAAGGACTTTCATTTTACAGTCACTGAAAGCCTACCGTGAGATTCCTGGCAGCTTGGGGCCTGAAGGCAGGTGACATGGCTGCACAGGTGGGAGCCTTAAGGCCTGAATGGTCAACCTCTCGTGTCCTGTGCCTTACCTTCCCCTGCCTCCCTCAGGAAACACGGGCTCTCAGATCTCGGTCCCTTCACAGGCACCCAGTGCTCTATGTTTCTTCTCTGGACCTGAGAAGGGCTGGTCTGAATCCAGCAGTCTGCTTGCAGAGAACGTCCCTGCTGCACCTGACACCTAGAAAGGCCCAGGAGGTCCAGAGGGTTGGGGTAGTCCCTCCTACCTGCTCATTGGCAGAGGTGAGACAAAGGCATTCTTGTTCTGTCTTGACAACCTCTTACTACTGCTCATGAGAACTGGTCCTCAGAGGCCTTAAGGAAGCCAGGGGCTGCTAGGATGATGCAGAGGATAGAGGTAGGGAGAATGGGGACCAGGGCACAGCAGGCTGGAAAGGAGGTCAGCTTGGCCACCATTTAATGTCAGAGTAGACACCACTCTGGTGTTGCTGCTGGACAAATCTGACAGGGTTCCAATCCTGGCCTTGCCACTCACTGCCAGTATAGACACTGGCAAGCCATTTCTCCTTTCTCAGTTTTCTCACCTGTCAAGTAAGGACAATAACACTCACCTCCCAGGGCTGCTTTAAGACCTAAGGATATAATTCACGCTCTCACTGCCAAGCCTGCAGCTAGCTCTGGCTGGGGAGGGGGAGAAGTCGCAATCGAGTGTACTGATCCCTACTGTGGACTGACACTCG
This sequence comes from Tupaia belangeri chinensis, assembly GCF_000334495.1. Classification (NCBI taxonomy): domain Eukaryota; kingdom Metazoa; phylum Chordata; class Mammalia; order Scandentia; family Tupaiidae; genus Tupaia; species Tupaia belangeri. The sequence continues at coordinate 4,593,469 of NW_006204205.1, read as the reverse complement.
TAACTCCGATGTAAGACTGTGTGTGACATGCCATGGCCTGCAAGTGATCCAAAACGGCATGAGATGCCTGAGTTTTTATCCAGGAACAGAAAAAGAACTGCCCCCACTGAGCTGAGTGAGCTTAAGGAACAGATGGAGACAAAAATAAAGTTGCTCTTGTAATTTTATCCACGCGGCCTGTTTGCTCAATGTGTTGGTGACCTATTTGTCAGAGAGGAAGGCATCAGTTATGGCCCTGTCTTTGAATTCGACAGACAGACACATGCCTCTGACCAAGCTGTGTGCCGGGGGCTTTTTAACCTGTGCTCTGGCACTTTCAAGAGGTGATTCTAGGGACACAGAAAACCACGTGATTTCAAAAGCGACACTTTCCCCCTATCAGATACCTGTTAAAACGCCTACCTTCTGAAAAGAAAAAGTGTCTGAGATCTGTTTTCTCTCTCCTGTCCTTTTACTCCAGCATCTTTTCTCAAACTCAGGCCCATAAGGAAATTTCGGAGAGCTGTTTCTCATATACAAACCCCACAGAGTTCCCAGGCCCGCAAGTATTACAGTGTCACCTGGCAGTTGCACCTGTGGACTCACAGGTTCTGGAAGTTTCTGATAAACATCCCCCAGATACAGGTATGAAGCCACAGCTGTCACAAAATTGAGTCCTGAGCTTTAGATCCGTGAGGCTGGCTGAATTCGGTCATGCTTAATAGAACCTCGGGGTGGATGGTCTGAGGTGCTTGAGAGAAAATTGTCTTCATTGACGAAAAATTTCTAAAGCCTCCATTCAGTTCAGGCCAACACACACACAATAGTAATAATAGTTGTTCGGGTCTGCTAAGTTATTGTGGATAAGCCTGTTTCTTCACCAACAGGACCAGAAAAGTTCACACCTTTTAGAAACAAATGTGTATGACATGAGTATGATTTTATATTAGGAAAATGTTGTATATTTAAGAAATATATACATAGAACTTTAAAATATTCCTAGAAATCTTCAAATTATGTCCTTAAGTCATCTTGGCTCCACAGGATGAAGGAGAAGTGAATGCTGACAGCAACCTCTTGAACACCATGAGGGCAAGTTGGAGGTCAGAGACAAGTGTTCAGAAACACTTGTTTGCTCTTCTAGTTCAGGACAAATACATGACTCTGGCAGTGTGTCTTAACATGACAGACATTTTTTCCAGCGGCTTACATGGACAAACAGCCTAATCCTTCGTAGGCTGCAGAATCAAATCACAGGACTTCCTTTGATCCTCTCTCTGGTACATCGGAGAGACGCACTGCCACCCAAGCTCCCGTCTCAGAAATATGAGATCCATTTCCCACCTTCTACTCATTAGCTGACCATCCTTACACTTAATGTTCTGTCCAGTCACTGAAGAAAAACTCTACTTTCCGATTCTGCAAATGGCATTTTGGCTTTGGCCAGTATTCCTGGGCAGGCCTCCCATAGCTATTATGTAAACGACTTTTTGCTGGATGGTGATCTGCCCTGGTTGGATGCTGGCTCCAAGCAAGAACAGGTATGGGGTGAAGCTGAGCTCAAGGTTTCACTTGCATGTGTGAGAGCGAGTTTTGGGGAAGGGGGAAGGGCATGGCCCCTTGGCTGCTGTTTCAGCCCATACACAGTCAAAGGTGAGCTACAATACATACCCGTGACCAAAATGTTGTGAAAGCTTTATAATGCAGGTAGAGTGCTCACCTCCCTACTAAAGGTTCCCAAATCATCTTTAGAACTGAGTCTTCCTTTTTTCCCCCTTCTTTTCAGCATTGTTATGGGGCATGTGCACTCACCAGAGACAGACAGACAGACAGACAGACAGAGATGGAAAGTGAGAAATCACCCCTTAGAGGATGGCCATGCAGCAATCTTATCTCCAGTCTCCTCTTGGGATTTTGGGCATGCACACATATGTGCCATGTGCGATTTTCAAGCTGCCAGTTTCAGGACTTGAACTACACAGCTAGCCATGTGGGATATAGCATCTTAAACTCCATGCTACCTGCTGGCCTGAGTCTTATTTTCATTAATCCCATATCTATCATTTTTGTAAAAAATGAGACTTGAGAACTAGTAGGAATAGAAATGTTAACTGTAATAGTAGCCAGTTGCTGAACACCCACAAATATTGGCAGCATGCTAGATATTTCAACCATGTATTTCATAAGGTAATTTCTTGGAATAATCCTATATTGATAAGTATTAAATGCATTAATTTAATATCCAAGGAAACAGATGCTTATGAGAGGCTAAGAAATTCTACAGTTGCACAGCAGGAGGAGTGCTGAGATCTAGTTTTATGGGGAGAGTCACTCAAATCTTGAACTGAATGGTGTAAGATAAATAGGTCGTGGTAAACGTTTTCCCCAAAGAGCCCACCTCTGAGTAGCCACAGCTCTCAGGTTGATGGGCAGTTACACGCTCAGCGACATGGCTGCAGGTGACGACTTTCACAGGCATCATCGGTTAGAACAGAAAGGATACCCCAGTTCCAATGGCTTCCACCTCATCAGTCTTCACTGCCAATGCTTAGAATGGATCTGGCCAGCTCTCTCATGCTGTGAGACCCTTTCATATGAGCCCAGGCAAGTCATCTTCCTTCTTGTCCCTCCCTTTTAAGCTGATTTCCTGCGTCCCTCACTTCAGGCCTTCTCCTGCCAAGTGCTTCAGCTCCCAGCTTCCTCTGGTGCATCCCTCTCCAAAAACCCCACCAAGCCAATCTAGCTGCCCACTTTCCACTCCTTCTACTACAGGCCCCCCTGAGGCCCGTGGCCTCCAGTTCCAGAGGGGCGCTCTTCACAGAAACCACTATGCACACCCACCTTAGACACTGATTCATTCTTGACTCCTCTACCCTCAGCCAGGACCCTAACTCTCATGCTGCAGAGGAGGCAGAAGCCATAGAAGGCTCCCCCCAGCTTCCTGGCCTCCCTTCCCAGCCTTTGAAAGCATCCTCTCTCCCTGCATCCAAACCAAAGATTCAGGAGCCCTGTTCCATTGAGCGTCACCCTCTTTGTCTCTGTCTCTAGTAGCCCATTTTTAATGCTAAGAAACACTTTCAGGTATTGCCAGGAAAAAAATGAAAACCCCACCTCACACCCAATCCTAAGATCTCTCCAGGTGTCTTTATTTTCTGTCATCCCTTCAGAGCTAATAATTTTTTTTTCTTTTTCTTTATCTTTTTTTTTCTTTTTTTTCTTTTTTATAGGTTTCTGCTTAGGGCACATAGGCTCACTAGAGAGAGACAGAGATAGAGAAAGGGAAAGTGAGAAATACTCCCAGCTCTGGGAAATTCCTTCTTCATTCTCCTCTCATAATTCTGGGTATGCATGCATGCACATGGGCCCGGTGTGATTTTCAAGCCACTGAGTCCAGAGCTCAAACTGTGGTCAATCTTGTGGGAGTTCAGCACCTTAAACAGCTCAATGAAAATTTTCAGTTAACTCACAAGTACCACCAGCATGCCGATCAAGAAATGACATTCAGGGAACCAGCAGTTAGCGTAATGGGTATGTTGCTGGACTCCCACGTAGTCAACTGCGGTTTGCGTCCCAGACCCGGTGGCTTAAAACTCATGCCAGGCGCATGTGTGTGCGTGCCCAAGATCCCAAGAGAAGAATGGAGGAGAAGGGATTGTGGCATGACCATCCCCCCTGGGGGGTGATTTCTTGCTTTCTGTCTCTCTGTCTCTCTCTGTCTGTCTGGCGAGCACATGCACCCTATAGCGGAAAATAGAAAAAAGAAATGACATTCAGTGGTTGGAACGTCACCTATGTCCCCAAAGCTCCAGATGACACTTCTGGGGTTCCATTATCCTAGAAGGTAACCGCCATTCTGACTTCTAAAACCATAGTTAATTGTGTTTTGCAGTTTTACATAAAAGAAATCATATGATCTTTTGTGCCTGTTTTTTTTTTTTCATTGAACATTCATATAGTAGTCTATTGTAGGCAAGTAACTTTCTACTGTTGACGGGTATTTGAGCTGCTTCCAGATTTTGACTACTACAGATAACGTGGTGAACATGACAGAACATGTCTTTTAGTGACACAGCTGAGCCTCTTGAAAGAATTATGCACACGGTTGCACTGAACAAACAGCCTCACCTTGATTTGCTCCTCAGTCCACTGCGACTAGCTTCTCCTTCAGCCCACACACCATGACTAGCCTTTGCCAGGAGCACCAGCAGGCATTGCTGTGGTGACACCCTCCAGGCACACTTAGCTGAGGTCAGTGCTGACGGCTCCTGCTCTCCCCTGGCCCCTGTGGCTTCTCCTGCTCAGCCTCTATTTGGAACTCCTACCCTGTCATCTCTTCATGCCAGTGCTTCCAATACGCTCTTTTCCTCACTCAGTACTCCCTCCAAGCAACATTTTTGGTCCTGCCACCAGTCCTCTGTACATGCTGGGAACATCCTTCCCCTCTCCTCCTCCAGCTACTGAGTCTTCAGGACCTGCTTACTCTGGGAATCCTATCCTGCAGTCCTGGCCTCTTGGTGGCCAGGCACCCATGCAGATCCTTCAGGTAGTGACTGCATTAGATTGGTACTGCCTGATCACATGACCTGTGAGCTTAAGAGTGCAGGACTGTGTCTTATCTATCCCTCTGTCCTCAGCCCCCCAGTGCTAAAGCTGATGCTTAGTGGGAGCTCCAAAAATAAGCTAAATTGATGAATACAATAGTTCCCCTTACTCACAGGGGATCCATTCCGAGACCCCAGTGGATGGCTGAAAGCTCCGATAGTACCAGACCCTATATATACAATCAGCCCTCCCTATCCATGGGTCCTTCATCCATGGATTCAACCAGCTGTAGACACAGCCAGGCCGTTCTGATTATGATGAAATAGGGGTGGCTTTCTACATTCGAGATGCTGAAGAAGTTTGTACATGTATTTTCTTCCTCACTTATATCTATATAACTTGTAAGAAATCTAAAGGAATTTAAAGTATACTAGAGGATATGCTTAGGTTATATGCAAACACTATGCCATTTTATTAAAGAGACTTGAGCACCCAAAGATTTTGAAAACCTTGGGGGGAGGTCCTAGGGGAAATTCCCTGTGAATAGGGAGCGATGACTGAACTATTTTTCCTATGTATATCTAACTATGATAAAGTTGATTTTAGGCATTAGCCATAGTATGAGATTAAGAATAATAACAAATGGTAAAATAAAATAATGATCACAATATACTATAATTCAAGGTATGTGGATGTAGTCTTTCACTCTCTCTCTCTCTCAAAATATCAGATGAAGTTGACTGTGGGTAACTGAAACCGTGTAAAGCAAAACTGTGAATGTGGGGTGGGAAAACTATTGCTGTATAAATTAGAAAAAGAATGCTGAAAACACACAGACTGAGAAGTTTGGCCACTGTATGTTCTCCTCTGGGAAGAGAAGGTGTATGATCTCTTAAGGATATAACCTCTTAACTATCATTCTAAGGACACAATTTCCTAAACTTGGCTATTACAAATTATCTTTTTTTTAATGGACCAGAAGACAGGTGGCAGGGGTGGGGGATGATATTCAAATTCTAGTCCAGCTAGTAGTTATTTTGAAATAGACAACCAACCAGGAGTCCACCATCAGCCATTGATGAGTACAGACAAACCACACGCTCTCACCTCTTCCTGGGCCTTCACGGCCTGACTAGGGGCTCCAAAGCACTGGCTGATTCTGGGAATCTCCACAGATGTTTCCACCACATGCCAAGAAGGAAATCTTTCTGGAATGATTCCGCCAGAACCATGGGCCAAATGTCAGGTTTGGGTCGTATTTTCCATCTT
>NW_006204205.1:4574416-4587521 GCF_000334495.1 Tupaia belangeri chinensis | reverse complement strand
TACTGAAAGAACAACGTGCCCTTGATGAGGCTGGAAGCCAGGCCACTCGGCACGTCAGAGACGCTGGATCTGGGTTGTGACACTGAGGGCACACATGGCTGGTGTGTCACGAGAGGATGGACACAAGATGGACAGCACAGGCTTAGTCTAATGCCAATGAAATCAAGTGCATAGCCAGGCCGGGGACATCAGGCCAGAGGCCTGCTCACCGCCCCAGCTCTGCCCTGGCACCAGCCATACCTAGGGAGTAGGGGCCTGGGGCAGGAAATCTCAGTCCATTTTCCAAGCTGTATGTATTTTACTTCTACCACACAGAGTGTGAGCAGGGTAGCTCAGTTTACGACTGTGAGTCCACAGTGTGGAAAAGCACCGGACACAATGTCTGTCCTCTCTGGCCAGCAAAATATATTTCTGCATTGTGAGTTCTTTTCTAGATATAGGGGTGACTTCTGTGACTGAGTAACTCTTAAAAAACCTGAAGACACGCTCAGAAGGTAGGAGTGCAAAGCTAAAGGCCACAGCAATGACCCAATCCCGAAAGCCAAGTCACCGAACATTCACATTGTGAAACTTATAACAAGAGACATTGGAAAGCTCTGTTTGAACACAAACCTGAAGAGCATTTTTGAATTGTGAGTTGGCTCTGATGGCATCCTCTAGAGAGCAAGAATAGAGTTCTCTCTTTTCTGACAAGGCTTTGCATAATAAAATGGAAATCCTTGAACCCACTGGAGTTAATGGCAAAAATGCACCTCGGTTCAGTGATACCACATCTGCCATGACCCACCAACATGGATAATTCTGCTGTGGGGCTGGCTGGTCAAGGATCTGCCAAATGCCTTGGAGGCTGGATCTTCAGGAGTGGGGAGCCCACGTTCACGGCCCACCAATAGCTACTATTACAGTGGGGGGGGGCAGTCCTTGGACTGGAAAAAGGAGGCTGGAAACTGCTCACACAGGTCGGGGCAAGAGAATGAAAGCAGCAATGGGAAGAGCAGGGCACAAGTCCTGGCACCTCCATGGCTAGTGATATTCCCGTGCAGGAGGCTTGGTGGCAAGAGGTACACAGTGGACTGTGAGGAGCTATGCTGTGCTGTGTCAGGTGTATTCTGGCTCCCCCAGGAAGCCTTCCTTGACTGTTTCTGCTGATGTTGGTGCACGTGCTCCTCTGCCAGCACCGGGCATGGAGTGCACCGTGTCCTCTTCCTCTTCCTGACAGCCATGCCCAAGGCTTACTGGTCCTGCCTGCACAGCATTTGCCCTGCTCCTTCACATACCACCCTGTCTCCTACTGGACACCTTTAATCACCTTTCTCATGGGTTGGAAAGTAGGGATAATGGTGGTAGAGAGGTTGGGGACTGGCTCACAGTCCCCCAGCAAGCGATGGAGGTGAGACTCAAACCCAGGCTCTCAGATGCCAAATCCCATCCTTCTTCCCTAGTCTCTGACCCAAAGGCCAGGGCAAAAAGCAGGGGTGAGACCTGTTTCCCATACGGAAATGACCTCTGTGAGAGAAGTCCTCCCAGCACATGGCCAGCTGCCAGGCCTCCACTGGCTCAGCTTTGGGCTACAGGGACTCCCCACTCTCGACCTCTCCCAATCTGCATCTGGTCACTCCTGTGTACCAGGAGTAGAGGAGGGACCCAAGTCTAGAGTCAGGCACAGGACAGGGCTTGGCTGATCTTACAGAGGGCACTAGAGACTTGCGATCACCTGCCAGGATGCCAGGGAAGGGTGCAGGTGGCCACGGCTGGTGCCGTAGGTGCCTTTCCTTACCTGTCGTGCCACTCGTGAAACACACAATGGAGAGGTCGTCAGGCTGCGGGGGCTGCAAAGGTGAGGAGGCGTGTGTTAAAGCACCCTGGTGTGGCCAGCCAGGACCCGAGATGCCCAGGCCCTCTACCAGCCAGCCCCATGGAGTGCTATGTGTGGGTGTGAGTTCACATCAGGCGCATGTGCTACAGTTGGAAAGGTGGGCAGATGAGCTCCTAGGGAAGGGGAAAAGGAGCTGAGGGAATCTCACTGGGGTGTAGACACCAACCTATCTCACTAGCCTCACAGCTGGCCCCACTGCCCACCCCCGGGCGAGCCTGGGCTGAACTCCCATGGATGGGACTGGGTGGCAGTGGCCATCTAAGCCTTTGCCAAAGAGCGTGCTTCTCTGGTGACTGTGGCCCTGTTCTTTTCTGCCTTCCCATTTTCTCCCAAATACCTGAGGGTAGGCTTAGGTGGCTAAAGAAGCCCACTGTGTCACCAAGATGCACTGCATCAAGTGGGCCCTGTCCCTGGGCACACGGTCATGGGGTCACCAGGTCGAGCCCACAAACGCTGCCTACACAGAGAGGGTGACTGCCCAGAGATGACGCTTGAGTTGAAATGGAAGGCTGAGCATCTCTCTCCATGTGGAGTGAGGGTGGGCGTTCTGAGGAGAGGTAGGAGCCCAGGCACACCCCAGAGGTGTGAGAGACGAGGGCACACTGAGGGACGGGAGAGCAACACTCTGAGGTGCAGCCTGGCACTTGGGATGTGGGCAAAGAGCAGGGACACCTGGGAAGGGCCCCAGAAGCAGGGCTTGTGGCCTCCTCAGGCCGGCGTGCTAGAAAGCTCACTGGGGTGGCGAAGGGCGTGGGAAGAACAGAGCTGGAGGGAGGCCTGGAGCCACAGGCCCTGTTAGAAAGCTGAAATCCCCCACACGACCCACCCGAAGGCGCAGCTATGCTCCCTGTGCAAGTTCACAAAGCAAAGATGAGCACAGACGGCAGATGCCATAGGCTGCTTGCCCAGGGTCTGCGTCTGGCTCTGTTGCTGCTTCAGTCCAGAGCCCACTACTTTCAAAGGGAAAAAAAAGACTTTCCAAAGAAAAAGTTAATAAAGAATCAAGAGTAGCCAGGATTGGCTGCCCTTTCTTCTCCTTCCCAAACATCTGACTCCTGTTCCAGGCCCTTTGCTGGTCCCTCTGGGCCCTCAGCCCAGAAGTCCTGGGCTCTCGCGTGGGCACTGCCTGAATTGCTTATTACCATGGAGGGGCTTGTCTGGCCTCTGTCCTGAGCCCTGTGCACAGTGAGTGGATCTATGAGCGCAGGCTCTCCACACCAGCTTATTCAATAACGACCTGCTGGCAGGTTAGCTTACCATAGGAGCATGAAGATTCTCTTGGCCACAGTCCTAAAGAAAGAAAATATAGTTTTTAAAATGCTCAAAAGTTTTTATCAATTAAAAAAATAATAATAAACTCAGCACAGTAGGTCTTGATCCTGCACCAAGCCGAGAGTGCAGGATTCCTTGCCCAGACCTAGGCTGCTCAGTGGTTTCTCCTTGGACACACGTTCAGGCCTGAGGCTCCAGGGAATGGGGGAGTGCCTAAGGTCCTAGGCCCGCCCCACAATTACAGACAGGGAGCCCGAGGCCCAGGGAGAGGCCAGGCACTGTGCATGTGTCGAGGGGTAGGGGGCTGGTGGCACTCAGAGTTTTGGACATATTGGACTTATGATACTAACGGCACATCTGGGCACACACTCAGGACAAAGGCTGGGGGGACTGGGCTTCTAACTGGGCAGTCAGTGCTGGGGAGGGGACAGGTGGAGGAGCAGTCAGTGCTGCGGAGAGGACAGGTAGAGGAGCAGTCAGTGCTGGGGAGGGGACAGGTGGAGGAACAGTCAGTGCTGGGGAGGGGACAGGTGGAGGAACAGTCAGTGCTGGGGAGGGGACAGGTGGAGGAACAGTCAGTGCTGGGGAGGGGACAGGTGGAGGAGCAGTCAGTGCTGGGGAGGGGACAGGTGGAGGAGCAGTCAGTGCTGGGGAGGGGACAGGTGGAGGAACAGTCAGTGCTGGGGAGGGGACAGGTGGAGGAACAGTCAGTGCTGGGGAGGTGACAGTGGAGGTGGCCAACATAGATGTGGCTGCTATAAAGCCCTGGAGAGATACAAATGCACAGGCATTCTGGAGTCTGCACAGTGAGAAGTAGACAGGGAGGCAGGAGAAGAACTGGTGGGCCCAGGGTCTGGATCCAGAGGGTATAGTAGAAAAAAAGAAAAAATAAAAATACAGTTTTCAACTGCTCCTGAGCAAAGTTTGAGGTCCTAGAATCCAGGATGTCCTGTATGACTCCAGCAGACCACAAGCTGCCACCAACCCAATGTCTCTGGGGAGGCCATGCATAGAAAAATCTAATCTGCTTGATGACTGGGGTCGGGGTCACATTTGCAAGAAGCTCTCAATGATCCTCAGGCTGATACTAGCTAGAAATGAGCGAGCTTCAGAGGCTGTGAGGGACAGGCTGGCATCCCCGTCCACCTGCTGGCGTAAGTAGCTGTGACAGCCATGGAGCCTGTCTCCTGGAAGATGCCTGTGGGCACCAGTCCCCACCCACCTCCAGTCCTTGCAATGCCTGCCCTGTGTCTGTCTTGATAATACCCTGAGGGCCCCAAACAGCCACCCCTGGGCAAGAGAAGGACAGAAAACCAGCAGCTCTGACACAATGGCCAGCCAGCTGTGGCCCAGTCAACAGCCCAGAAGCAGACCCTCACCTCCACAGCCCGCATGGACTTAATGACCACCCCGCACTTCTGCCCTCTCTCTTTGAGGGCTTCCTCGAACGGGTCCATGAGGATGATCAGCTTGAGCCCTGGAGTCTCCTTCCTCTCCATGTGCTCTAGCAGAAGCACAGCCTTCTGAGGTTTATCCACGATCACGGTGCTGATGTCCGCTGCAGGGGCCATCAAGGAGAGTCAGGCAGGGTGGGCACAGGCTGTGACGGAGCAGCACGTGCCGGGCAGCGGTACCATGGGCTGTGTGCGCCACAGCTCGAGTGTAAATAAACACGCAGGACAGGCCGTGTGGGCATGTGCTGTGTACAGAGGGATGTGCCATAGGTCTTGGGTGGAACTCAGGGCAGAGGTCAGGGAGCCTCCTGGAGTGGATTCCAAGCTCTCCTTTACTCCAGGCTCGGGCCCCATCATCCCAGGTCTGCTTGAGCATCTGCACCAAGCTGCCATGAACCTCAGAGGGGTGCAGCCTGTGTGGAGGCTGGTGCAGAGGCCACTTCTCGGCAGCCCAGCCCTGTGGGAGGAGCCTTTGGGTGAAGGAAGTCTCACTGGGAACAACTGGGACTCAGGAAGCCAACTCAGGGGCCAATGGGTCAGCCCCACTGTCTTCTGAGAGCAGAAGCGAAGAACCTCTTTGGCGTGTCAGACAGCCGCCATAACCTGAGAGGCTAGGGGCTGCGGGAATGGCAGAAGGGGTGGGGCCGGCTCACCTGTGTTGATGATGTAGCGGATAGTCCCGGGGCCCAGGGTGTCATAGAGCGGGACCACCACCATGGAATATGTGTAGCAGGCCAGCTCTGCAATGATCCACTGTGGAGACACATGGGTCAAGGTATTTGGGGGTGTGGGGGAAGAAGAAAAGGCTGTACTACCTGTAAGCCCAGGAGATCAGGGTCCCCGCGGTAGGCCCTGTGCCCGGCCTCTGCCTATGGCAAGGACCCACAGTGAGAAGACCATACTTGCCCCCAGAGAACTCTGTGACCCTGAATTTCAGCGTCTAAACAGCCCCAACCCACTTCCAGGACCTGCATGCCCTACTTCCCCAGGCTTTGCTCAAGGCGCAGCAGATGGAGTTGGGAAGGGTGTGGACAGAGTTTGGCTGAAGTGTCTACTCCCGATGAGGGGCAGAGCCAAGAGTGAGAAGTGCGGGGTGGCATGGCCCAAGGGTCTTCACTGTTTTCTCTTGTCCTGGGCACTACCAACAGTTGAAGCAGGACTAGTTCATGGTACTCACCCCGACCCTACTGATAGCCCTAAAAGCGGTCATAGCAGATGCTCACCTCTGGACGATTTTGGGCAAAAACTCCAATAAACTGATCGGAACATGCTTTACAATCGTGCTGGAGAAGTCCAGACCCCAGAAATTCAGCCCTGTCGGCCACCTGCACATAAAGATGGGGAAGTGATGGGAAAACAAGGACTCTTCAGCAAGGGAGGGTGGAGGGCCCAGTGGGACCATCTATGACTTCCAACCAGGTATGCTGGAAGCCCCTCAACGCTGCTGCCAGGAGTTTGGCAGACAAGCCGGACAAAGGAAAAATGATCCACCAGGACCCAGCAAGGTGCCCACAACTGCCCCCAACCCTGCCACCACCACTGACCGCCAGGTCTACATAGCGACAGGGTAGGGCTTGTCCTCTCTCACTCACCTCCTGGTAAGACAGCCACTGGTAAGGCTGCTTGGGCTTCCGGAAGCCAAGGCAGGGCCCGTTCCCTGCAGAGAGATAAGCAGGTGTGTTCTAGGGAGGAGGGCAAGGCAGAGGTGCCTCCTGTCCTTACCCGCCAGGAACGTGGATGAACATCCTTTACTGTGGGGGGTCCACAGGCCAAATGAGCTGCTCCAACTCCCTGTGTAACTTACTGGGAGCCTAGGGGGCCTAAAGCCATAAGCACGGCATTGCCCCCGGGATCAGAGAGGCCCAGGAAACGGGACTGACAGTGCTGCATCCCTACGGTATCTGCATGATGGTCTCAACTGCAGACCCAGAAGGACACGGACACCTAGGGGGACAGCAGGAAGGGTATCAGGCTGGCTCTCTGTGACCACCTCCCTTTGCTTTGTACTCTGGGGGACACCCAGACACCTCAGAGGCTCAGGTTCAGAACCAGCCAACCAGCAGTGTGGAAGCTCAAGGCTGGCCAGGGGCTACCGGGGGCTGTGGGGTATGAGCTAAGAGGGCAGGTCGGCAGTCCCACGGGCAGGGGCAAAGCGAAGATCAGTCCTCTGGTCACATAATGCAGCTGCTCTGTGACTGGTAGGAGGGCTGGGAGTGGCTCCACTGAACCTGGGCACTGCTCACCTGCCATGTCCTGGCGCCATGCTTGCTCACCCACCCTCACACCTGCTCAGCCCCTGCCACATCCCGCTCACTCTCCCACAGTCCTTCTCACCTGAGATGCGAAGCCCACGGCGGAACACCTGGTACATGGTCCGGGCGTCGTCGTAGTAGTGGGTAAGCAGCTGGGGTCCATCCCCAATCACAGACCGCCGAGCCCCTCCACTGTCCTAGAGGCAAGCACAGGCCAGAGACACTGGCTGAGCAGGCAGGGGGTGTCAGGGGAGGGCCCGGCCACACACCAGGCTGTGTACGGCTTGGGTACATGGCCAGTCGGCATGTAGGGGCTGGGCACGCTCGGTGTGCACTTGCACACATGGCCTCTGCCCACCTAGTCTGCACACGCTCGACCTGTGTGTCTACAGTCAAACAAAGCTGGATCTTGCACACAGGCCTTATGTCCCCATGTCCCAGACACTCGACACACACAGCATTCACACGTCAGCCTACACAGAATATCCAGAATTTTCAGTTCCTGCTCACACACACCCACGGTTTGTTGGTACAACGGAATGGGGACTGCCGCTTAGAGTCAGGCTGACCCCTGGCATCAGGGCCAACATGCCAAGGTGTCCCCAGTCCCCCATTTGCTGCTCTGTCCCTGGGTTAAGAATCATCTGGGCATAGTCTTTAGCTAAGAGAGCTGCCCTCTATCACTGGCCGAATAGTGGATGTTGTTTGAGAACTGTGCTGAAGCTGTTTTCCCAGAACCAGAGACCCAGGAGACTGTGACGGGAGGACAAGCTGAATCATGTGACTGTCTGAGGAGGGTGTAGGGCAGGGCAGTAGTTTCTAAGTTCTCAGTGGTGTGGATCCAGAGTGGGAAGCTGGCAAACCTCCTCTGTGCTGGGGGCTGGGGAGGGGAGCTGGGCTTCTGCAGCTTCTTCCCCTGCACCTTGCCACCCCATCCCCCAGGCTCCCCAGACCCAGAACTCTGCGACTCTCCAGTTCTGCCTTTCTCTGAGCACTATGAGGCTCTCTCGACCTGCCCCAGAGACTGCCATCTCTGGCCACATCAGGTCTGAGGAAAAACGTCTGCGAGAGCCACAAAGCACCCAGGCGAACTCAAACACACAAGCAGCACTCAACTATTTTGGCCTGGAAATGCTCCCCAGCACAGGCCCAGGTCAGACCCGTGGGCAAAGCTGGCGGCATATACAATGCGACCCAGTTAGCGCCAGGGTGGCAGCTATGAACAGCAAGAAACTGTGCCAGGGAGAGCGGAGACTCGAGTGGGCAGTGGCTGCCGAGCTGAATTTTGAAAAATGCACAGGGGTCTGCCAGGCGGAACGAGTGGCAGAGGACGGCGGCCTTGGCACAGGCAGCGGCAAGCACACGGGGCAGGAGCAGAGATGTGTTTGGAGAGCTGCAGGCCATTCGTGGAGCTCTAGATGGTCACGGTCGGATAGGAGGTCAGAGAGGCTGCAGACCAAAGCAAGGAGTTGAGGGCACTGGGAAGCCGGGGAGGGTTTCCAGTCCCGAGGAATGACATGGTTTGGATTTTTTCTCACACAGTCACTTCTGCCAGGCCCACACCATCCGGGCCCTTCTTACCACTCTCACCTCATCTCCTACCACTCTCCTTTGCCTACTCCACTGCAGCCACCAAATCCTTACCAAACGTTAGGAAGCAGGTGCTTTTTAAAACAAAATGTATTTATTTATTTTTATTATTATTACCTACTTTACAATTGAGGCAACTGTGACTTGGGCAGTTAAGAAACTCACGTACAACTCATAGAGGCACAGCCAGGTTTCCAACCCATGACTGTTGGTCACCAAAGGCCAGCCTCAGCACTGTCTGCTAGCCCAGCTGCAGGCCCTCCCCACCACCCAGCACTTCCCAAGGCCACCTCATGCTGTATCGCACCCCTGCACCTCACGCACACCATTCCCTCTGCGGGAAAAGTGTCCTTAAGATCCCGGCCCCTGACTTGTGCTCTCCTCTACCAGGCAAATCGCAGCCATGCTTTGGATGGCCAAAACACACTGTCAAGGTCAAAAAGCAAAAAGCAAGGTGCACAATGGTGTATGCAGTGCGATAGCATTAGAAAGCGTGTGCATGGGGGGTTCTCTATACAGCGTTGGGGAGGGCTCTCTATACATTGACTCAGGGCTAGGACAGACACATTAGCACAGGCTGCTTCAGCAGAGGAGAATGGGGGACCAGGGGAAGAAGGCAGAAATTTTTCAATACATGTGTCATTTTATTTCTTTTGAACTTTGAGAATATATTGTCTATTCAAAATGGATAGAATTAAAACAGAAAAAATTGCAAATTTTGAAAAGGCAAAATAAGCCCTATAAGCTTAATAAAGAAAAAAAAAATAAACAACCTCACTCGTCTTCCACGCTTAACCTGGAACATCCTTGCATTAAAGGCTGCCATACCCTCTTCCCCTCGGTGGCTCTACCTGTGAGTGCGTGTGCTCGGGGAGGGTAAGGTGCTGAGGTAGGCTCGGCTCTGGTCCTAACACCAGGCGAGGACTGGGCACAAGGAGAATGTGGGGGTTTACCTGGCAGCTTCTTGAGAGCCTGCTTAGGTTTCCTACTGAGGCACTAATGAGCCAAGGCCCCCTATCCAAGAAGCAAGTAAACCATTCCAAGGGCAAAATCAGGTACTGTCCGGGGACAGAAAAGACACCTGGTACACGACCCTGCCCAAAACTTCTGCAGACTTTGCTGTCTGGCTGCCAGGAAAAGCTGACATTTTCTATGCATTTAAGCACAAATAAGTCACAAGTTTGGCTTCTACTTTCAACATGCCTGTGTTCTGACGCTACTTTCAATGACCTACTCCCGCCTGCTCACCTCCACTTCTTCTGACTGCATCAGGAGGTTGCATGGTGGTTGTAAGGCCTTTGGCCGGTGAGTAAACCAGTAGGCGAAGATGGCGGCCAGCGCACCCATACTCAGGAGGGTGGTGGCTGAGAGGCTGCGGAAAAACTGGCCCAAGTCGCCCAGCTCAGGCAGTCGCAGTATCCTCAGGATCTCCTGTGTCTGCATCTTCTCCAGAAGTGAGAGGACAAGCTCTGTGGGGAACAAGAGGCAGATAAAAGATATAGGCAGGCTAGGGAGGGCCCCGAACCACCAGTGGCTCACTGATGTTGGCCTGGCCCTGGCCAGTACGCCACAGGGCAGGCCTGGAGAAATTGGTATGTACAGTATGCTGGTGCAGCACAGTATACCCTGGAAGCTGGCTGCCTCAGAGGGCCTTTTCTGGTGAGAGGCCAGGGTCCTCAGCAACTCCATCTGATAGTCAGACATTCAGTTCCATTTTCCTGAGAGCCACATGCCCAGGTCCTGAGCCATGGCTGACAGCTGCTTCTGTGTCTTCCAGGGCCAGGGCATGCTCTGGTAGCTCTGGGAGTGAAGCCTCCTGGGTCCCATGGCCTGGGTGCTCTGCCTCTCCTGTGGGACTCTGGTCATAGCATTTGGCTTGTCTTTGATCCTGGGGTGTAAAGATGACAGGGCGGCAGTCAGGGTCAGCAGGGTGCCTGGAGTGAGCTGGATGGAGGAATGCAAGCTCCTCCCACTCCACCTCTAAGCTCCCAACCCCAGGCCCTGACCCTGAGGGAGAGAGAGAAGGGGAGCAGGACAGAGCCCAAAGACCAGTCCAAACAGACACCTCTAGCCCCCAGCCCTCGTGGTGTGGAGGCAGTGATGCGTCTGTCTGCAGCTCTCCATGGCCTCAGATCGAGTACCAAGAGGCATGGTCAACACACCGTTATCCAGGTCCTGTGCTGCCCTCCCTGATTTTCAGTTCATGTCCAGAAGAAATGGAGACCAGCAGATAGCTTAATGGTTCTGTCCCTGGATTCCCATGTAATCCACTATGGTTCGAGTCCTGGACCCGGTGACTTAAAACTCACACTGGGTGCGTGTGCATGTGTGCCCAAGATCCTGAGAGAAGAATAGGGGAGAAGGAATTATGGCATAGCCATTTGCCTGGAGAGTGATTTCTTGCTTTCTGACTCTGTCTCTCTCTGGCAAGAACATGTGCCCTATAGCAGAAATCCCTTAAAAGAAAAAAAGAAGAAGAAATGGGAGGTGAGGTGGGAGAGATCAGGTGTTAAACTGAAGGTAAAAGAAAGAAACCAAGCTCAGAGAGAAAGGACTCAGCAACTGCTTTGTGCACTTCTAGGGGTAACCAGTGTCTCTTATAACATCATGGATGGTGGTCTGGGTGCCATACTTACCCACTGTGGCCCAAGTGGGTACAACGGGCCTCTCAGGGAGACATGGTAGATACGCCGGGGTGAGGGACAGTGCAAGTTTCTGTAAGAAGCACTAGTGACCAACATTGGTTCAAAGAGAGCAGGCCTCAGGGGCCTCCTGTGTCCTCATGTTAGCCACTAACTGAAGAGGTGTTGGCAGAACAGAGAAATAGCCAGCTAGGCTCAGGGGTCTACACCATGCCCAGAATTGAGGAGGAAATTGGGGGTGGGCCAGGTGTTTGATGCTGACTAGAAACACTGCAGGCACCTGCAGTCTGCCAGCTCTGTGAGGCAGGGCGGGCTCTAGGATGCCATGTACACTCACGGACATCCTCCTTGTGGGCCCTGGGCCTCTGGAAGCAGGGTGGTGGTTTCTCTTCTTGCGAAACAAGGAACATCACTGCAGCAGCCACTCTGCAGCCACCAAACATGAGCAAACAACTGGTTGACCCCCAAGGGAGGAGAGAACTGCTGAAATCCTAATAAATGTCATTTGTGCTAAACAGTAACATCACCACAGAGGAGATGATGTCAGTGATGTGCTAAGTCACTGCAGAGAGAGAGACAGACAGACAGAGAGAGACAGAGAGAGAGCCTCCTTGGCTTTAATCCCTTCTCCTTCACTTATAAACTACGCAAGGTTGAGCATATATACCCCACCTCTCTGACCCTCCAGTCCCCCATCTTTAATCCTTTCTCCTTCACTTATAAACTATGCAAGGTTGAGCATATATACCCCACCTCTCTGACCCTCTAGTTCCCCATCTTTAACATGGCGGCAGTACCACGAAGGCATGTAAAGCTCTTTATTCCACGTCTGGCATAGTCAGAAGACTCAAGAGATTGCTAAGGAAGGAGATGCTCATCAGATCAAGGGGGCGCTATGTATCCCAGGGAGAAAAGAGGAGGCAGGCAGGACTGGTCTAAACACTGGGCAGAGGCCGTGGGTCCAGGCACAGTGGCCTTGTAGGAGCCTATGCTCTATAGATGGCACAGCAGGCTGTCTGAGTCTAGGTAACCTCATCACCCACTCACAGGCCCTGTGTGCTCCTGGGGGAGCAGTGAGAGCAAGACCTGGCAAGGCAGAGCATTCTTACTGAGCTCCTGAGCTGGAGACTTGTTCCCGGCAGCCTCCTTGAGCTGGGTCAATTACAAGGCCATCCCATAGGAGTGGCCCACTTGTGGCATATGGATCAAATTAAGGTTCTATATCAGCAAAAGCAGAGGCCCAGCTACAGACCCGTGAATTCACCCAAGAAAACCTCTTGGAGTGGTAGGTAGCCAGCTGGCCTTCTTGGAACATTGATTTCCCAAAGCTGCAGATGGGAAGACCAAGTCACAGCCAGACCTATCAGATAAAGGACTCACTGCACAGTGGAAAATCCAGACATGCTTACCAGACCTCTGATAAACTGAATGGACTCAATGGGCTGAAGAGTCAAGTCCTAAGAAGCACCTGTCCATGCTCTGAGAGCTCAGTTTATGGCCTCAAAAGTTTGAGAGAGCACCTTGGAGAGAGATCCCACCACCACCAGTCCCTGGTCCTTGGCAGTTGCTCACAGACCCTAAACTGCAGCAGAAAGTGGATATTCGTAGCAGTGGGTGCAAGGCTGAAGCTTTTACAGAGCAAAGCCCAGAATGGCTAAGCCATCTACCCCTCCATTCACCCTTCCATTTGGCAGATCCTCCCACGGTCCTGGCTCTCACCTGCCCTCAGCCCATCGGGGAGGCCCATGGTGGGGTGGGTAGTGCTGTGCAGTGTGAGCCAGGCTTGGGGAGCCGGAGGGAGACAGGGCACGCTTCAGGAAGAAAGTGTTACTGATGCTGAGACTCAGCTCTAAGAGCAAAGAGGTGTCCCAGGCAGAGGGAAGCAGATACACAAAGGCTGGGGTTGGAAGAGCACCTGAGCTCTTAGGGAACAGAATATTCAGTTCAGAAAATACTGTCTCAAGCCCATGCAATCTTTTTTTTTTTTTTTTTTTTTAGAGGTTTTTTCTTATGGGCGTG
>NW_006204205.1:4571117-4574232 GCF_000334495.1 Tupaia belangeri chinensis | reverse complement strand
TTTAAAAAATACTTGTTCAAGCCCCTGGAATCTTTTTTTTTTTTTTTTTTTTTTAGAGGTTTTTGCTATAGGGCGTGTGTGCTCACCAGAAAGACATAGAGAGACAGAGACAGAAAGTGAGAAATCACCATCCCCCCCAGGGGAGATAGCCACGCTGCAATCCCTTCTCCTCTATTCTCCTCTCGGGATCCTGGGCACGTACGCACACGCGCCTGGCGTGAGTTTAAGTCACTGGGTCCGGGAATTGAACCGTGGTCAACTACGTGGGAGTTCAGAGACATAGCCATTACACTAACTGCTGGTCCCAAGCCCATGAAATCTTGTGCACAGGTCAGAGCCCTAAGTGTGAGGCTGGTCTCTTAGGTATGCTAAGCTCTCAGTAGATACCACATGAACACGCCATCCTCTGCAGAGGAGAAATGGGACTTGTCTAAACTTCCTGAATCTCTCATGCCTGGGAAGCTCTCTCCTGTACATTATCCTGCATGATCCTCACAACAGCTCCCTGGACTCACTATAAGGTGGGAACATAGATTCTCCACTGCAGAAGTCACCTCCTTCAGTAAGCCAAGTACTCAGGAAGCAAGCTGTAGAGCCAGAACCCAAACCCAAGACGCAGTCTTCAAAACCATTCCCTTGTGCTGTATGGCCATTCCGTCGCTTGCCAACCCACACCCCACAACCCGTCTGTCTTCTTTGCACTGGTGCTGAACAGCTCAGGGAGCTTAGTTCTAGGCTCAGGGGCTAGAGAGGGGGTGGCACTGCAGGGCCACCAAAGGCCATGCCCAGGGTCCATTCAGTCAGGTCAGCCATTTTGTTGCTGTTTACCTTGCCCACACCATCGGTGGGCTCCCTCCTGGCCTCACATCAAGAACTCACCATTGGGACCAGCAGATGGAGTAATGAATGGTTACATCGCTGAACTCTCACATAGTTGACTGAGGTTCAAGTCCTGGACCTAAAGGCTTAAAAACTCACACTGGGTGTGTGTGTGTGTGTGTGCACGCGTGTGTGTGTGCCCAAAATCCCAAGGGGAGAATAAAGGAGAAGGGACTGCAGCATGGCCATCCCCTCTGGGGGGTGATTTCTTGCTTTCTCTCTCTCTCTCTCTCTCTCTCTCTCTCTCTCTCTCTCTCTCTCTCTCTCTCTCTCTCTCTCTCTCTCTCTCTCTCTCTCTCTCTCTCTCTCGCTCTCTCTCTGATGAGCACACGTGCCCTATAGCAACAATCTCTCTCTCAAAAGAAACAAAAGCTCACCATCTTCGCATGGCTGTGGGCCTTCTCCTCCCTTCTGGGGCAATAGAAGGTGGTAGGAAAGAGCCTGGCTGCCCATTCCCCAAGGAAGTGTCTGCAGTGGCTGTAGCTCCTCTGGCTCTCAGGCTGGGCCAGTACCTACTCCCCCCCACCCCCACTGCCCCCTGCTGAGCAGTGATCAGGGGTCTCATCCTTCAAAACTCACTGATCTTCTCAGTCAGAAATGCTTGCAACTGCCATGAGATTTGCTTTGGACCTAAGAGTCACCGCAGGCCAGAGCTGCAAGTCCAGGTCCTCTGAGGACACTGGCTTCAGAGCCAGACCACGCCACCGAGCCCTTGGCATACGGAAGGGCAGAGCCTAGGCCTGGGCGTCTTCTCTCTTCTCATTATTTCACAGGGCCATGGCCTTCTCTGACCTACAGGCAGCTATCAATCTGAGGTAGGACTCGGTGGTTCCTGGGGTCTCAGCCATGGTTGCCTCCTTCCATGGCTTGGGAGGGGAGGCTCTCCTGATTTCAGCAGTGTGAGTATGTGTGTGTGTGTGTGTGTGTGTGTGTGTGTGTGTGTGTATACGGCACCCGAGGGAATCAGTGGCACTGGTGTTGCCAAGTGAGCGGCTGGGAGTGTTTGTAAATATTCGGCCGGCAGGAGGACCCAGCCTGGGCATGCACTGGCCTCCTCCTCCGCTCCTCCCAGCATATCCCACGCCTTTCCTCTAGCACAGAGACGTTCAGAATACCAAGCAGTGGCACAGGCTGGGGAAACTGGGACTTCCTCCCACCTCTGTTGGTTCAGGACACATGGAGGGTAGGTGGGGAAAGCCATAGCTCTTGTTCCCATCCAGGATGGAAGAGGACAGGAGGAAGGGGTGCTGGTGGGAAGAATGTTGGTTTCAAGGTGGAAGGGGGCGGAGCAGAGCCCCAACACACAGTCCCTGAAGAAATGGCCCCCGGGCCCACAGCTTGGCTCTAAGAACCCCCTGCTGGTCCACCTCCTAACCCCTGCACTCTAGACCTTCACAGTCTAACCGGGTGGCTCTGTCAGAACTACTTAAACATCTCTAGACCGGGCCATTCCCCTCCACCCTCCAAGCCCCTGGCCTGGACGAGCCATCTAGATCCCCACCCTAGCCTCTTCACAGGTCTTGCTTTAATCCATGCTTACGCTGACACCAAAGTTATTTTCCTGATACACAGACGTGGCCATGTAATGCTCCTACTGCCTTAGGGCCAAATTCTAAACTCATCCACTGGCACTGAGGCGGTGCATGGTTGCCGGATCCTTCCGGTGCTTAGAATCACCCTAGCTTCCCTTAGTATTAGCCTGGGGTGGGGGCTCTTGCAATGGGGTTCTGAGCCTCTGCAAACCTCTGAAGCCTTCAGTTAGAGTGGGAGAGCACAAGCTAAGCCGCCACATCATCAAACAACATCCTCATTCCCAGTGAAGAGCTCCAAGAGGAAGATCAATCTCTCCCAGGGCCCAGGGGCACTAGCGAACAAACTTGAGAAAGGGCCCAGAGGGGGATTCTGGTGCTGGACTGACCTGGGTCCAAATCCTGACTCAGACTCTTGATAGCTGTATGGCCTTTGGCAAGTCACTTCACCCCTCTGGGCCTCATCGCAAACCAGTTCATGGACTGGGAGTGCAGTGCCAGGCTCGTAGTAGGGGAAACACTCAGTAGACAGTAGTTAGCTCAAGCAGTTACTCCATCTCTTTGCCAGCCAAAGGGGCTCAAAGACAACTTGCAGAAGTAAATGCATTCACACCCTACCTTTCCAGCAGGCTCCTGGCACTGGGGAGGCAGCTGAGCTGGTCCCACTAGAACCCGCCTCCCTGTCTAGGGCCTATGGGGCCCAGGGA
>NW_006204205.1:4556816-4570164 GCF_000334495.1 Tupaia belangeri chinensis | reverse complement strand
GAAAGAGGTTACCACATCTCGACGAAAGCGCAAAAGTGGCGAAGGCCCTGCCTCAAGTCTGCCCTCCTGGGGACAGCGATGGCAACCACCGCCTCCTCTGAGAAGCCAGGTGGTGGCAGAGGCGTTAGCGGTGGTGACAGAGGCTCCCTGGTGGCTGTGGGAGCAGGTCTGGCAGGGACCAGGATGCAGAGCAACTCTGTGAGGAGCTGCTGGCCCCTCAAGGCCCCCACTGGCCCCCCCTCCATCTGCACACGGGGCGGTGCTGGCTTAGACCAGCTCAGAGCCAAGCAACCCAACCTTAACTCTCACTCTGCCAGCTTGCCGGAGCCTCAGCCCACGTCTCTCTGCTTCTCATCACCCAGTCCATCCCATCTAAGTCCTGGAGGGGAGTTTGCCAAGTGGGTTTCTTAAAGACAAAGCCTCCTTACATATCCATCTGAGACCCTGATTAGGGGCCATGGTCTGGGGACCTGTAGCAGGCATGAATGGGGTTGGGGGAGTATGGGAAGCAGTGGGGAGTACAGAGTGTGCTGAGGAAGGACTGTACCGTCCACCCGGGAGATGCCTCCATCCTCTCCCAGGGGCCACCTCTACTCCCCACCCTCACAAGGTCACAACCAGGCTACTTAGGGAGAGGAAAGAAACTGGCATAGTCCCAGATGAAACATCTGCTCAGGGATGCTCTGGGGAGTGGGGACACTTTGGACCAAGGATCAGGGTCAACGGATGGAAGATGATGGCTCATCTCCTCCCTAAGACACCCCCTCATCCCAGGCAGCACACCAGCCCCTCTCTAACACCTGCTCTGAGAGACTGTTTCCTGGCTTGTCCAGGGATGGCCACCCTGAAGCCAGAATCCACGCCCCTCACCAGTTGGAACTAAAGCACTTCTGCAGCACCCTTGCCAGACCAGGGCACTGAGTTAGTAGGACTTGCTCGTGTGGGGTCTGTCTCCACAGGGTGAAGGGTGTGGCTATAGGGTGGTTACTTGTAAAGCTTATCCATTCCCACTTCAGTGGCTAACATGTGGCTGGGCAACAGGTATGTGGTAGCAACTGTCAGCAAGCAGAGAATAAACCCAGACCCCAGGCTCACTATCACCCTTCAGGCCCTACCTACAGTGCCTTCTAGGCACTTCCAATTCTGCCAGGCTGGACTGGACTACTGGTCCACCTGAATCCAACCCAGCTCCACTGTATCAAGAATACCCCAGGCCAAGGCCAGTGCTCTGGGCTCCATCTGGAGAGCTGGTTGCCCAACCTGACTAGAAACTCTGGAGCCTGTGGTCTTGCAATGCCTTCCCTGGGGCTGACAACAGCTTGCACTGTTCTGGGGCACTACTCTGGGGTGGGTCACAGGTCTGAGTTTCCTGCCTCAGCAGCCCTCACCTGGTCCCAGCCTCGCCTAACTTACCCCGATTAAAATACAAATATTCAAGGATTCTTTTTTCTTCCACGAAGCCTTTCCCCTTTCCTTCTTAGAAGGGCCCCTACATTTCTACAGACTTCTTCAGAGATGTAAGTAAGACAAGAACTTGCTTTCATGCTTCTCAGGAAGGGACAGGAAGTTCACACCAAGGTCCTGGCTGGTGGAGAGCCACATAGGGCACCAGGGCATGAGCTGAGGGAGCAGTTCCATCCCAGGAAATATGTGACCCAGTTTCCAGGTTCAGAGCAGCCCAGACCTCACCATCCCCATCACACCTCGGTGTTACCCGACCCTCAGAGATGCACACACAACAGTCCATCCCTGGCCAGCACCACCGTATTTGTACAGGGATTCAAGCTTGCCTCTGCTGTGAGAGAGGGGCTTGCCCCTCATTTTCCTCCTGGGTTTTAATTAGAGTCACAGAACCACAGGTGGTGGGGCAGAGATAGAGCCACGGGCCTTCCTGACTTGGGATTTGCCAGGTGAGACCCGCTGCACATTCCCCATGAGGTAGGGGCCCAGGATATGGGGTTGCCGGGTTACATGGTAGCTCATCTGCTCAGCTTCCCCAGGCAGCCGATGATGGCTCCGAAGGTTCAGTTGAACCTAGGGAATGTAGAAAGGCCCAGCGAAGGCTGGCTGTGACTGACCACTTCACAGGGCTGCCCGTCCCACCTGGCCCAACCTTGCCGTGAGCATGCCCGCCCCCAGCAGCCTCCACTGCCCTTTTCCCCCCAATCTCATGCCAGTACCTCTCGAGAATCTCACTCACCTTACGCCCTGGTCAGAGAGCCTGGGCCCATGTTCCTTCCTGATGGTAGCACTAGGAAGTCACGCTCAAACACTTTCAGAAACTTAAAAAAACGTGAATAGCCTTGAGAACAGAGGAGCAAAGAGAAACAGTGTCGTTCGCAAGCTCTGAGATAAACGCTGTCCTCCCCCTGAGTCAGGCTCAACAAGTCTCCAGGCCAAGAGGGATAGCAGCGGAGGCTAAAACACTGGCAGCAGCTGCTCTGGAGAGATTTACAGGGTCGGTCACCAGGACAGACAATGTGGATGAGCACAGGTCCCTTGTTCTTCCTTGCACACCGAGCCCTGGGACAGCAGGCAGGATCCTAGCGACACTGGCGAGGGCCATGGTCACTACACAGGCAGAGGGACACTCCTAGCCAGGCCCTGCCATGCAGGAAGCTAAATCCTGTGGCTGCAACATGATTCTTTCCCTTCCCAGTCACGTCCACGTTAGAACTGCCAGTGTCCTGGCCCCAGGGACAGCGATCCATTTCTATCACTGCTCCAAACTGAGGACACAGTTGCAAACCCTACAGAATCGAGCCCAGTTAAGGACCCACGGGCTGACCCTGGTAGAGACATGCTCTCAGAGCTCAATTGCCGGTGGCCAAGGGTACAGGTGGGCAAGGATGCGGTCCCCTTCAGCTGGAGAAAGCTCCTTGAGATTAGGCTGTTAGATATGGCTGGGGTCACCAAAGCGAGGGGAACAAGGGAGGGGTTTGCCTGCCTGCTTGTTCACCTAGGAGCAGAGCTGTTCTCCTGGGGACACCTGCTCAGAAAGGCACAAAAGACAGAACCCAAGATACTCAGTCAGGGGAGCAGACAAGGAGAGGATCCCATCCTAGGCAGGGTGGGAAGGGGAGAAGAACCGGGCCATAGCAGAATGACAGAGTAGCTTGGTAAGTTATCAGAGGAGCCTGTAAAATGTTGGGGTACCTGACAGGAGCCCTGGCACAGGGCTGGTTGCACTGGGGACTGGGGGAGGAGGGAAGCTGAGGTTGGCAGTCTGCAGAAGGAAAAAGCTTGTGCTTGCTATCTTATCTAGGCCTCATGTCTTCGAAGTCCCACCAGCTCATCTAACCTAGTACCCTGGGGCTTGGGATTGTCCAAGGACCCCAGGCAGGCCATATTCCTCTATCTGCCAAAGGGACTGCTGCTACAGCCAGGAGCCAACATGGCTTCTTTGCAAACTATTCCAGGTGTCACTGCTTTCTTTATAGATTAGAAAATAAACAAACAAAAAGGGAGTTTTACTTTTAATTAAGGGTTAATTTTCTGACAAGCTTAATAAATAATTTTCTGACTTTGCCATACTTGAATGCCACAGGAAGAAACAAATCTGAATTCTCCCTAGTGTAGTGACAGACACTGTGCTGGCCGACAGGAACCTGCCACCTCCTGAGTCACCCCTTGGAAGTGAATGCTGCACAGTGGCTGCAGCCTCAAGCTGCCCCCCACACACACACACTGGCAGAGTCCAGTCCTTTGTTTGCCTGAGAGCCTGCGGCATCCTCTGGGTTAATACCAGGCTCCAGCCGCCCAGCCCTTAGTTGGGCAGGAGCACTGGGAACTCAGGCCTCCTTTTCAAGGCCAGGATGAATGGGGAATATGCAAATTGCTACCTCCCGAGGAGCTGCAGGGGAGGGCCCCACTGCCGGCCCAGCAGGCCTGCATCACTCCACTCAGAGCCTGTCACATGAAAGGGTTTGTATTCCTGCCGCTGTCTCTGGCACCCAGCCAGGCTGGGGCTGTTCTCACCAGAAAACAAAAATCTCTTTCAAACCAAAGCAAAACGAGGCCCCAGCTGGTCCGAGGAGGCCGTTGGACCTTGTTCACGCCGACCTGCTGAGAGCACCATGACTGGGATTCTCACTTTCCACCCACTGCAAAAAAACCACCATGTTTTGCGAGGGAGCTAGAGGGCTCTGTGGCTGCTAAGGAAGGCACTATGTCAGGGCAGGGTGGGTGGGGCCAAAGAAGATCTGCCTCCTCTGAGAGGCTCTGTTGGTTCTATCCTTTTCAAAAATAGTAATGGCTGAGTCTTAGGTAGAATCTTTCTTTTTTTTTGGGGGGGGGGGGTATAAGGGAACTTCAGTAATTCTCATGGTGTTGATGGTAAATATGGACCACCGTTCCCTCCAAAAAAGGGAAGAAAGAAAGGACCAGTGACCAAGCGTACAAGCAGGGCTTTTAAGAATAGAGAGCCAGAGGCTAACAAGTGATATGGTGGTTAAGGTGCTGGGCTCCCACATGACTGACCATGGTTCAAGTCCTGGGCCTGGTGGCTTGCTTCTGCCTCTTTCTGTGGTCAAAAAAAAAATTTTTTTTATGATGGATAAAATGAAATAAGGTAATTATTTTTTTTTAAAAAAAAGGAAATTATTTTTAAAAAAGAACAGAGGCCAAACACTGTATGTCCTCACTCGATATATATGGAATATCTGCACTCTATGGCAGAAGTGAAAAGATCTGAAGACGTAATGTAGGAAGACAAGTTTAGATACCAGAAACTCTAGGAGAGGGAGGTAGGTAGCAAAGGGTCGCTGGGAGAGGCTCAAGGAAGAAAAAATAGATCTAAGAATGTGAAGTTCTCCTGTGAAAAAGATGTATATGGTAATATCCTTGATTTGATCGTCATATACTGCATGTATAGTCTGAAAAATCAGATTGTGTGCTATAGAGATGTACAACAATTAAACGTGAATAAGAAATCATAAAATTAAAAAATGAGGAAAAAAAGGAATACAGGCCCGGGACTGGATGTTGGCACAGGGATAAAGCTGAAGCTCTGTGAGGTTGACTCACATGGGGTGGTTCTGGGTTTGCACCTAGAGATCTCCCTGTGTGCATCAGCACTCGTAGGCCATGCTCTGGGCTGGCTGAAGCAGGGAGTAGATCACAGTATTAAGCCTCTGTTTGGGGTGTTGTTTCTCTCACTCTCTCTGTGTCTCTCTTTCTATCTGTCACTCTCACTCATGGAAGAAATAAATAAACTTAAGAAGAATGGAGGCCACGTGTATCCTCTGCCTAGTGTCCACCGTGCAGCTGCCACAGGTAGCCCTGAGTTGTGGGTGGGGGGCCATGATAACCCAGAGTCCAGTGTGCAGGCATCCCTAGCTTCTGGAACACTCCAGGTCTCCAATTCCCTCAACAGAGGCACCATGACAAGGTCAGGCTTCAATCTTTTTCAGACTGTCAGTGGCCAGAGATGCTGCTTCTCAGGTACCCTAGAGTCACCAGGAGGTCTCCATCAATCAGAGCTTAGATTTTACAGCTTAGAGAGGGAAGGGCGCAGCAGGATCTCAAGCACACGAATGATCACTTAGCCTGAGAGGACATCCA
Source organism: Tupaia belangeri chinensis (assembly GCF_000334495.1). Classification (NCBI taxonomy): domain Eukaryota; kingdom Metazoa; phylum Chordata; class Mammalia; order Scandentia; family Tupaiidae; genus Tupaia; species Tupaia belangeri. The sequence continues at coordinate 4,564,602 of NW_006204205.1, read as the reverse complement.
GGATGAAGGACACCCACCAGCAAGTCAGTGGACACTCCACCGTTCTTCCACCACCCAAGGGAGACAGGCTTTCCCTGTGCTCACACCCCCTCCCTTTCTCTCCAACCTCCCAAACAGAGTCAGATTTGGGCAGAGGTGGGTTGCATGCAATTGCTGAGTATGGGTAAGCCAAGAGGTGTCTCCCAGAGAACCACATCCAGCCCATCTACTAGAACATAACATACAGTCACTATTTTTTTTTTTTTTTGGAGAGGGTTTTTTTTTTTTTTTTGTTTGTTTGTTTGTTTTTTTGCTATAGGGCGTGTGCGCTCACCAGAAAGACAGAGAGAGACAGAGAAACAGAAAGTGAGAAATTACCCCCCAGGGGGGATGGCCACGCTGCAATCCCTTCTCCTCCATTCTTCTCTCGGATCTTGGGCACGCACGCACATGCGCCCGGTGTGAGTTTAAGCCACTGGGTGTGGGACTCAAACCGTGGTTGACTACATGGGAGTCCAGTGACATAGCCATTACACTAACTGCTGGTCCCAACATACAGTCACTATTAACAATGAGGTTCTCTGGCCTACAAAGCAGGTCCTGAGGTCTGGGTGACTTTTTATAGCCCCAGGTCTAGGGTGAGAGCAGAAGGGCCAGAGGCACTACCTCTATCAAAGCCAAGAGGTTGCTGCTAGCCCAAATGGAGGCCAGTGACCCCCTTCTCCATACTAGTCACTGGCCTGAGGGCCTTGCTGTTCAGCCTCCAACCAGCCTTCCCAGCTAATCTCACTGGTGGGCCCATATCCCATCCTGCTGCTCTTGGTCCCAACTCTGAGTATCCTTGCTGGGCAGCCTCCAGCTGATCCTGATGTCCAATCTCTGCCTGACTTCATTGTCTTTTCCAGTGGCCTTTCTGTTTTTTTTTGTAGTCAGTGTCCAGAATGGTCTACAGTGAAGGTTGGGGCAGGATCTGAGGACAGAAGGAGCTCCACAGGGGAGTCTTAGGCCCTTCAATGGTTCACACATTGGAAGCAGGGCCAGTCCTGCTCAGTTGCCTCCTGTACTGGTGGGCCAGTATGTGCTGGGAGTGAGGCAGGACCTGGGCTTTGGTTAGTGGATTTTGTTCCAGAGCTGCCCTTTCAACTTGCCTACCCTCTCTCTCTGTCTCATTCTTCTGGTAACAATCACCAACGGGTACCAACTCAGACCTGCTTATCCCAGGGCTTGAACACTGAGCTGCTGGTTGTTCCCTCACTGTTCTGGCTTCCTTCTCTAAAGCTCCTGGGAGGCAACTACCTCAGACTGCAGACCCAAATGGGATTTTCATCAGCGGTTACTCACCATGGATATTGACCATCTGAATGCCTAGACTCAGTGCAGGGAGAGGACGGTGTTTCTGGAAAGAACAGGTAATAGGGACAGGTGGGGCTTCTTGGGATTTGAAATCCCTCAGACTCTGAATTGGGCCTCAGAATAACTCAGAGAGTTCAGAATAGCTCAGAATTTCTTTTTTTTAAAAACACTTATTTTATTTTGACCAGAGAGAAACTGAGTGAGAGAAAGAGAAAGGAGAGTGAGAAAGCAAGCAACCAGATCTAGGACTCGAGTCACAGTTGGCCACGTGGGAGTCCAGCGCCCTTCACCACCATGCCACTTGCTGACCCATGATGATAATGTGTATAGTGTTCTCAACTGGACTGGTCTGAGGTGTATTTCATGTTGGGTGAATTCTCTTTACAAGCTAAATGATGTATAGCAATTGAATGTATAATAATAAAAAGAAGAAGTATAGAATAAATAAATAAATAAAATTTCTGACCCAACCTACTTCCCAGCTTCCCCCATCTGCTTCGCATAGACCCCAAGCCTCCCGTGAATTGGGAGCTACATAAAGGAAGCAGCCCCGGGCATGACAGTAGACCTGGGGATGACCACACTTACCAGGGAGCTCCCTGAGCAGCTGTAAGAATGATGGGGAACCACCCTGGGCATCCTGCAGTACTTCACCCACATCACTACCCTTACCCCACCAGTCTTAGAATCCAAAGGATGATTCGGGGGAACTCTGCCCAGGCCAAGCAGGGAATAGTCATACTAGACCTTCCAGTGAGGTGAGCACCTTGCCTGGGGATTCCTGTCAGCTATGTCTGACAGAGTGGCCAGAGTTCCTAGTCTACTGGGAGGCTGGAAACTTGGAGCTCTTAGAGAAGCCTGCGTTCCACAAAACCAGTCACCCTGCAGATGGGGGCTTGATCACTCTTTCTTTCTTTCTTTCTTTCTTTCTTTCTTTCTTTCTTTCTTTCTTTCTTTCTCTCTCTCTCTCTCTCTCTCTCTCTCTTTCCTTCCTTCCTTCCTTCCTTCCTTCCTTCCTTCCTTCCTCCCTCCCTCCCTCCCTCCCTCCCTTCTTTCCTTCCTTCAACACACCCCTCTGGAGCCCCTTCTTCTGGTTCTCAGCCCTCAAGAATTGTCCCACGAAGATCGCACACACATTCTTGTACTGCTTGTACCACATCGACATCATCCCCAGCTGGGCACGGTACACAGCACCTCAGCGGGAGCACAGTCAGTCTGCTGTTTACTGACGGGCTTGTGAGGACACAGTTTGTAACACGTAACACGCATCATGACTACAGTACATTGTTATCAAAGAACTCTATACAATCCATCTATGCACTAAACACTATACACCGTGTGCCTTCCCTGGGGTGGGGACAGAGATGAGCTACCCTGACCCTGCCCTCAAGGAGATCATAGACATGGGGAGGAGACCCGAGACTGCCGTTCAGTGGGACAGAGCAGGGGATGCACGTGGCTTAGGGAACATAGGGATAGCATCACCGCATTTCTTTGATGCAACCACTGCACAGAATAATGCCAAAGCTGCTTGACTGCCATTCTAGGCCTGCCAAGCCAGCCCTGCTGTCCTCACTGCTCAGGTAGAATTTCTCCCTTAACTTCAGCCATTGCCTATACCAATCTTTTCTACCTGGGATGCCTTTTCTTTCCATACTCCCTTTCTGTATGTCAGAATCTTGAACTTCCCTTAAGGAAGACCTAGTCCCAGATGCTGTAATTTTAGCGAACGTTTACTGGCCTCTCCTCTGTGTGCCAGCCCTTGCTCCTGGCACCTTGAGTATGTTTACTCTTTAAACATGCCCCCGTACCTACTGACAAGCCTACTGGAGAGGCTCGGGCCCTGACTGATCAGGCCTGGAGGTCCCTCTTCAGCCTGGAAGCCTGAGAATGTGGTCTAACTCACAGCTCGTACAAGCTGCTTCACCACTGAACTCCTTGGATCTCAGTGCCTCGTCTAGAAAATGGACTACTAGGACCATAGTGCGGGGGAGGACCAAAGGAAAGCTTGGCAAATCATAGAACTTGGGGCTTGACACATCTGGGAAGCCGTAGCCAAGTCAGATGTTTGTAGTACCACTCCAGCCATGAGAACAACATCCCCACGGGGGCTGGGCAGTGACACGGCAGTAACACAATGCTCTGGAGGCTGACCCCCACGGAAAGGTTCTGGCTTCACGTCTACACTCACTGGGTACATACATCCTGTGATCTTGGCTGGCTGAAGTTGAGGGTGGATTGTGGCATGAAGACCTTGTTGATGGTGCTCGTCTCTCTATCGCTCACGGGAGAAAGAAAAAAAAAATACTTGATAAACAAAACCATAAGGCAGCCAGATCCCACATGGATGACTGTGGTTTGACGCCTGGCCCAGACAGTTTGAGAAACATGCCAGGCGCATGTGTGTGCATGCGTGCCCAAAATTCTGACAGGATGAAGAAAGGGAGAAGTGATTGTGGCATGACCACTCCCCACTGGGAGAGGCCTTCTCCCTCTCTCTCCTGCTATCTCTCTCTCCTGCTATCTCTCTCTGGTAAGCACATGCACGCTCTGCACAACAAAACAAAATAAAACAAAATACACACTCAGTACTTCCTTCAATGAATATCTGAGCACCTTCCATGTGCCAGGTACTGGATTAACACACAGTATAACTTTTGTCATACAAACGCTGGTAACATTCACCTCTTTTATAAAAAGCCAGAGCCTCCTGTTCACTCACCCTGTGTATAGGATGTTCCTGTGTCCCATCTGGGGCTACAGCTGAGCCAAATTTCATCTTTTCAAAGTCAACCTGAACCCTTAAAATCACAAGGGACAACCAGCTGGAGAGCAGAATGGCGGGGTTCTGCTGCCCCCTGGTGTCAACGCGCCCATACAGGCTGGAGAGGAGAGCAGCAGTAAGGTGCCGAGGTCGGAATCCTTCCACATGGTGGCGCACCCTGAGCCAATCCAGGCTTTCTTCATTAGTGTGGCTTGTCCCAGCCTGCCAGAGAGCTACCTATCCTGCCTGGAGCGCCACCATCTGTCCTGATGTCTAACTGCCTTCTCAGGGAAGCCTCGGGCTTTGCTCTAGTATTCTACCAAAATGGGAGGGAGGGCGGAGCGGCAGGGGGAAAAGGAGTGAGGCTTGGAGAGCAGGTGAGGGGACAGGGTGGGGAGAGAAGGGGGAAGATCTGAGCGGGTGGGGCGAGCTGAGCCGGAGTGTGCAAGTCTGTGCCTGCCCTGGACATCTACAGCCAGATGCCTGCCATACCTCACCCCACTGAGGCCAGCCCAGCTTCCCCTGGGGTGGGGGCCAGGGGTGCTGAGGCCACATCCCTTCCCTTTCCTGGAGCTCAGCCTCATCTCGGGCTACAGGCCACATCTATCCTCAGCCATAACATCCTAACAGCTTCCCACTCTTCTGGACTCCACTCTCCTCCCCCTGCCTCAGCCTGACCACTGCAACTACACAGATCAGGGGGTCCCCAACCTCTAGGGCACAGACTGATACTGGTCCTTATTATTACAATGCAATAATAAAAAATCAAATGCACAGTCAATGTAATGCACCTGAATCATCCCGAAACCATCCCTTTGCCCTGGTCGGTGGAAAAAATGGTCTTCCATGAAACCAGTCTTGGTGCCAAAAAGGCTGTGGGCCGCTGGCATAGAGGGCTCCTCTGTCACCTGAATAAAACCTTCTCCAGAATTTCTTCCCACATCCCAGGTTCCCCAGCCACGAGGCCTTGAAGACTCACCCCCAGCGTGGTTCTCCCTGCCCACCTCTGCTGGTCTGACTCCCTTCCTTGGAGCTTGGCCTACCTGCCCCTGTATGCTGCGGAAGCCCACTCAGACGTCACCGCTGACCGGGTATACAGTTGAGCAGATTGGCCCCTGTACAAGCATGGGGCTGCATCAGCCTAAAGGAAGGGGTACCCTTTTAGAAATGTATTCACCCAAAGGGATGCCTTTTTCTACTTTTACACAGAAGTACCCCGTAGGCAGGCAGACGCTCCAGCCCACTGCTCCCACTCTTCTCTGAGTGCTGGTGGCACCGAGAGCACATTCTCCCATGGCAGCCCGGAGAGGTGAGATGGCCCAGGACTTAGTGCTGGCCTCTCCAGAGGAGGACTGGGCAGATGCAGCCCAGAGCACATGGCTGCCTCCCCCAGAAAGTCAGCTCCTTGTCCCTGTGGCTCTCCCCTCCCCCTTTACATCATTCTTCCCTTGAGGCCCCTTAGGGCAGACCTTCCCTGCCCTCCGTTGTCTTCCTAGGGCTAGATTGAGTGACAGAAAGCTCCTAACTCCACCAAAGAGTGATATATCCTCAGGGGTCCCCTCCCATTTCTGGCCAGAAGGGATTTGGCAGCTGTGAAGGGACCCTGGAGGTTACAAGGCAGAGTGCCTTGTCAGCTGTGCCCTGAACTGCAGTTCTTGGTCCAGGAACCCCTCTGCCTGGGGAAAGGCTGGCATCCAGGCAAAGTCCTGGGACAGTGGACAATGACCCAGGAATGATGCAATGTGTGTCTGGGGCATTCCATCCAAGGAGCACTAACCCTGCCTCAGCCTCTTACTCTGCATTGAGAAGCCGGGCCTCTATGGAGGTACCTGCCACCTGCTTCGAATCTCTCCTCGACCTCTCTCAGGTCTCTACATGAGGATTCTATAAAGAGGTCATGGAAAATGTGTATTATGAAAAAACTAAGCACGGATTTCAAAAATTTTTGCACTGGCACAAACTCATACTTTAATTCCATTTTCTGTGAACTTTTTAAAGTATTTGCATAGGCTCTCAGCAAAGCAGATGCCCCAGTTTGAAATGTTCCAAAAGGAAGCAGAACAGAAGGCCAGCTTGTCAGTGCCAGCTGCATGGCTTGCAGACAAGGACCCTGCACTGCGAGGGCTGATGACCCTGCAGTGGCTGGACACCTTCCTGCAGCCACAGAAGACCAAGGCTTCAGAGGGCTGCCCTGGGACCCATGACCAAGTGGGGGATCTCCTCAGGGTAGGGTAAAAGGGTTCAGGTGCTGGAGAGAGGCTCTGAGACCATCCAACACTCACGTCTTACATGGTGGCTATTACCATCATTGTCATTGCTACCTTGATAAGCTGCTCACCCCATCTCTGGCCCTGTCCTTGCCTGTTGGAAATGCATCAGGACCAGAGTAGCCCTGCACAGCCTGTCACCAGACAGGCTGGCACAGAAGGAGCTTAGGGAGCTGAAGGGATTAGCGAGGGCTCACTCACTCCACCAGCTCTGGGGAGGTGTCCCTGTGGCCTGACTCAGGGCAATGATGGGGGTGGAAGGAAGTGATTACCTAGCCCACCCCCGTCCAGGTTCAGGCCTGTCACAACCAAGCACTTAGCACTGGTTGATCAATTAAAACTTTAGACTGAACCCCAATCTGCCAGATATTATCCATATGATATTGAGCATGTCAATTAACCTCTGAACCTCAGTTAAAGAAAAAAAAAATGGCACCGCCAACCTCCTAGGATTTGCTGTGAATATTAAACACCATATACAAAGTCTCAGGTAAGGATTTCAAAAGGGCCAACTTCCTCCCCTCTTCAGCTCAGGAAGAACTTTATGACCACCACATACTGCTATTTCCACGTGAACTAATAATTAACATTAACATCCAGCAAGCATTTGATCTGGGCTAGGTCAGGTTTAAGGCCAACTAGAGGATCAAGCACTTCACATAAATGATCAGGCTGTCTGCCGTGGGATGAGGGTGAGACGGGAGACTCAGTGGAGGGCTCTGAGGCTCCGAGAGGGGAGGGCTGGGCCTGCAGTAGAACTGACAGTGAAGGGCCCTGTGGTGGGACCCAGGTGTGGGTGTTTGCCAGGGAGGTGTGTCGGGCCTGGTTCCAGGAGGGGGTCCTTTTGGGCTCCTAAGAGGGTGCAGGAGGAGGGCTGACTCCTGAAGGGGGCAGGGGAGAGGACAGAAACGGTGGGGACACAGCCCCGGGCAGAGCCGAGGAGCCAGGTGAAGCCTGTTTTACAGAAATGTACTGTGGCAGAAGGCCTGCAGAGAGGGGGTCGTGAGGAAGTCTCCTGGCGGGGATCAGGGAGCCCAGGTCCTGGTTCTGTAGTTGACCCGCTGTGGACCCTGGGGCCAACACACGGGCCAACACGCTGTGTCTGGTCCCAGGAAATGGACAAGGACACAGTAAGTCCCTCTCCGGCCTTGGCCTTGGCGGCTGAGTGGGCTCAGGGCCTAATCTGATCAGCAGATGGTCCTCGCCATTAGGGGCGAGGGGCGCGAGAACTGGCTGTTGCAGAGTCAGGGAGCAAGGCCCCTCATCTCCGCAGACTAGCTGCTTCCCAAACCCGGCCCAGAGCCCGCGGGAACTGGGGCGGAGGGTTTAGCCAAGCGGCCGGGGGCACCTTGAGGCACCGCTCAGCAGCCGCGGCCCGGGATGTAACATCCCACCTGGGGCCAAGACAGGGGCGAGCACGGGG
>NW_006204205.1:4552842-4554288 GCF_000334495.1 Tupaia belangeri chinensis | reverse complement strand
CCCCCCGCCGGGGGGAGCCCCTCCTGACCCGCCGAGCCCCGGGCCGGGGGAGGGGCCTGGCCGCTGAGCGAACCGGCCCTCCCGCCCCAACGTCAGGACCGGGCGTTCTAGAGAAACCGGCTGGATGAAGGGGGGCGCGCCGCAGACCAGCTCAGGAGCGTGACACCGCGCCCACCCTGGTGCCACTCACTCCACCGAAGCACAACCCTTATCCTCGCGATCCTTACCACGGCCTGGGTTTTATGTTGGGCAAGCTCGGGTGGCAGTGGGTCGCAGTCACCTGTCCTAGGAGACCTATGGGTCTGTGGGCTGGTGCAGGCTGACGCTCACTCCAACACCCCTAGCATCGGAGCTTTCAGACACGAGGGTATAAGCGGGCGAGGAGGAGTGGTGAGGGGCGATCTAGGCTCTAGCAAAGGAGACGTTGGACTGGACCGTGCCTAGATCCTCCGCCAGTGGCCAAGGTCAGGTTCGAGGCTACAAGGTCACCTCCTTGTGGGCAGGCTCCACGTGGTCACAGGCTGCCCTACGTGGTCACCAGTGTTCATACCAAATCACAAGCAGCCACATGGACTCACACGTATCTCGCGAAGACATAGACAATTTGGGTGCCACATGAAGTCTCAGGAAGGCCCCCACAGCTACCTACAGTCCCAGGTGGCCACACTGTTGGGCTGACAGGCTGGAACATGTTCTGTTTCAGTGTCTGGGACTGAAAGGAGGAAGCCCAGTTTTACTTTTTTTTTTTTTTTTTTTTTTTGGTGAAAGAATAAAACTAGGTATTCTGGGCAGGATCCCCACAGACATCATCACCTGAATTTCAAGATCGCCTCTTCCGAAGGATCTGGTTTGTTTTCTTCAAATATGCTTGGACCACCAGGCATCCAGCACCGAGGACAGCGCCCAGACAGCCCAGCCCTCTATACCCGCAGCCCTCAGAGACAGGCGCTGGCTGAGATCAAAACCAGAAGCGGGTGGAAGAGGTCTCCTCATACCCACTAGAGACCACCTGCTCTATGTGAGTGTGCGGAGAGGCATGTATCCGCAGCACAAGCATATGGCATGTGTGTGCCCAGGCCTCTCTTTGTGCTCCTTGTAGGTGCAAGTGTACGAAGATGTGCCTCTTAGTCACGTCCAGTGTGCAATAGGACCGTCCACCTTCTCTGTCAGAATCTGGACTCCTTGAGGGAGCAGCTCCTACTTAAACTATTGCACAGCCCATCAGGGATTGTGCTGGAAGCTCCTATGCTTCAAGCTTGGCAGGGCTCCTCTAAGAGGGTGTCACGGCTGTGTGGCAGGATCCCTCCCTGCTTGTGATATGGCTGCCAGAATCCCCTCCTCCACCTCCTCCACTCCCATCAGCAGCAGAGTAACAAAAGACCTACTGTGGCCAGGAAGAGACTGTGGCGGGGCGGGGGGGGGGGGGGAAGAAAGGGGGTGGCGCAA
>NW_006204205.1:4538717-4552342 GCF_000334495.1 Tupaia belangeri chinensis | reverse complement strand
GGGGGGGGGGGGGGGGGGGGGAGGAACAAGAAGGCTGGGCAGAAAGGATGTCTTTTCCCCAGACCAGATTGGTCAAGAAGGTGGACAATTTCTTTGTAAGCCAGAGGACCAGCAGAAAGTTTCTCCACAGAGCAGAGGGTCCAGGCGCAAGGCAGTAAGCCCCAGGCCCAGCACCCCTCTGCAGCTACAGAACACTCCAGGCCCTGATACTGCTTCTGGCAGCCTCCCCTCCAAGTGACGTCATGGGACACTTTTAGCCTGGCCTCCTGCAGGATGTGGCATCCGGTTACTCTCCCTACAGATGTCTCTGCTACTTGTGAATATTTTAATTCCAAAACCCATGCTAGAGCTGTGACTGATTACAGCTAACCGAGTACTTTTCTGTTTTCCTTTGAGCATGGCTTGGGTTCCCCTGACCTTGGCTGTGGGATCATGACTGGGTAAGGGGACTTGTTCTTCCCTGTTCTGGATTCCTGAGGTCTCTGTCCTCCCTGGGTATCCATCTGTGGGCATAGGCAGCTGCAACTCCGAGGCCTCTAGACTGCATGGATGTGAGAGCCATGGACCTCACAGGAGGGAACCAAGACTCAGAAATTCCTAGGCCACCTAGAGAGCCCTCAGACATCCCTCTTGGTCAGCTAAGTCAGCTGCAAGAATGGCCACCTCTGTTTACACTGTCTCTTTCCAGACCAGCATCTCTGAGAGGGCTGCCAGGCAGGACTCTAATCATGTTTTCAGCCCTGGCATAAGGTTTGGCCCAGAGAATGCAAAGAGTATTATCCTTCCCCCTTGACAAAGGAAAAAAACTGAAGTCCAGAGAGGAGACTATTTGCCTCGCGTCACACAGCAGTTCTGGCCTCCTCACTCCCATTCATTGTTCATTCCTTCCCTTTCCAGTTAGTGTTCAGTATGAGCTTTGTGTCTGGTCCCCGCTGGGAATGAGAGAGAGGGGAGTCAGACAGGAAGCGGCGCTAACAGCGGTCCCCCATAGTGAGCTTGACGACAGTGGGTAGGTCCTAACATAGCCTAGGGGAGGCCTCCTAGAGGAGGAATTATTTGAGTTGGGCTCTAAATCTTGGGGTACAAGTTTGCCAGGCATCAAAGGATGCCATTCTCAGCCTTTTTGATTCTGTTTTGTTATGAAACTTTTTCTGTGTTCACAGGTACAAGGAATGGCTGACCTAGAGACTTCTGGGTACCAAGACTTACTAGCCGTGGTTCTGCTATGTTTTCATTATTATCAGTGAAAACAACATGACCACCCTGCCATTCCGGACACAGAGTGGACACTGTCCCTCACAGGCAGAGGTCGGTTTAGCCCCACCTGCTCAGGTTTTCCTGCACTTGGACTCCTGAGCCATACTTCTCTGACGGTGGTGAAGTCCTCCAACATTGTGGCCACGTTCCTATATTTTGATAGTTTCCCACGTCGTAAGTACTTCTTTCTGCTCGAATCTAGAAAACTCACTTGTCTAGTCTCCTTTGCAGCTAGTGGTGGAAATGTGACTTAGTGTCAGTGAGACACACCCTCTTGATCCTTTGATCCAAAACCCAAAACTGAGTAGAAGAAATTCCTGCACTTAGGATCCATATTGCTGGCACAAAGGTGGTAGCAGGAGTGATGGGTGGTGGATAGTTCTGGGAGTTGTTCCCAGAAGCTAAAATCTGAGCGTGTTTCTTCAGCCTCCCCAAAGTGCTATCAGGCATCTAACATTATTTAATGGGCTCCTTTGCTGTTTAAGATACTCAGTAAGGGTTTCGTTTGCAACCAAGAACTCAGACTGACTCACTCACTGCTAAAGGTTTTCCTGGCATGGGCACAGCATGGTACATCCCCGGTCACTGCACTCACTAGGAGACGGCGCTCTGGCTGGTGGCACTGGGTGAACTGAGTCAGATCTTTGTTTCTTCACACATCCGGGGATCTGAGCCATTTCTGGGATAATCTGAAACCAAGTACAGAATCTTCTCAGGATTCTGAATCCCATGTGGAGCAAAGGCTTTGAACATATGATGAAATCGTTGGAGAGCTAAAGACAACGTTCCACCTACATCTTTTATTGTGTAGTAGTGTTTCATTTTCACATGAATAAAATTGTTCAGTGTAAAAATATTGAAAGATCAATATTAAGATCACTCGTGGTCTCACCCCTTAAAGATAATAACAATAACATTTTGTGTATTTGCTAGTAATAAAAACAATCACTAATCATAGTTAACATTTTTGTACTGCTTACATGCACCAGACAGTATTTTTAAGTAGTTTACCTATATGTTATAGACTGAATTGTGTTCCCCTCCCCATTCATGTGTTGAAGCCCTAACCCTCAGTGTGACTGTATTCAGAGATAGAGCCTTTAGAGAGGTAACTAAGGTTAAATAAGGTCATGAGGGTAGAGTGCTAAAATAACAGGACCTGTGTCCTTATAAGGAAAAGAGACACCGGGGATAAAAGGCATGTGAGGACCCAGAAGGCAAGGAGAGAATTCTCACCAGAAAACAGCCATGCTATCTCCTTGATACTGGACTTCCAGCCTCTAGGATTATGAGTCAATAAAATTTTGTTGTTTAAGACACTCAGTCTGTGGTGTTTTGTTATGGTAGCTCTAGAAAGAAGACTGATACAATATGATAAGCTGTTCGATCTTTAGATCAACATTGTCTCTTCCCCATGCATAACACAGTTCAGTAAATAGTTAACTGAATGAAAGAATGATGAGTATTATTTTTTTAACCTAACAAGTTGAGTATTTTCCCCATATTATTACCTTTTTACATTAAAAAAAAAAAGACTACATCATAGGCACTTGTGCATTCATTCATTTAATATTCATTTAATATGTTGGGTCCCTGCTACGTGCAAGGCATTTGTTCTAGGTCTGGGGGATGGAGTAGTGAAGCCACAGAGAATACCTGCCCACATGGAGTGCACTTGTTCTATGGACATACTGTTGGGCATGAATTAGTCCTTTTCTTTGGGAAGGATTCTTGTAATTAAAAATTCTCTGGTGAGTAAACCAGACAAACACAACCAATGAACTTCTTTCAAAAAGGCCAATTAAATAATGAAAGGGCTCCTTTCATTTCTGGGGAACATCTTTTTCCCAGAACCATGGAAAGACAAGGACGAAGGCCTTGGAAGTTGTCTGGAGTCCCCCAAGGCAGGAGTTGGTTGAGCCACTGGCATGCCCAAGTTCCTGAGGAGAGAGCCATGTATGCGTGTCTCCTATTCACACAAGGTCAAGACTTGACAAGAAATGAACTACACTTTAGAGAATCTGAAAATGAAACAAACGCAAACAAAATACAGATAAATGTTTATACTCTCTGGGGATGGGAAAGGTCTTTTTATGCACAACAAAAAAGACAGAAACCACAAAGGAAAAGACCAGTAGATTTGAAGATCTGACTACATGCAAGTTTAAAATGTCTGCTGCATTTTAAATGGTTAGAAACAACCATAAAAAAAAAAAATCTAAAATAGGGGTCTGGCAGGTGGTGTGGTGGTTGGGGGCACTGGAATCCCACATGGTTGACTGCGGTTCGAGTCACAGACCTGGCAGCTTGCTTTCTCATTTTCCCTCTCTCTCTCTCTTTTGCTCTGTCCCTCTCTGGTCAGATTAAAATTAATGGACAAATAAATAAAGTTAAATAAAAGAAATCTTTTTAAAAACTCTAAATTGGATAACTTGCAACAAATACTTATGCTGTAGGCGACAGACAAAGGCTTTGACATATTACCCAAATCACTAAGAAAAAGACAAATGGACAAAAGACAGTGTTGGGGCTCAGAAGATGATAGTCTCAAGTGGAACCTCAGAAGCGGCCTCAGAAGCATGATTCCTCCTGTCTCTCACCTCTCATTTTTCCCCAAAGCAAGCTACAGAAATTGGAATTCCTATTCCCCAAGGCAGGTGATAAGAATAAGAATTTGTTTCCCTATAGCCAGCATAAAATCTAACACTATTACTCTAACTTCCTCTGCTTTTCTGTGTAAGAGTTGGCCATAAGGAAATTCTCTGACCTATCTTATCTGATATTAGATAATAAAACCCTCATTCCAGAGGGGTCCTGCCCCATTCCTGGGAGGAAGGAATGCTGCGCAGAAAGGCCCAGAAGGATCCAACAGACAGGCCCTGCTAGGCTTCCCCACTTGGTCCACTTCCATCAGCTCCTACCCTTTTTGTAGAGTCACATTTTCATGTGGATGCTCCCACTTTATTGAGCCTAAGTATATAAGCCAACAGCTTCCCTTGTATCTTTGGGTCTTCATTCCGAAGGATTCTGTGTGCACACGTATATGGTAAATAAATTCTATGTATTTTATTCATCTGCCTATTGTCAGTGACTTTGGGATACCTTAGAGAATAAATTCCTTTTCCCTTACACCATGGGCAGGTAATTTAAGAAAGAAGAAGTGCTACCCTTCTCAACCTAAACGCCCACCTAGCTAAAATTTGAGGCCACTTCCTGAATAGTCTCTGTCTCTTTCCTCTGGAGATTGTGTCGGAGTCCTTCCCCCAGTCGTGTCACAGGCACTGATCCCTGTGAGACAAAGGAGGATCAGCATTCCATTGACTCAGAATCCAGGCCCTTTTTCCCAGAGTTCACCAGGGAGCTCGGGCCCACCCGCCAGACTAGATGATTTCAAACAATAAACACAGGGCAGGGATGACGAGGAAGCGTACGCGTCCAATGGTTTGATATCCTGCAAACCCTTATTGGAAGGTAGTTTGGCAAGGTATATCACGAACCTCAAAAAATTCTTACCGTCTGACTATCACTTGTGGGTTTGCTTAGGAGTTAACACAAGAAATCTGGAATTATTTTCTCATAAGGATTATCATTGCAATAATACTTATAGTAGTGGCAAGTGGGAAACAACCCTACTGCCAGTTGCAGGGCTGAATGCATCTTTGTTCATCTATAGGACGGTGTATGTCTTCCTGCCTATAAAAATGATGACGCAGAAGAAGACTGCACAGTGACACAGAGATGTTCGTGGCATAGGGCCAATCGAAAAAAGCAGGTTATGAAACAGTGCATTCAGCATGATTCCAATTATGTTTAAAAGCACTTATATATTCATGGGGGGAAAATGGAAGAAAGGTTAATAGTGGTTATCAGTGTGTGATAGGATTATACATTCTTTTTTCTTCTTTGAACTTATCTGAATTTTCTAATTTTTGAATAATAATATAATTTTTTCTGTAACAAGGAAAACTCTATTTTAAGAAGTCACTTTCAAAGCCCTCTCTTGGCTCAGATAGGGCTGGGGTGCTGGAGAGGCAGAGACAGGTCATGTGAAGATTATCAGAGAAAGCAGTGACGTCCTATCCATGTGGCGCAAACAGCGGGGTATGAGTAGAGGGTCACCATACCGGGTTCTGTAACCTCCTGACTCTGTCCCAGGCCCCCCCTCTTCTCTTGTGGCCATTAGAGGACCACAGTGAGCTGAGGCTTAGCAGAGTGAACAGAGAAGGAGGTGGTTGTGAGGACTTTCAAGGGAGCTCATGTCAGCCAGGAAGATGTTCCAGAGGGCGGGAAAGGAAGACAGAGGCCGACCCTTTTAGAAGCAGTACAAGGATAGGGCCAGTAGGTAGCATAGTGGTTAAGGTCCTGAACTCCCACATGGCCCACCGTAGTTTGAGTCCAGAACTCAACAGCTTAAAACTCATGCCGGGTGTGTGTGTATGTGCCCCAAATCCTGAGAGGAGAATGGAGGAGAGGAGATTATGGTGTGGTGATCCTCCCTGGAGGGTGATTTCTCATCTTCCCTCTGTATAACTTTCTGTGTCTCCATAGGTGTACATACACTATAGCAAAAAATCTCTCTAAAAAATAAGTAAATAAATAGTACAAAGAGGAGCTCAAGGCAGGGCCAGATACCAAGAAAGGCAAAGAAGGAAATGCCCGAAAGATGGTGGTGCATCTCCTGGAGGTAGGCAGGATGAGCCCATACTCAGAGCTCATTACAGGGAACCTAGAAACCAATGCCCCAGACATTGCCTAGGAGCACTCCTGCCCCTGGAAAGCGAAAATAGTTCCTTGGGCCAGAGGAGGGACAGGAACACAATGCAAGTGCTTCAGAGAAGGGGAAAAACAAAAAAATGAAAAAAAAAGATCTTGCTTGCTAGAAATCTGCCAGCGGGCACCAGAAAGGCTCAGAGAGAGCCTGCTGAAAGAAGCCCAAGGACCAGTTTCTGACCAGAAAGGCCGGCGGGATGAGGGCCGAGAAATCAGCTGAGCCAGCTGTCCTACCCTTTCTAATCCTATGGAGGCCTAGGAAGAGGCAGGAACGTACTCAAGGCCACACCGAAAATTAAGACTAAGAAGATCACCTCAAAACTTGGGCTTTTTCACTCTGTTCAATGCACTATCCACTACTCCCTAGGGAGAATTAAACAAAAATGTAAGAGAACAGAAATAATCCCTTTGTTACACATCTTATGCGAAACTATAAAAACAATACTTTTGGGACCAGCAGTTAGCATAATGGCTATGTCGCTGAACTCCCACGTAGTCGACCGGGGTTCACGTCCTGGACCCAGTGGCTTAAAACTCACGCCGGGCACGTGTGCGTGCGTGCCCAAGATCCAGAGAGGAAAATGGAGGAGAAGGGATTGCGACGTGGCCATCCCCCCTGGGGGGTGATTTCTCACTTTCTATCTCTGTCTCTCTCTGTCTGGTGAGCGCATGCACCCTATAGCAAAAACCTCTAAAAAAAAAGAAAAACCAATACTTTTACATAAAAATACATAAAAGCATTATTTTTCATCCAGTTCGATTTATGAGGTAAAAAAATATATAATTTCGAAACTTGATGTGACATCAACTTTTTAAACTAAAACTAAGTTAATATTAATATAAATATAGACACGAAGTCCTAAACGAAATCTTCTTCTTGTTTGTTTTTGTTTGTTTGTTTAGTTTTTGCTAGAGGGTACTTGTACTCATGAAAGACAGGGAGAGGGAAAGTGAGAAATCACCCCCCACCTCCAGGATGGATGGACACTCCACAGTCCCTTCTCCATTCTCTTCTTGGAATTTTGGGCATGCGTGAACACATGCCCAGCATGATTTTCAAGCTGCCAGATCCAGGACTTGAACCACAGAATCAGCCGTTTGGGATCCAACCGCCTGCTGGTCTGCCTAAATGAAGTTTTCTTTTTTTAAAGAATTATTTTATTTAACTTTGTTTATTTATTATTTATTTTAATTTGACCAGAGAGGGACAGTGTAAGAGAGAGAGAGAGGGAAAGTGAGAAAGTAAACAGCCAGGTCTGGGACTCGAACTGTAGTTGGCCATGTGGGGGTCCAATGCCTTTAATCACTATGCCACCTGCTGGGCCCCTAAACGAAGTTTTAACAAATTAATTAAATATATAAATTGAATTTCCTCTAAAATAAAGTAGAGTCCTTCTCCGGGGTGCCAGGTAGGTATGGAACAAGAAGCAGTAGTGGTTCCTAAGGATTTGTTGAGCATCACCCCAGTGCAATTGCGTAGTGGGTTCCTGTTCTTCTGTTCGCAGCTCTAGGATTTAAGTATGCCAGGTGATCTCTGCAGGAGTTACTTTAAAAACTGCTCTCACCACACCCTTCATTTCACCCTCAGTTTCACAATAGCAGCTGCCTTGTTCACCTAATGTGACCCTCTCCCTCAGTCACTGATGATTGGTCCAAGTGACCAGTAATGGGTACAATAGCCGAACCCATCATAGTTCTTCCCAGGGAATTTGGAATTGAGACTTTCGTCCTCTTCTGCAAAGAAAGTATATCTGCAGAGATCATGAAAAAAGAAGCTATATGCTCACAAAAGAGATGAGAAAGGGAGGAATTCATTGCTGGACTCTCCACCAGGCCAGCGAAGGGTGGGGAAATCAGAACCAAACCCCGACTGGATGGGGCTCAGGCCCAATTCTGCTGCATGTCAAAACATCCCAGATTTTCAGCTCGTCCAGAATGGAGTGGCCCTCAGTTCCCAGTTCCTGATTTCAATCAGTCTTGGTGACCCAGTGGCATTCCTACATTTGGAGCATGTGAGATATTTCCAAATGACTTTCAATTCCCTTTAGAAAAGCATGCACCCTGGAGAGAAAAGAGAGGAGAGAAAAGAGAGGAGAGGGAGAGAAGGGAGAGGAGAGAGAGAGAGAGAGAAGCACCCCTGCCCCAACAGGACTTGGTCATACCACAATCCTTTTTCCTCCAATTTTCTATGCCTTCAGGATCCTGGGACATGAGGTAATGTGAAGTCCTCAGGGCCAGGGCTCAAATCCCATTTGGCCATGTGGGATCCAGCTTCCCTGTCCTGGCCCTAATCCCCGTTTAGTCTGTAACTAGCCTGAGTAAGTTGCTGCTGCTTGTGGTCACTTGCACTAACTAATATTCCTTGTTTTATGGGTGAGGAGACTGAGGCTTAGAGTGATGAAATAACTTGCTCAAGTTCCACACAGCTGGCCTGAAATGCAAATCCAAAGCTGTGCAACTCCTAGGCCTGTGTTCTTTCCATTACACCTGCTGAAAGAAAAATTGGCCAAAAAATCACATGAAGAGGAATTGACAATAATTCAACATTTTTTTTCTCAATAAAATCTCTTAAAATTAAGAATAAAGGATTTCCGGGCCAATAAGTAGTGTGGTGGTTAAGGTGCTAGACTCTCACATGGCAGACCACAGTTCAAATCCCAGACTTGGCAGCTTGCTTTCTTACTTTCCCTCTCTCTCTCTGTCTGTCTCTCTCTTTCTCCATCTCTCTCTGGTGACCATATGTGCCCTATAGCAATAAATTAAAAAACTAATATTAAATAAATTGTTCTTAAGAAAAAAAGAATAAAGGATTTCTTATGTGAAAAAGAAAAAAGTAAGTATTAATTCTTTGAAAGAGGCAAATTGAAAGCAGGAGACACTGTTTCCTCATGGGAAAACTCCAACCGCCTGCTGGTCTGCCTAAATGAAGTTTTCTTTTTTTAAAGAATTATTTTATTTAACTTTGTTTATTTATTATTTATTTTAATTTGACCAGAGAGGGACAGTGTAAGAGAGAGAGAGAGGGAAAGTGAGAAAGTAAACAGCCAGGTCTGGGACTCGAACTGTAGTTGGCCATGTGGGGGTCCAATGCCTTTAATCACTATGCCACCTGCTGGGCCCCTAAACGAAGTTTTAACAAATTAATTAAATATATAAATTGAATTTCCTCTAAAATAAAGTAGAGTCCTTCTCCGGGGTGCCAGGTAGGTATGGAACAAGAAGCAGTAGTGGTTCCTAAGGATTTGTTGAGCATCACCCCAGTGCAATTGCGTAGTGGGTTCCTGTTCTTCTGTTCGCAGCTCTAGGATTTAAGTATGCCAGGTGATCTCTGCAGGAGTTACTTTAAAAACTGCTCTCACCACACCCTTCATTTCACCCTCAGTTTCACAATAGCAGCTGCCTTGTTCACCTAATGTGACCCTCTCCCTCAGTCACTGATGATTGGTCCAAGTGACCAGTAATGGGTACAATAGCCGAACCCATCATAGTTCTTCCCAGGGAATTTGGAATTGAGACTTTCGTCCTCTTCTGCAAAGAAAGTATATCTGCAGAGATCATGAAAAAAGAAGCTATATGCTCACAAAAGAGATGAGAAAGGGAGGAATTCATTGCTGGACTCTCCACCAGGCCAGCGAAGGGTGGGGAAATCAGAACCAAACCCCGACTGGATGGGGCTCAGGCCCAATTCTGCTGCATGTCAAAACATCCCAGATTTTCAGCTCGTCCAGAATGGAGTGGCCCTCAGTTCCCAGTTCCTGATTTCAATCAGTCTTGGTGACCCAGTGGCATTCCTACATTTGGAGCATGTGAGATATTTCCAAATGACTTTCAATTCCCTTTAGAAAAAGGAAGAGAGAGGAGAGAAAAGAGAGGAGAGAAAAGAGAGGAGAGGGAGAGAAGAGAGAGGAGAGAGAGAGAGAGAGAAGCACCCCTGCCCCAACAGGACTTGGTCATACCACAATCCTTTTTCCTCCAATTTTCTATGCCTTCAGGATCCTGGGACATGAGGTAATGTGAAGTCCTCAGGGCCAGGGCTCAAATCCCATTTGGCCATGTGGGATCCAGCTTCCCTGTCCTGGCCCTAATCCCCGTTTAGTCTGTAACTAGCCTGAGTAAGTTACTGCTGCTTGTGGTCACTTGCACTAACTAATATTCCTTGTTTTATGGGTGAGGAGACTGAGGCTTAGAGTGATGAAATAACTTGCTCAAGTTCCACACAGCTGGCCTGAAATGCAAATCCAAAGCTGTGCAACTCCTAGGCCTGTGTTCTTTCCATTACACCTGCTGAAAGAAAAATTGGCCAAAAAATCACATGAAGAGGAATTGACAATAATTCAACATTTTTTTTCTCAATAAAATCTCTTAAAATTAAGAATAAAGGATTTCCGGGCCAATAAGTAGTGTGGTGGTTAAGGTGCTAGACTCTCACATGGCAGACCACAGTTCAAATCCCAGACTTGGCAGCTTGCTTTCTTACTTTCCCTCTCTCTCTCTGTCTGTCTCTCTCTTTCTCCATCTCTCTCTGGTGACCATATGTGCCCTATAGCAATAAATTAAAAAACTAAAATAAATTATTCTTAAGAAAAAATGAATAAAGGATTTCTTATGTGAAAAAGAAAAAAGTAAGTATTAATTCTTTGAAAGAGGCAAATTGAAAGCAGGAGACACTGTTTCCTCATGGGAAAACGTGGCGAGTGTAACCCCAGAAACCCCGGTAACCGGATTCGCTGTGGTTTGTGTGAGGGCAAACCCCAGAAGGAAGGAAAGAGAACATCCCCTGCACTTGTAGAAACAGGAGGGACAACCACGAGCTCTCAGTGATGTCACTGCAGCACCCAAAATACCAGTGCAACGTACACACCAACCTCAGAACACTTTCCAAAAAGAAAGTTGAAATCTGTGCAATGAAAAGTCCCAAACAAGGAAAAAGTGATGGAACATAAAACACCCAGGTGGACATGCTGAGCGGAGTGTGTGATGAGGAGACAACAGCTCCTCAAGGTGGATTCCCTGAGGCTGCGAGTGAGGAGTGAGAGGGGCGACTTGGCCACCAACACCTGTGGGGAGTCAGACTGAAACCCGCAGAGCCACCACCTCCTGATACCCTCCACTCAACATGCATACTGGTTTCTCCCTTAGCTACCTGGCATTTAGGAGACGCTCAATAATGTATCTGTGCTGTACAATTTTAGAATGAAAGAAGAATTTACAGTTGTAAACACCAGCAGGGCCTGCTCTGGTGGAAAGTTAGCAAGAATTCACCCTGGCACCATCAATACTCTTTGTACCAGAGGGACCTCCTTTTGGGAGCAGGGAGGATGGACTTATTTCTTTATAATTACTAGAGGGCACATACACTTATCAGAGCAAGAAAGAAAGAAAGAGAGAGAGAATTAGAAAGAGAGAGAGAAATCCTCAACAGGGTGTGTCATGCTGCAATCCTTTTTCCTCCATTCTTCCCTTCCATCAGGATTTTGGGCATGCATGCACACATAGACCTGGTACACTTTTCAAGCCTCTGAAGTCAGGATTTGAACCTTGGTCAACTATGTGGGATCCAGGTCCCTTAACCACTGATCTCTGGGACCAGCCCAGGAAGGTCAGACTTTTAACATGTGCCCTTAGCAAAGATCTGGAAGGATTACCTCAGTGGGTGAAGGGCCGAAGCGGCATTTGAATGAGAGGAGCTGAGGACAGATCCATACAGACCCTCCCAGGCACTTCTGCTCATTACATATGAAAATGAACGTAACAGAAAACATACAGGAAAAAAGATTTCATTCTAAAGGCTACAAAAACAGAAAAATTACTTGGAATAAACTTAAGAGGTATGAAGGATCTAGATGAAGAACAGTATAGAACTTTATAGAAGGAGGTGAAAGAAGACTTCAATGCTGAAGAGATAAACTGTGTTCCAGGATTAAAATCTAAATGGTACAAGGATGTCAATTCTCTCAAAAGTTATGTTTATATTAAATGCAATCTTGTTTTTAAACTTAATAAAACGAAATTAAATTTCATTTGAAAGATGTACAATACTGGCCAAGAAATATTTGTAAAAGAATAGGACTAAATATTGGGTCAACTGAAAAGTCATGACATACTTTTCTGTTTTTCTATGCAAAAACGCATCATGACTCTTCAGATGATCCAATATCAAAATGTTACAAAATATAAGTATAATTAATTACACAAAAATTAAGTGTGCAGTACCAGGTGCAAAAATAGATAAATTAATTGAATAGGAAAACTAAATGCTAAATAAAAATACTACATGACATTTTAATATTTTACAACTCAAAAAGATTTGTTATGTGAGGAGCACTGACAAATCAATTGGAAATAACTGACGCCCAAAAAGAATGACCAAGCAACACAGAAAATAAAATACAAATGACTAGTAAATATTAGCCAGTTCTACAAGTAATTAAAGAAAAAGCCAATAGATGTAAACCTAAGGTGAATCTTTTCTATCACCCCTTCTCCTCCATTCTCCTCTCGGGATCTTGGGCACACATGCACTCGTAAATGACTAGTAAATATTAGCCAGTTCTACAAAGTTTAAAGCATGGTAATATAGTTCATTGAAAAAAGTCTAGGATATGGGTGTGAATCACCCTTTTTTGGATAGAAAAGCAATTTGGCAAAATATTAAACTGTAGATATTAAACAGTAGACCTAGCAAATTCACTTCTAGAAATTTATTTTCAAAAAGTAAGTGCAGGGGACCAGCAGTTAGCATAATGGCTATGTCACTGGACTCTCATGCAGTCAGCCATGGTACGAGTCCTGGACCTGGTGGCTTAAATTCATGCCAGACAGGTGTGCATGCGTGCCCAAGATCCTGAGAGGAGAATGGAGGAGAAGGGATTGTGGTGTGGCCATCTCCCCTGGGGGGTGATTTTTCTCTTTCTGTTTCTCTGTCCTCTCTCTCTCTCTGTCTTTCTGGTGAGTGCATGCACCCTATAGCAAAAACCTCTCCAAAAAAAGAAAAGAAAAAAAAAAGTAAGTGCAGTAATAGCTGTATATGAATATTCAGATGTTCAGCATAATGTTCCTATAATGTATTTGAAGCAATTCTAATATCTAACAATAATAGAATAGAGATATAAACTATTCTATATTCACAAGACAAAATTATAGGTAGCTGTTAAAAATAATAGCAGAAACAAACCCAAGGCCAGTCTCATCCTGAGATGGATATTGAACTTCAGTTCTGGAATACTGATTTCCTTGACCAAAAATGAAGATTTTCTGCTGACATTTCTTAAGTGTTATAAGCAGACTAGATCATACAGAAAATCAAATCTCAGATGTAGAAGATAGAATTGCTGGCCTAAAAAAATCCACCACAAAGACTGAAAAAATAGCCCCCCAAAATGAGAATAATATACGAGAAATACTAGATACCATCAAACGTCCAAACATCTAGATAATTGGTATCCCAGAAGGGGAAGAGACTCATAGGAGTATTGATAATCTATTCCATGAAATCCTGGAAGAAAATTTTCCAAACCTAGAGAGACATTCAAATATCCAGACCCGAGAAATACATAGGACCCCAAATAGAATCAACCCAAGAAGATCTTCTCCAGGAC
>NW_006204205.1:4493075-4538228 GCF_000334495.1 Tupaia belangeri chinensis | reverse complement strand
CTGATTTTATTCTAGCCTTGGTTTCCCAGTTTTAGGGATTTTTGTCCTGTCTTGAGCTGCTGATGGGTTCATGTACCTACTATTTGAACTGACCTAACCTGTTTCCTGACTTTAAGTGTTAAGCAGACTTCCTTAGTATTTCTTTGTTTTTTTAAAGCTAAAACCGATAAGTGGGACAATATCCAATTAAAAAGTTTCTGCACAGCAAAGGACACAGTAATTAGTGTTAATTGACAACCCTCAGTATGGGGAAATATTTTTTTTGTAAAATATGCCTCAGACAAGGGACTGATAGCTAGAATCAACAAGGAACTCAAGCTGCTTACCTGAAAAGAAAAAAAAAAAAAAAAAAAAGAAAAAAAAGCTGAAACTGCTTTTCTTGAAATTAAAAAATACTTATTTAATGACCATAGTAAGCTATATAGCATCAGCCAGGTGCTACCTTAAGTATATTCATTCTAGTCAGAGTTTCACACCTAAAGTCAGACATGTAGTCACAGATATGTATATACCAGCTGAACTTGCTATTGAAAGCAGATAGATTATTTAAGAAATTTTGTGAATCAATAAAATGTGGGGGGAAAAGGAATGGAAAACAGCAATAGACACGTGAGATAGTGTAGGAGGAGGGTGGGAAATGGCAGAAGGTGAGAAATAGGGGTAAAACATATATGCAGATGAAACTAGAAAGGGGAAATTATTGACAATAACATGTATGATTAAGCCACCATGCAGTATATTCTGGATGGGAAATCACATTTTGTATGCTGTGATGATGCTCAGGGAATGAATGTAAATTAATTAAAGAAAAGTTTCCTAAGGGGGGAAAACTAAACAACAACAACAAAAATAATGGCAGAAGAGAACACATAATAATGATAGAAAATGGTTCTAGTCCATAGCGAAAACAGATGATAAAATCCCTTCTTCCAACATATATTTATTGAGTGACTACTATATACTAGTAAATAGCAGTAAACAAATAAGAAAATCACAGTTCTCATGGAGCTTCCTTGCCATTACAAAATTTATAAACTGTAATGTAAGACAATATGACAGGAAGGGAGCAGGAAAGACATAAACAAATCTGCCAGAATTAATTTCCTCAGAGCCTGAAAGGGAAGGTGGGTTTTGTACCTTTTTTTTTCCCTCTGAGTTCTCCAAACTTTTTGTTTAAAAAAATTATATTTTAAGACATATATTTAAACATGTACCACATTTATAGCCAGAAAGAAAAATTTAAAATATTCAGTTTTTTGGGGGGAGAGATTTTTTGCTGCAAGGGAATTGCCAGAATTAATTTCCTCAGAGCCTGAAAGGGAAGGTGGGTTTTGTACCTTTTTTTTTCCCTCTGAGTTCTCCAAACTTTTTGTTTAAAAAAATTATATTTTAAGACATATATTTAAACATGTACCACATTTATAGCCAGAAAGAAAAATTTAAAATATTCAGTTTTTTGGGGGGAGAGATTTTTTGCTGCAAGGGAATGTGCACTCACCAGAGACAGAGAGACAGAAAGTGAGAAATCATGCCCCCCCCCACATAATTGTGGGCCACCCCACAATTGTGGCAATGCCATAATCTCTTCTCCTCCATTCTCCTCTCAGGATTTTGGGCATGCACTTACACATTCTCAAGATTTTGGGCATCCATGCACATGTACTTGGTGTGCATTTTAAGCTGCTGGGTCTGGGACTCGAGCCATGGTCAACTATATGGGAGTCCAGTGATGTAGCCATTATGCCATCTGCTGGTCCCTCAAAATTCTATTTTTTAAAAGAATGCAAATTAAGATACATTATCAATATTCAGTGTTTCAAAATCACAGAATTGGTTTTCCTGTAAAAGCATTGTTAAATAGTGTTGGAAAGAAGGCAGCCTGTGGTGGATTAGGAGCTGGCTGCTCTGAGAATGAAAGGAAGGAGGCCCTGGGGCCATGGATGTGGGGTCCAGATAACACAGGACTAGGAGTGGGAGGAAAAAGTCCAGGCCAAGGAACATCTTACAGGTCTTTCTTTAATATCCTCCCCCACAGCATCATGGTGCTCCTGATAACAGCATCTTTCCCATGAGTCAGTGCCATCTCATCCCCAGGCATGGCTGAGACCTGAGCCTCCTCTGAGCAGCCAGGACAGACAGGTTGCTTACAGGCTCTACTCAATTCTTCCTAATTTGGCTTTTCTTTTCTTGCCTTTTCTTTTCTGTCTGTTCTGGTCTACCCTGTTTGTTCTTTTCCTTTCATTTCTTTCAGCCTCTACTGCATTTTGGACACTGGATTTTAAAATTGTTCACTAATTATTTGATCACTTGCCGCTTCCTTTTATTCATCAAAGGTGTCACAGTGGGCTCCTTCTGACATCCAGGAAATAGGTGATCAATATTTTTTCCATACTTTAACTTTTATAGATGAGCCCCCCCCCCTCCGCACACACACACCTGTCTGCCACTCCTATAACAATCAATGCATCCAAGTCTAAGTCTTTCTAGAAAGGGCCAAGGTCCCATTGTCCCACCCTCAGGGGCATCCTGTATCCCCTGTAAAGTCTGATCCCTGTAACCTCAACCCCATGGGTCATGAACCTGCCAAGGGGCTGAGGGGCAAAGAAGGGTTCCTTGTCCAGGCTTGCTCTAAGTTCATCTCAGAAGAGAGGGAAAAAATGGCTGTCTTGTGGCCGGGCTGCTTCTCTTGGACCACAGCAGGGACCATATGAGCACAGGTTCCAGCTGTGACAGACTAACCCTTCCTTGTCCCCACCAAATGCCACACCTTTTCTTGTCCTCATTCATAGCTCTCTAAAAGAGACTCATTTGCACTTAGGATTCCTACCTCCCTGCCTCATCATCTACCCACTGGGGTGTCGCTAATGATCACCATGTTGCCAAATCAGGGTCCATGTCTTTGTTCTTGTCTTGCTTTTTCTGCCAAATAGCTTTTTTTTTCTTCCCTTTCTTTTATTGCTAGAGGACATTTGTGCTCAGGAGAGAGAGAAGAGAGAGAGAGGGAGAAAACTCCCAATAGAGTATGGTCACATCACAATCCTTTTCCTCCCATTTCTTCATCGGAATTTGGGCATGCATGCACACACACCTAGCATATTTTCCAAACAGCTGGGACAGGGATTTGAACTGTGGTTGTCTGTGTGAGATCTGGCTCCCTAGACATAGGGCTTAACCACTGTGCTGTGGGACAACCTCCATGGCTTTCAACTCAGCCGAGGACAAACATTCTCTTGAACATTTTCAGGATGGCATATTCCCCAGCCTTTCCTCCCACCTCCCGGCTGCTCCTTTGAATTTTCCTTTGCTTTTTCTTGGAAGCTGTCCTGCCTGTAGCCACTGCAGTGCCCTAGGACAGAGTCCTCAGACCCTATTTACACTCACCTTTGCAGGTGTCTTCCTCTAGCCAGCCTCATGGTAGTAGGTACTATCTATAGACCAGTGACAACTAAATGCTAATTTTGCATTCTGATCTCTCTCCTGAGTTTCAGACTTCTGTATCCAACTTTCCTGATACCCAGCTGTCCTCCCATTGGACATCTGAGTGGCTTCTTCAGTGAACCCTAGCTTTCTGGACATTAGTGTAGACATGCTTTCCCAGCATACACTCCACACTTCTCCTTTTGATAGGCCAATAACCCTACCTTGAAGGCAATTAGGACAATCCCGTCCCCATTGTCATAGTGATTGGTGACCTAAATTGGTCACACTTTTGTTTAATGGTTAGGCAGTAGAAACTTCTGGTGGGTATCCAGATAAACGCAGCCATTTTTCCCCACTGAGAAAAACCAGGTTGAGGACAAACTAGTGGACAGAGAGGCTCTAGTCAAACCATGCCTGAATTCTGGACTACTTCTAGACTTTTCAGTTATCAGAGTTAACCCATTTCCCTTGAGGTTTAGGCTAGTTTCATCAGTCTGCTCATCTGTGGTCTCTCCATCTTGGTTCATGGCAACCTTATCCACTCAGCGACTCAGCCAGATCCTTCCTTTCATCTTGGACATCATTTATTCTCTCAGAGTTCACATCCCAACAACTGCAGCTTCTTACAGCTCTGCTGTAAAAACACATGGAGAGGGACCAGCAGTTAGCATAATGGCTATGTTGCTGGACTCCCACATAGTCGACCATGGTTCGAGTCCCAGACCTGGTGGCTTAAACTCATGCTGGGCATGTGTGCACGCATGCCTGAGATCCTGAGAGAAGAATGGAGGAGAAGGGATTGCGGCGTGGCCATCCCCCCTGGGGGTTGATTTCTCGCTTTCTATCTCTCTGTCTCTCTCTGTCTGTCTGGCAAGCGCACGCGCCCTATAGCAAAAACCTCTCCAAAAAAAAACCCCCAAACAAACAAACAAACAAAAAAACATGGAGAGTCCACACACTTCTCTCTACTGTACCACCCCAGCCACCCCTGTACTACTGTGACAAGCTCCTCACTGGTCACCCTGCTGCTACTCTTGTCCCACTACTGTCCACCCTGTCACAGCAGCCAGACTAATCTTTGGAAAATTTAAATTAGATTTTATCACTAACCTGCCTAAAATCCTTCAACTTGGAATAGAAACTGGAGTCCTTACCAGGCCTAGAAAGTTGTGCATAACTTAATCCTATCTACCTTTCTTTAAAAAAAAATTATTAATTTTTAATTGCCAGAGGTCAAGTGTGCTCACCAGAGAAAGAGAGAGAAAGCACCCCTCCCCCATGGGGGCATGTTCACACCGCAATCCCTTCTCCTCCTTTTCTCTACCCTGTTGAGATTTGGGGCATTGCACTGGCATGTTTTTCAGGTCACTGGGGCCAGGATTCAAATAGCAATTGGCTATGTGGGATCAGCTCTCTTACCCAGTAGGCTATGAGGTCAGCTGAAGCTCTGTCTACTTTTCTAACTCCACCTCTTCCCCGTCACCCTCCCCAGTTAAGCTGGCCTCCTCTTCCTCAAAGACTTCGTGGTCATTCCCACCACAGGCCTTGCACAGCTCCCCTGTACCTCCCATTCTTCCTGTGTCATTTGGGCTCTGAGTTCGGATGCCACCTGTCAGGGCGGTCTTGCCTGATGATCCACTCTTATGGTGTCCACCCAGTCAAACTCTGTCATAGCCCTTTGTTTTATTGTCTTAGTAACACATCACTGTCTGAAATCATCTTGTTTATGTAGGCGCTCACTGCCTTGCTGTCTGCGTGTCTCCCTGTCCTGGGAACTCCATGTTGGCAGGCATGATGCTATTTTCCAGGTCCTAACATATGTTTGGACAGAGTGAAAGTTCCAGTAGTGTTTGTGACTGGCAGAGAAGCAGAAGGTGGTCATGTCCTGGGTAACATAGGGCCCTTTGCCCTGCTGCAGCGGAAGTCAGGGTTTTCTTCTGGGCCTCTGGGCTGGGCGAGGGTACGGAGGAAGATAATAGGGTTCAGGGGAGAATCTGTGAGGCTTTTGGAGACTGGGGCTCCGGAGGGTGGCTCTTATCAGTTCTCCGCTCCTCTATGGAAAAAGCGTCAGAGAAAAGGGGCCTGAAAAACTTCTGTGGCTGCAATCGTGGGAAGCCCCAACTGTGGGGAGGTCTCAAATCACCCTGAGGCCTTTGGTCACAGATTACGCATTAAGTGAAATCTAGAGTCCCTGGTGCCATAATGACCACCTTGACACTGTGGGGATGGGTGGAGCCATCTGGGGGGCAGGGACACTGCTGCCAGGACAGGGTTCAGGTCGTACCTGGGACTCTGCCCGGCTGAGGCCACCCGGCTGGGCTGAGAAGGGGCTACCACACGTTTCCTCGCACACACTTCCTTTCTCCTGTTTGATGAGCAAATGTTGTCGCTGGGGCCCTGGCCACAGCTTCCTGCCTCCTTCTGAAATCAGAAGCCACAGCCATAGTCTCAGTGACTGCCTGGTCTTGACCAAGAATAGGCCAGAATACGTCAGATACAGAATTATGCACGTGACATCCGCCGTCTCCCCTCCCCCCATTCCTTTCCCAAGATTTGTGCCTTGTGAATCAGCAGGGGCATGCTTAGTGGGAGGCTGGCTAACTGTCTTGGGGAGAAACAACTCTAGTTCTGATTAGACAGGGTAGTATTGAGTAGACTCTGGAGCATTCCACTGATCCACTGGCAGAGGAGTCCAGATATAGGTACTTGGGGTCACCTGTGGTCTGAAACATGAGTCAGCTTGTGGAACCCTTCTCTTGGAAGCCCCCACAACCCTCCACTCCCACTATCCGGGTGAAGGCTGCCTCTCTGTGCTCCCACAGCTCCTGTACACTGGGGGCTTTCAATGAGGCTGCTACCAGTCTCCCTCAGAGCCACCTTGACGACTTCATTGTGTGTCACTATCCCTCTTACCTAGTCTAAACACTCCTGGTTCCCTTATTCTGCTCTACTTTTTCCAAAGCATTTATCACCTTCTAATGTACCATGTAATTTTTTGTTGGACCATATGCTCATGTTGTATTCCTTTCTCCATGCTGAGCTAAATTTACCAGGGCAGGGACCTTTGGCTGTTTTATTCATTTATGTATCCTAAGTCCTTAGAACCATGTCTGGCAACTAGCAGGTGATTAGTAAATAGTTAACTGAGTAAACCATAGTTGTCTGTTTACTTGTTGGTGAGTCCCTCAAGGGCAGGATCAAAAGCTAAACTGTGTTTATATCCTCAGTACTTAGTGTGGGATGATGGGTGCGCAGCAGGTATCAATAAATTAAAGCTGTCAGCCTGACAATGTGCCTATCATCTGCATCTAGACTTTCCTTCCAGCTTTAATCCACAAAGCAGAATGGGAAGAGATTTTAGATGAAAGGATGGCCGCTTGGTTTGGCTTTGTTGTCCTTACGGTGAATCACTCCTGGATGTCCACTCTGTCAAAAATTAAATCACTATATGGATGAGACAAATGTTAAAATTTCCTGCCAACTAGCAGTGGACAGTTGTACTTGTGTGTGAATGATTCTAATATCCAAGCCTGTGTGGCCACAGTGAGCTCTGTGTGACTATGGGATACTGTTCTGGGACATTCAGAAAGAAATGAGGGGAGAGGACTTTTCTAAGTATAAAAATAAATATAAGAATTTATCCAGGAGAAATCAGAGTACCTATCCAGATAAAGACTTGTACTTGAATAGTAGCAACTTTACTTATAGAAATCCCAAACTGGAACTATCCCAAATTTCCATCAACAGATAAATGGTTAAACAAATTATGGTATAGCCACACGATGAAAAACTACTCAGCAACAAAATGGAGTGAACTATTGATACATGCAACAACACAGATGAATCTCAAAATAATTAAGGACACTAAAACAAACCAGATAAGCCCAACAGGTGGTGTGGTGGTTGGGGAGCTGGACCCCCACATGGCCAAACGTGGTTCAAGTCCTGGACCCTGCAGCTTGCTTTCTCACTTTCCTTCTCTGTCTCCGCCTGTCTCTTTCTGATCAAATTAAAAACTACTACTACTACTAATAATAAATAAAATTAAATGATTCTTTATGAAAATAAAAGAGTGCACGTACAACCACAACCCTGCAGCTTGCTTTCTCACTTTCCTTCTCTGTCTCTGTCTGTCTCTTTCTGATCAAATTAAAAACTACTACTACTACTAATAATAAATAAAATAAAAAAAATAAGCCTTACAAAAAGACAAAAAGGGTACATATTGTGTAATTCCATTTTATATAAAATTTTAGAAAATGTAAAGCATATATTGGGAAAGGGGTAGAAAGAAAGGATTACAAAGAATATGAAGAAGTTTTTAAGGTGATGTACATGTTTATGGTATTGATCGTGGTGATGATTTCATACAGTTTAATATATGTATACATATATTAAAACTTGCAAATTTTATGATTTTAAAATATTTGTTTTAAAATTCAGTGTTTTGTATGTCTGTTGTATCTCAATATATTGGCCTTAAAAATAAATGACAAAAGGCCGGCTCCACAGCACATTAGTAAAGTGCTACTCAATGAAAACTAGATCTCACATGATAACCATGGTTCCAATCCTCTGGCCTGGTTATTCTGAAAAGCATCAGGCATGTGAGTGTCCAAGATCTGACAGGCTAGAAGACTGAAGGAAGGCAATCATGGTGTGACCAGATCCTACAAAGTGTGTTTCTCTCTCTCTCTCTCATTTGTGCACATACATGCACTGATATGAATAAAGAAAAAAATTAAATTAATGGAAAAAGCCAGGTGGAGCAGCATGTGTTAGTAAACCTAGCTACTTAGCTACTCAAGAGGCTAAGACAGGAGGATTGGGAGTTTAAGGCTGGCCTTGACAACATAGTGAGACTGTCTTGTAGGAAAAAAAATTTGAAATTAAGGGAAAGAATGACAAGTACATATTTTTTGTACTTATCTATTTTTAAGAACATATTTTTAAGTGCCTATTTATTGAAGTATATCTTATCTATAATAGTATACACAGGTATTGCATGGATAGCTCAGTGAATTTTTACATAAACATACCCTTGTGTAAGCAATGCTCTGATCAGAATTTAGAACATGTTCAGTACACATATTCTCTTTAACTAATGTCTCCGCTAAAGCAATCAGAAAAAGGTCAAAAGTATAGCAGATTTGCTAGCATACACATTAGAAACTTCTATATGTGAAAATCACCATGAATTATAGTAATAAGTAAGTAACAACCTGGAGAAAAATATGTCCTGCAAATATAACGAAGTATTTCTCACCCTAATATATGAAATCTCTTAAAAGGAAAAGACTTGATACCTTAATGGAAAAATGAGCAAAGGCAATGAATGAAGAAGGAGGAAGGCTGGGGTGAAGGAAAGATGGAGGGGGACTTCAACCACTCATTCGATCAATAAGCATTTATGATAGGACTGCTTTCATCCAGACATTGACTAGATGCTGAAATTATAAGAGAAAATAAAACACATTTCTCACAGTTTGGTGAGAAAGGTGGGCAAATTAAAAGATGAAAACAAAGTCTACACCCCATGTGAGAAGCATAGATACTGTCTGAGCCCAGAGCAAGTATCTTACCTGGCCATGGAGGTTTCCTGGAGAAGGGATGAAAACAAAGTCTACACCCCATGTGAGAAGCATAGATACTGTCTGAGCCCAGAGCAAGTATCTTACCATGGAGGTTTCATGGAGAAGGAATTCTCTAAACTGAAGTCTGAAGAGAAAGAAGAGTCTGGAGATAGAAGGGGAGGAGGTCAGCATTCCAGAGTGAAAGAACAATTGTATAAAGACCTAAGAGAGAGAAGAAGGATTATGAGTTGTTCAAGCTGGGTGAATCCAAGAACCAAGGGAACATGGGGACTGATGGGAAATGAGACAGAAGAATGAAGAGCCATGAATTTGAATGACAGGCAACACAGAAACTCTGAAGGTTTCTAGGAAGCAAGGGTGTGAGATGACTGGAGCTAAATTTAAGAAAGACTGCATCTGAGTGGAGGAGGAATTGGCAGAACTGGAGGCAGGATTCTAGTGAGGAGGCTGTAGCAGACTTTCAGGTAAGAATCCATGGGGTTGGAGACAGGGGTCAGAACCAGGAGTAATTGGAGGTAGAGATGAGATGAGCAGACAATGTGGAGGTGAGGAGCAGAAGTGAGGATGACCACATAGTCTTGGTGTCTGTGTAGATGATGGTGTCAATCACTGGGTGAGAAATTTGAAAAGGATGACCACATTCAGATCATGGTGAGTTTAGGTCTTTGTAGAGGATCCATTACCACCTCTAGGCTTGACCTAGAGCTATCAGATAGTAGCTGTCCCTGGTCCAAGTAGTACAGTTCTGAGACTGTTTTGGGGATAAGCAGACAAAAAAGAACGAGTTATAGAGACTAGAAAGTGTTATCAGGAGGATAGCAAGAAGCCCTAGCAGGCACAACTGCTAAAACAGGCTAAGGATCCTAAAACCATTCAGTAAGATCCACTGGGGAAAGTGCCAAATAAAATTGTACCCCTATGTGCTTCCACTATAACAAAGACATTGACCTGTGCTCCTTTTAGAGAAGCCTCTTTGGGTAATGGACTCACAGCTCAAAACTGGAGGAAAGAAAAAGGAGAGATGAGGATGCGAGAAGAGAATTGATATCCGGGCCCCAATCACCTTCCTTGTCACTTATAGTTCCTGGGGTCTGCTCCTTATAACTTTCCTTACTTCCCAAAAAGTCAAGGAAAATAAGTATGGTGACAATTACAGAAAAAAAAAGAATGTTAAAAAATATTAACCTAATTTTTTTCCTGACAAATTTGGTTAACCACAAGGCTTCCCTAATACCCAAGGCTAGAGGGTGAAGCATCCAGGACATCCTAGGAGGGGTGTTACTTCAAAAATAGAAAAAGAAGAAAGTTTAAAAATATTTTTTACTTAAAAAAATTGTCAGAGGGCATGTACACTCACAAGGAGAGACAGAGAGGAAGAAAGAGAGAGAGGGAGAAATCACCCCCAATGGGGCATGGTCACACTGCAATTCTTTATCTTCTTATTGTCCATCCTGTTGATATCTTGGGCATGTATGCACACATGTGTGTTTTTCAAGACTCTAGAGCCAGGATACAAACCTTAGTCAGCCACGTGGGATCTGACTCTCTTAACCACTAGTCTATGGGGCTGGCCCAAGAAGAAGTTCAGACTCTCAAAAATGAATTAGATTCTCAAAAGGAAATTAGAACATAGGAATGAATGCAAGATTTTTTAGAAGTTGGTCTCTTGCCCAATTCAATTGCCCAATTCAATAACGTTTCTCTAGACTGGTGGGAGGAAATGTGTAGAGTGAAGCCAAGCAATGGGTGAGTGAGGCTTCCTGGGAAAAGGGAAGCCAAAGTCCTTCCTCTTCCCTTGATTTGACCAGAAGGATTTAAATGATCTTATTGAAGAAGGCTATCTCCTTGTTTGGCAGAGCTAGAGGTAAGATCTCAGAAGGGGCAGTCCAGGGTGCTAGGCTAGAAACACTCACAGATTTCCCAGTAACCTCCAGCATGCTCAGGAGCAACAAAGCTATCCATCTTCTGTCCTCTAGTAAAGGGGTGTCTGTGACCTGTGTCAGGACTGAGGAAAGATTTTGCTGTGACTCTTACATGAAGATCAGTATTTGAAGGCCAGCATGGATGTATAAGGACGTGGTTTGTTGCTGTCTTTGCCTCTCCCTTCCCCAATGCCTGCAAAAGACCCCCTAATTTAGATATAACTCAGAGAAAGAGGGAAATCCCAGATGAATTTATCAAGTATCAGGCTTGCAGTAGAGAATAAGTTATGAAAATAAATTAATAAATCTAATTTTAGGCTTGGATATTTGGAAAATAAATATATAAAAAAGCATTAAAGAGGGGGACCAGCAGATGGCGCAATGGCTGTTTTGCTGGACTCCAATGTAGTTGACCGCGGTTCGAGTCCTGGACCTGGTGGCTTAAACTCATGCTGGGCACATGTGCATTCGTGCCTAAGATCCCGAGAGGAGAATGGAGGAGAAAGGGTTGTGGTCATGCACCAATGGGGGTGATTTCTCGCTTTCTGTCTCTGTCTCTCTCTGTCTTTCTGGCAAGCACATGCACCCTACAGCAAAAACCTCTCAAAAGAAAAAAGAAAGAATTGAAGACTTGACAAGAGAGTCAGAAAGTAACCAAAGTGAAAAATAAGAGACAGTTCTAGAGTACCAGAAGTACTACAGTAATAACAAAAACCTAAATAGTTATATATTGGGTTGCTGGAAAAGTCATGATACATTTTTGCATAGAAAGACATAGAAAAATATGTCATAACTTTTCTGACAACCTAATAGAATGCTGAAACCACTTCTGCCTTGAGAATATCATTCCTGTAAAAGTGGTCTTTGGTTCTGGTAGACTTAGAGAATGAGAAGTCAGAAGTTAAAGTAAAAGCCTGCCCTAATAGTGAGTCTAATAGAAGACATTTCCCTCCTTACCCTATGGCTCCAAAGGCCTATACTTCAGAGTAAGAGTAAACCAGAAATAAACCTATCAGAAGCAAGTGAATGCATTTTTATCTTCAAACTCAATTATGCCCATAAATAATTTTCAAAGACTTTGAAACATGCACAAGCACAAGGAACCAGTCATATAAGGAAACAAAGCACCAAGAATAAAAATAGACAAAAGAAATAGACCCACAAAGACTTTAGATATTGGAGTAATTGGACATAAAACAACTCTATTATGAGTTAAGGAAATGAAAGAGAATCTTGAAAAGTTCTGAAGGAAATAGGAAGCTATAAAAAGCGATCTAGCAATTTAAAAAGTAAAATACAACTCAGGGCATGGGGGAAACCCCAGATGAATTTATCACATATCAGAGACTTGGCAGTAGAGAATAAGTTTAGTCATAAAAAGAAATTAGCAGATTTCATTTCCAGAAATGCTTGGCTATTTGGGGGGAGGGAAATATTAAAGACTCAACAAGATAGTCAGGAAGTAACCAGAGTAAATACTAAGAGTACCAGAAGTACTAATTTTCTTTTTTTAAAATAAGGAACCATGTATTTATTTATTTAATTCCATTTATTATTATTATTTTTAAATTTGACCAGACAGAGACAGAGTAGGAGAGCGAGAGTGAGAGAGCGAGAGAGAGAGAGAGAGAGAAAGGGAAAGTGAGAAAGCAAGCTGCCAGGTTCAGGACTTTAACTGTGATCAACCATGTGCAAATCCAGTGCCCTTAATGAACAGGCCACTGCCCTGAGAGGTACTTACTTTTAAGAATTTGAAAAGAGGTACTTAAAAAGTACAATATCCCAAATTAAAAACTCAAAGGGTAGGTTTACCAGCACATTAGATTTAGCTGAAGAGGGACTTAATGAACTGAAAGACAGGTGAGAGACATTGTTCAAATTATAGTACAGAGAGAAAAAGGAAGAAAAAAAGACTATATATAAAGAAAGTAAGGATATATGGAGGGTCAGATAAACAGATCTAACGGATTAGACATATTTATTTCAAATGCCAGATGGAGCAGAAAAAAAAAGTGGAGTAGAGGAAATATTTAGAGATAAAACATAGTTTTCCCCACAAAACTTATGGAAAACATTGATTGTCAAATCTAAGGAACTTGGTGATTCCCAAAAAAATTTAAAAAGAAAACCTATACCAAAACTCATCATTGTACTATAGATCACCAAAGACAAATAGGAAATCTTAAAAAGTAGCCAGATAATAAAGACATTGACTTCAAAGGAATAAGAATTAGATTGACTGCTGACTTTTTAATAACAGTAATAAAACTGAGAGATAGGTGAATCATTTATTGTGTGGAAAGAAATAACTCCTAACCTAGAATTTTGTATACAGCAAAGACATTATACTTTCAGAATAAAAACAGAAATATTGCAACCACCTGATTCTCACTAAAGGAAATTCTAAAGGATACACTCAAGGTATGTATTCTATACCAGGAAGGCGATTCTAGTTAGAAAGTTTGAGATAAGAAAGAGCAGAAAAAGTAAAAATATAAGGCAGAAGGAGAATAGGGCTACACACAGACAGTATACAACACAAGAAACAATCCCTTGTAGAGTTAAAATATAGAAGGAAAATATGCAAAAGTAAGAACATATAAGTCAGGAAGTAGGTAGATGAAATTGAAGTGTTCCAAACTCCTTTTGTTTCCCAAGAGGGAAATAATAATTAAGTTTAGATTTTAGTAAGTTAAGAATGTTATAATTTCTGGACTAACCACTCAAAGAATAGAAAAAGAGGTATAACATCCACAATAGTACAAGGGGAGAAAAGAATGATAACAAATTAAGTAATACAAAAGAATGAAAGAAAGAGGGACCAGCAGTTGGCGTAATGGCTATGTTACTGGATTCCCACATAGTCGACCATGGTTTGAGTCCCGGACCTGGTGGCTTAAACTCACACCGGGCATGTGTGCGTTCGTGCCCAAGATCCTGAGAGGAGAATGGAGGAGAAGGAATTGTGATGTGGCCATTTCCCCTGGGGGGTGATTTCTCACTTTCTGTCTGTCTCTCTCTGTCTTTCTGGCAAGCACATGCACCCTATAGCAAAAAACTCTCAAAAAAAAAAAAAAAAAAAAAAAAAAAAAAAAAAAAAAAAAGAAAGAAATAGAACAGGTAGGACAAAAATAAAAGAATTAAAGAGCATCCTTATCAAAAAATTTGACAACAGCAAAATAACCCCAAAGAAAATGTAAAGAAGAAGGCAATAAAGATCAAAAAGTAATAGAATAGAAAATGATCACATAATAGAGAGGATTAACAAAGATAAAAGTTTTCTGAAAAGATCAGAACAATTAAATCCAATTTCTAGTGAAATAATAAAGAGGAGTACTGATAATATTGCAACCACACTATGAATGCTGCAGACATTAAAAAGATAAGAGTGTTATTTTGAAAAACCATATGCTGTCAAATTTTTTTAAATTGACAAATAAGTATAAAACTATGACCTCAAAACTGATTTAAAAAGAGAAATAGAAAACAACAATAATCTTATAAAATAATAGATTCAGTAAGAAAACTGTGACCCCCAAATGACTTCATTAGTGCATTCATACATTGAAGGAAGATATAGTTCCAATCTTGATGTAAACTCTCTGTCAAATACAGAATGAGGAAATGCTGTGATATCAAAACTGGACAAGATAACATGAGAAGGCAATATCGCAGGACATCCTCACTAGAGTGACGATACAGTATACTTTACTATCCAAAACAGGGCCCTTCGGAGAGCGAAAAGAACTGTGCTGTTAATGACGATGTCAGGATAATAAGTGTAAACTGGGGTTGTCTCAGGAAAGCCAGTGTATATAGTCTCCTAAAAAGGATACATAGTCTAGAGATCAGCAGATGGCATAATGGTTACATCGCTGGGCTCCCACACAGTCAACCAGTTTGAGTCCCAGACCCAGCAGCTTAAAACTCATGCTGGGTGTGTGTGCATGTGTGCTCAAAATCCTGAGAGGAGACTGGAGGAGAAGGGATTGCGGTGTGGCCATCCGCCCTGGGGCGGGGGGGGAGTTATTTCTCACTTTTTGTCTCTCTAGTGAGCGTGAGTGCCCTATAGCAAAAGTCTCTCTAAAATAAAAAAAGAAAAGAAAAGATATATAATCTAGTGAAACATTAAAATGGTAATATATGACAACCATAATGATTTATCTAGAATACATACTATTTTAGCATTAGAAAACAAATTAATGTGATTCATCATATTAAAAGATTAAAGAAGTGAGACCAGAGGATGGTATAGTGGTTACGGCACTGGACTCCCACATGGCCAGCCCTGGTTTGAGTCCCAAACCCAGTGACTTGAAACTCACACTGGGCACATGTGTGTGCACGCTCAAGATCCCGGGAAGAGAATGGAGAAGGAATTACAGTGTGGCCATTGCCCCTGATTTCTCACTTCCCCTCTGACTGTGTCTGTCTCTTTCTCTCTGAGCACGTGTGCCCTAAGGCAAAAACCTCTAACGGAAAAAAAAAAAGATTAAAGAAGAAAGACCATATGATTATCTCAATGTACGAGGAAAAACATTCGATAAAATCAACATCCATTCATGATAAAAAGAAAAGAAAAAAACCCTTAGCAAACCTAGGAATAGGAAGGAATTTCTTTAATCTGATAAAATATATCTGCAATATCTTGGAATAAACATCATACTCTTTGGAGAGGTTTTTTTTTTTTTTGCATAGGGCGCGTGCGCTCGCCAGACACACAGAGAGAGACATAGAACAGAAAGCGAGAAATCACCCCCCAGGGGGGATGGCCATGCCGTAATCCCCTTTCCTCCATTCTCCTCCTGGGATCCTGGGCACGCACGCACACGTGCCCGGCTTGAGCTTTAAGCCAACTGGTCTGGGATGCGAACCGCGGTCGACCACGTGGGAGTCCAGCGACATAGCCATTATGCTAACTGCTGGTTCCCTTTTCTTTTTTTTTTGGAACATCATATTCTTAATGATAAAATGATGAAATCTTTCCCTTTGAAATATGAGACAAGGATGTCTGCTATTACTACTTTTATTCGGCATTGTACAGGATATCCTAGTCTATATAGTAAGGAAAGAAAAAGAAAAAAAGTCATCGAAATAAGAAAAGTAGAAGCAAAATTACCGCTGTTCACAGTTGATGTGCTTGCATATGTAGACAATCCAAAGGAGCTATAGATAAGGTTTAGTATTGATAAGAGAGTCTAAGAAGTTTTCAGGAAACAAAAAATCAACCTATAAAAATCAATTGCATTTCTTTATATTAGGAAAATGCATTTATTAACATTATATTTTAGAAAGGGTAATATTTTAATAGAATTTCAAGATACTAAGTTTCTAGGAATAAATCTAACAAAAGCTGTGTAAGTACTCTACTGAGAACATTTTGAACTTTGAGAGATAATAAAGAAATAAAAAAATGGGTACATCATGTTCATAGACTAGGAAGTCTCAATATTTTAAAGATACCATTTTACCTGGACCAGCAGGTGGCATAATAGCTGTTTAATCCACTTAGTTGACTGTGGTTCGAATCCCAGACCTGACAGCTTAAAACTCATGCCAGGCGCATGTGCGTGCATGCCCAAAAATCCCAAGAGGAGAATGGAAGAGAAGGAACTGTGGCTTTGCTGTTCCTCCTGGAGGTTGATTTTCCACTTTCTGCCTCTTTGTCTCTCTCTCTGTCTCCCTGGTGAGCCCACATGCCCTGTAGCAAAAATATCTATTATAAAAAAAAAAAAGAGAGAGAGAGATATCATTTTACTATTTTACTTAAATAGACATGGAATCAATACAGTCCCCAAATTTCAGCACTTTGGGAATGGGGAGAAAAATGTACAAGCTGATTTAAATTTGATATAGCTCTGCTGACTCCATGGTGCAGCAGTAATAAACTGCTCCAGAGAAGTTGGTCTCACACAGCGATGACAGTTTGAATTCCTAGCCCAGTGGCCTGAAACATACTAGATGAAAGTATGCAAGTGCCCAGGATCCAACAGGCTGGAGGGATGGACTATGGGGATTTTACCATAAGCAGACATAGTGTTTCTCTCTTTTTCTCTTTCACTCTTGCATGAACATTCACCCTATCATGAATAAAGGAGAGATATATAAATTTGATAAGGATAAATAATAGCCCAAACACTCTTAAACAGAAAGGACAAGGAAGGAGAAATAATTGTAGATAATCCCATAGAAAACTGAGCAAATGGTTAAACAGATGCTTCACAATAGAGGAAACTCAAACCAGATACCAAGATGTATCAATAGTATAAAATTAGGACATTTAGGAGTGTAATATTAGTTTGAAGAGAGACAAGTAGAATAATGAACAAATAGAGAACTCTGAAAGACACCCACACCCATGTATATATGAACCCTTGAAATATGACAGAGATAACAATACATATCAACAGAGAGAAGATTGCTTTTTCAAAAAGTGATGTGGGGGAGGGGAATGGGCAGCAGATGGCATAGTGGTTATGTCACTGGACTCCCACATTGTTGACTACAGCTCGAGTTCTGGACCTGGTGGCTCAAAAATCAACACAATTCCACTGTGTGTGTGCACATGCCCAAGATCCTGGGAGGAGAATGGAGGAGAAGGGATCGTGGTGTGGCCATCTCCTCTGTGGGGATGATTTCTTGCTTTCTCTCTCATTGTCTCTGTCTCTCTCTCTGTCTCTGGTGAGTGCATGCACCCTAAGGCAAAAACTTCTTAAAAAAAAAAGAATATTGGAACAAATGAGTGTCATGTGGAAACAATAAAATTAGAGCTCTACCTTATACATATTCCAGATTAAATAAAGACATCTGTGTGAAAGGCAAACTAGTATAAAGTGTTTACTTTAGTATACAAGGGAATCTCATGGTCTTGAGATGCGAAAGGATTTCCTAAACAAGAAATAAAAACCAATACTCATAAAGAAAAAATTTGACTACATTAAAATTAAAAACTTTGGTTCCTGGGGCAGGTAGGTGGTATAATAGTTAAGGCGCTGGACTTCCACTTGACTGACCATGGTTCAAGTCCTAGACGTGGTGACTTGCTTTCCCACTTTGCTTTTCTCTTTCTCTCTTTCTAGTCAAGTTAAAAATAATAATAATAAATTATAAAAGAAAATAAATAATTCTTAAAAGAAATAAAGAACTTTGGTTTCTTAAAATACACCATGGAGTGAAAAGATAAGAAATAGAGTAGGAAAAGATATATGTAGCACACATAATCTGCACGGTATTAGTATCCACAATATTTAAAGAACTAGAAATAACTGCAAATAGTCCAATAGAAAACTGAGCAAATTGTTAAAGAGATGCTTCACATAGAGGAAGCTCAAGTGATCAATACGTGTATGGGAGGATTCTCAACCTCATTGCTAATCAGGATAAGGAATATTTAAACGATGATGAGTATCATTTATGCCTACCAGGTTGGTATAAGTAAAAACATACAATTTCAGACAATTTTGTGTGTTGACAAGGATATAGAAAAACAGGAATTCTCAAATACTGCTGATGGAAGTAAAAATTGTTCAAGTTTAGGAAATTGTTTAACATTACGTAGTAAAACTGAGTATATTCCACAAAGTGAACAATTCCACTTCTTTGTGTGTACATATACAGTTTAGTGGCTTAAAATAATGTAAACTTATCCTCTTAATCTTAGATATGAGTCTTAAAACCAAGGTACTGGTAGGGCTACATTCCTGGGAAGAATCCTTTTCTTTGGCTTTTCCAGATTCTAGAGGCCTCCTGAATTCCTTGGCTCATGGCCCCTTCCTTGACCTTCAAAACTACCAATGTAGCATTCTCAGTCTCTCTGTCTCTCTCTCTAACCTGTTCATTCATTATCATCGCTCTCAGGAACTAATCTACCTAGTTCCTCCTTATAAAGACTCGTGATTCCATTGGGCTCGGCTGAATGATCCAGGATTATCTTCCCATCTCGATATCCTTCATTTAATCACAACTGCAAAAGCCCTTTCTGCACATAAGAAATGTATTCACAGTGTGTAGGCATCAAGACAAGGACATCTCTAGGAGGAGATCTTTATCATCATAAAAGGCAGGTTAGAGGTTATCTCTGAGAGGGAATTAGAAGCAGAAATCAAATATGAAAAGTTACAGAGCACTGGCAATGTGTTCTCTCTTTTGTTTTTTACCTGAGCATTGCTCAAATGAGTGATTGCTTTATAATTACATGTTAAATTATGCAAACATGTTTCATGCCTTTTTCTGTATTTGTGCTCTATGTCACATTTTAAAAATGTAAACAATAAAGTAAAATTTCATTTCTTAAACTTTAATTACTGGAAAAAGAGAATTAGAAAAACTCAGAATAGTTTGTCAAGATGTCCAGAACCATTGCTTTTTTTTAAAATTATGATTCCTGGTTTACAAATAATCATCATATGCATTTGCATGTACAGTATGGTTTTTTAAAACATGTATACAAGCACATAATAATAAAATCAAGACTAGATATATTCCTCTTCTTCAGCATTGAGCATTACATAATGTTGTACACATTGGACAAAAAGTATATATTGACTTGTCAGTGACATGTTTACTTGGCTGTGATCTACAGTTCCATAATCTATTCCCCTTGTTTACATGCATTCTTGTGTATATTGATTGTATTCTTCTGCACTTTCACCCCCCGGGAGCTTCAGGTATCTACTCTCATACTCTACTTCTAGTACCTTCAGGTCCTTCAGTTTCTACCATAGAGTTCAAACATTTGGCATATGGTAAGTGGGGACATACAGTATTTGGAGAGGATTTTTTTTTTTTTTTGGCTATCGGGCGCCTGTGCTCCCCAGACAGACAGAGAGAGACAGAGGGACAGAAAGTGAGAAATCACCCCCCGGAGGGGATGGCCACGTCCACGCCGCAATCCCTTCTCCTCCATTCTCCTCTTGGGATCTTGAGCACGCACACACACGTGCCTGGCTTGAGTTTTAAGCCACTGGGTCTGGGACGCGAACCGCGGTCGACTACATGGGAGTCCAGCAACATAGCTATTACGCTAACTGCTGGTCCCAACATACAGTATTTGTCTATTGTAGCTTGGCTTATTTCACTTAGCATTATATTTCTAGGTTAGTTCACTTTGTGCCAAATAACAGAGTTTTGTTGTTCTTTATGGCTAAATAGTATTCCATACTATATATGTGCCACATTTTCTTAATCCATTCAGTAGTCTTTGGGCACTTAGGCGGATTCTATGTCCTAGCTATTGTGAATAATACTGCAGTAAACATGGATATGCAAATATCTTTCCAACAGAGTGATTTCCTATCACTTGGGTAAATACCCAAAAGTGGAATTACTGGGTCATATGGTAGTTATATTCTTAGATATTTTGTGGAACCACCATAATGTTTTCCACAGTTGCTACATTAATTTACATTCCTACTAGCAGTGCATGAGGATTCTCTTTTCTTCACAAACTACCCAGAACTTATTTGTCTTTTTTATCGTAGCCATTCCGATTCCTCATTGTGGTTTTGATGTGCATTTTCCTTATCATAAGAGATGTTGCATATTTGTCACATTTTTTTTAGCCATTCATATATCTCCCTTTGAG
Organism: Tupaia belangeri chinensis; assembly: GCF_000334495.1. Lineage (NCBI taxonomy): Eukaryota > Metazoa > Chordata > Mammalia > Scandentia > Tupaiidae > Tupaia > Tupaia belangeri. Next base: position 4,517,709 of record NW_006204205.1, on the reverse strand, counting down.
AGTTGTCTGTTCAGGTCAGTTGTCCAGTTTCGATTAGCTTTTTTCTGTGTGAGCCGTTTGAGCTCCTTACATATTCTGGTCATCAATCTCTTATCTAAATTATTGTATGCAAGTATTTTCTTCCATTCTGTGGGTTGGCTCTTTACTCTGCTTATTGTTTCCCTTGCCACGCAGAAACTTTTTATCTTGATGTAATCCCACTTTCTATTTTTGGTATTGTTGCCTGAGATTTGGGGATCTTATTTAAGAAATCTTTGCCTACTCCAATATCTTAAAGTGCTTCCCCTACATTTTCCTCAAGTAGTTTTACAGTTTTGACCTTGATATTTTAGTATTTAAACCATTTTGAGCTAAGTTTTGTAAATGATAAAAAATGGAAGTCTAGTTTCATTCTTCTGGAAGCAGATCTGTTTTTTTGAGCACCATCAACTGAAAAGTCTATTTGTTCTGTACTGGATTGTCTTCTGATCTTTGTCAAAAATCAGCAGACTGTATGTTTTCAAGTGTATTTCTGAATTTTCTATTCTTTTCCATTGGTCTATGTGTCTATTTTGTGCTAATACCATACTATTTTGATTATTATGGCTTTGTAATATATTTTGAAGCCAGATAATGAGATGTCTCCAACTTTATTTTTTTGCCCAGTGCTGCTTGACATATGAGGTCTTTTGTGATTCTGGGTGAATTTTATACATTTTTTTCTATTTTTGTGAAGAATATAATTAGTATTTTTATAGGAATTGCACTGAATTTGTAGGTCATTCTTTTTTTTTTATTTTTTTTTTTTATGTTTTTGCTATAGGGCAGCAAGTGCTTTGCTCACCAGACAGACAGAAACAGAAAGCAAGAAATCACCCCTGGGGGGATGGCCACATTACAGTCCCTTCTCCTCCATTCTCCACTTGGAATCTTGGGCATGCACACACACGTGCCCAGAGTGAGTTTAAACCACTGGGTCTGGGACTCGAACCACAGTCGACTACATGGGAGTCCAGCGAAGTAACCATTATGCCATCTGCTGGTCCCGAATATGTAGATCATTCTGTAGGTAGTGCAAACATATTAACTCCTCCAATCCATGAACACAGGATTTCCATATCTTTTCCAATTTTTTTTTAATTTTATTTATTCATTAATCAATTTTGGTAAGACAGAGAAGGAGAGAGAGAGAGAAAGTGAGAAGCTAGCCACCAGGTCCGAGACTTGAACAATGATTGGCCATGTGGGAGTGTTCAGCATCTTAACCACCACGGCATCTGCTGGTGCCCTCTTTTTCAATTTCTTTGTTCACTTTTTATAATTTTACTTTTAGAGATCTTTTGCTTCCTTGGTTACATTTATTCCAAGGTACTTTTGTGCATGTGTGGCTATTACTTTTTATACTTGCTGTCTCAGTTCATCATTGTTAGTGTACAAAAACAGTACTAATTTTTGTATGTTGATTTTGTATTCTACTGCTTTACTAAACTTGTCACATCTAAGAGTTTTGTGGATTTTTAAGGCATTTCTATGCATATAATCATGCCATTTGTGAATCAGGACAGTTTCTAATTTGCATGTCTTTTATTTCATTCTCTTGTCTGATCGCATTAGCTAGGACTTTGAGTACTATGTTGAACAGGAGAAAGAAGAGAAAAAAGTAGACATTTCTGTCTTGGTCTACTTTTAAGAGAAAAGCATTCAGTTTTTACCATTCAGAATTATGTCACATATGGCTTTTATTGTGTTAAGAAATGTGCCTTCTATGCCTATTTTGTTGAGAGGTTTAATCATGAAGCTATGTTGTATTTTATCAGTTACCATTTCTGGGTCAATTTGATAGCAATATGATCCTATGATTTTTGTCTTTCTTTCTGTTAATGTGATATCCATTGCCTTTTTCACTGTGACTTTGTTCCTCCCTGTTTACTTGGCTGTGATCTACAGTTCCATAATCTATTCCCCTTGTTTACATGCATTCTTGTGTATATTGATTGTATTCTTCTGCACTTTCACCCCCCGGGAGCTTCAGGTATCTACTCTCATACTCTACTTCTAGTACCTTCAGGTCCTTCAGTTTCTACCATAGAGTTCAAACATTTGGCATATGGTAAGTGGGGACATACAGTATTTGGAGAGGATTTTTTTTTTTTTTTGGCTATCGGGCGCCTGTGCTCCCCAGACAGACAGAGAGAGACAGAGGGACAGAAAGTGAGAAATCACCCCCCGGAGGGGATGGCCACGTCCACGCCGCAATCCCTTCTCCTCCATTCTCCTCTTGGGATCTTGAGCACGCACACACACGTGCCTGGCTTGAGTTTTAAGCCACTGGGTCTGGGACGCGAACCGCGGTCGACTACATGGGAGTCCAGCAACATAGCTATTACGCTAACTGCTGGTCCCAACATACAGTATTTGTCTATTGTAGCTTGGCTTATTTCACTTAGCATTATATTTCTAGGTTAGTTCACTTTGTGCCAAATAACAGAGTTTTGTTGTTCTTTATGGCTAAATAGTATTCCATACTATATATGTGCCACATTTTCTTAATCCATTCAGTAGTCTTTGGGCACTTAGGCGGATTCTATGTCCTAGCTATTGTGAATAATACTGCAGTAAACATGGATATGCAAATATCTTTCCAACAGAGTGATTTCCTATCACTTGGGTAAATACCCAAAAGTGGAATTACTGGGTCATATGGTAGTTATATTCTTAGATATTTTGTGGAACCACCATAATGTTTTCCACAGTTGCTACATTAATTTACATTCCTACTAGCAGTGCATGAGGATTCTCTTTTCTTCACAAACTACCCAGAACTTATTTGTCTTTTTTATCGTAGCCATTCCGATTCCTCATTGTGGTTTTGATGTGCATTTTCCTTATCATAAGAGATGTTGCATATTTGTCACATTTTTTTTAGCCATTCATATATCTCCCTTTGAGAGTTGTCTGTTCAGGTCAGTTGTCCAGTTTCGATTAGCTTTTTTCTGTGTGAGCCGTTTGAGCTCCTTACATATTCTGGTCATCAATCTCTTATCTAAATTATTGTATGCAAGTATTTTCTTCCATTCTGTGGGTTGGCTCTTTACTCTGCTTATTGTTTCCCTTGCCACGCAGAAACTTTTTATCTTGATGTAATCCCACTTTCTATTTTTGGTATTGTTGCCTGAGATTTGGGGATCTTATTTAAGAAATCTTTGCCTACTCCAATATCTTAAAGTGCTTCCCCTACATTTTCCTCAAGTAGTTTTACAGTTTTGACCTTGATATTTTAGTATTTAAACCATTTTGAGCTAAGTTTTGTAAATGATAAAAAATGGAAGTCTAGTTTCATTCTTCTGGAAGCAGATCTGTTTTTTTGAGCACCATCAACTGAAAAGTCTATTTGTTCTGTACTGGATTGTCTTCTGATCTTTGTCAAAAATCAGCAGACTGTATGTTTTCAAGTGTATTTCTGAATTTTCTATTCTTTTCCATTGGTCTATGTGTCTATTTTGTGCTAATACCATACTATTTTGATTATTATGGCTTTGTAATATATTTTGAAGCCAGATAATGAGATGTCTCCAACTTTATTTTTTTGCCCAGTGCTGCTTGACATATGAGGTCTTTTGTGATTCTGGGTGAATTTTATACATTTTTTTCTATTTTTGTGAAGAATATAATTAGTATTTTTATAGGAATTGCACTGAATTTGTAGGTCATTCTTTTTTTTTTATTTTTTTTTTTTATGTTTTTGCTATAGGGCAGCAAGTGCTTTGCTCACCAGACAGACAGAAACAGAAAGCAAGAAATCACCCCTGGGGGGATGGCCACATTACAGTCCCTTCTCCTCCATTCTCCACTTGGAATCTTGGGCATGCACACACACGTGCCCAGAGTGAGTTTAAACCACTGGGTCTGGGACTCGAACCACAGTCGACTACATGGGAGTCCAGCGAAGTAACCATTATGCCATCTGCTGGTCCCGAATATGTAGATCATTCTGTAGGTAGTGCAAACATATTAACTCCTCCAATCCATGAACACAGGATTTCCATATCTTTTCCAATTTTTTTTTAATTTTATTTATTCATTAATCAATTTTGGTAAGACAGAGAAGGAGAGAGAGAGAGAAAGTGAGAAGCTAGCCACCAGGTCCGAGACTTGAACAATGATTGGCCATGTGGGAGTGTTCAGCATCTTAACCACCACGGCATCTGCTGGTGCCCTCTTTTTCAATTTCTTTGTTCACTTTTTATAATTTTACTTTTAGAGATCTTTTGCTTCCTTGGTTACATTTATTCCAAGGTACTTTTGTGCATGTGTGGCTATTACTTTTTATACTTGCTGTCTCAGTTCATCATTGTTAGTGTACAAAAACAGTACTAATTTTTGTATGTTGATTTTGTATTCTACTGCTTTACTAAACTTGTCACATCTAAGAGTTTTGTGGATTTTTAAGGCATTTCTATGCATATAATCATGCCATTTGTGAATCAGGACAGTTTCTAATTTGCATGTCTTTTATTTCATTCTCTTGTCTGATCGCATTAGCTAGGACTTTGAGTACTATGTTGAACAGGAGAAAGAAGAGAAAAAAGTAGACATTTCTGTCTTGGTCTACTTTTAAGAGAAAAGCATTCAGTTTTTACCATTCAGAATTATGTCACATATGGCTTTTATTGTGTTAAGAAATGTGCCTTCTATGCCTATTTTGTTGAGAGGTTTAATCATGAAGCTATGTTGTATTTTATCAGTTACCATTTCTGGGTCAATTTGATAGCAATATGATCCTATGATTTTTGTCTTTCTTTCTGTTAATGTGATATCCATTGCCTTTTTCACTGTGACTTTGTTCCTCCCACCCTGAGGGACTCCATTAAAGATGTAAATCAACTTAACTGACATTCTCAATTGTCAAAAATGCATAGAGAATGAATTTCAAGGAGATCCTAGGCTATATATGATCCTGCTGTGGGAAATAGGTTTCTAGTTACTACAGTCATCTTTATGTGTCATCAGAGCCCAGCATGTCTGCTCCCCTCGGCTATCTCCTCAAACCCATGCCCAAGCCTTCTAGGGTTAGGGATGATACCGGCATGCTGATATGGCCTCTTCATGGAAACCTTCTCTCCAAATAGGTGGGGAGGCTAGGAAGGCTTTTGAACCCAGAGGAAGGATTATGAACTGAGGCTCAAGAAGAAAAGGCATTCCTCAGGCTTCCAAGGGGTTGAAAGTCCCCTGGCTGAGGAAGGACCAGCGACCAGGGTGGAGAAGACCCATTCACAGGGTCCTGTCTCCATGCTGAGAGATCTGGGTGATGAGAAACCTCAGGAAGTCTCAGGTTCTATTTAGAAAAAAATCTAGGCTAGATTTATTTGCAGTGTAGTAAAAAATACAAAACATAAAATTCACCATTTTAACCATTTTTTGGGGGAGAGGTTTTCTCTATAGGGCGCGTGTGCTTGCCAGACAGACAGAGAGAGACATAGAGACAGAAAGTGAGAAATCATCCCCCAGGGGGGATGGCCACGCCGCAATCCTTTCTCCTCCTTTCTCCTCTCGGGATCTTGGGCACGCACACACACATGTGCCTGGTGTGAGTTTAAGCCACCGGGCCCGGGATGTGAACCGCGGTTGACTACGTGGGAGTCCAGCGACATAGCCATTATGCTAACTGCTGGTTCCCCATTTTAACCATTTTTAAGTGCACAATTGAATGGTATTAAGTATATCCACGTTGTTGAGTAATCATTACCACTATCCATCTCCAGAATTTTTAAATTTTCCAAATTGGAACTCTGTACTGGGGCCAGCAGTTGGCATTGTGGCTAAGGCACTGGATTCCCATATGGTCAACCACAATTCAAGTCCTGGACCCCAGGGGCTTGAAATGCACACCTGGCATGTGTGAGTGTATGCTCCAAATTCCAACAGAATAATGGAAGAGAAGTAATTGTGGCATGGATATGCCTCCAGGGGATGATTTCTCACTTTTTTTCTCTCTCTGTCTCACTAGTGAGCACATGCATCTATAGCAAAAATCTCTCTCTCAAAAACAAAAACAAAAAACTCTATACCTATTAAACACTAACTCCCCATTCACCCTCCCCTCAGCCTCTAGTAGTCACTATTGCATTTTCTTTCTGTTTGTTTATTCTGGGTTTCTCATATAAGTCAAACTTATACAATATTTGTTCTTTTGTGTTGGCTTATTTCATTTAGTTCAATGTCTTCAAGGTTCATTCATATTGTAGTATGAGTCAAAATTTGTTGTCTTTCTAAGAGAGAATAATATTCTACTGTATATACCACATTTTACTTACCCACTCAGCTATTGATAAACATTTTTCTACCTTTTTGGCTATTGTGAATAATGCTGTAGCTATAGACTGAATGTTTGTGTCCCCTCCAAATTCATACACTGAAATCTAACACCTAGTGTATTTGGAGGTGGGACCTTTGGGAGGTGATTAATTATATGGGTGGAGCCCCCATAAATGGGATTAGTGCCCTTATAAAAGGGTCTCCGGAGAGTTTCTTTGCACCTCCTGTCATGTGAGGTTATGCTGAAAAGAAAGCTGTCTGGGAAACAGGAAACAGCCCTCACCAGACAACAAATCTTCTGGTTTCTTGATCTTGGACTTTCCATCCTCCAGAACTGTGAAATAAATTCCTATTGTTTATAAACCACCTAGTCAATGGTCTTTTGCTACAACAACTTGAATCTACTAAGATGGCTACTATGAGTATTACAGCCTAGATATTTCAAAGTAAGAAACTAAAGCAATTTCAGTTGAGAAAGCAACCATTGGAAGGGCTGGTGCAATTTTAATTGCCAAGCTCAAAGTGAGAGCTATGTGCTCCAAATCCACTTCCTACCTGCTGTCAGTGACCTTGTGGCCCTATTTACTGTGGCATCTGGGCAGAAATAAAGCGTGGTCAGTCCAGGCCATGGGTTTTCTAACTATGGCTGAAACTTCATCTCAGCCTTATGGAGTACTGGACACATTTGTGAAATGCTAAGAATGTGATTCAGTAGTTAAATTAGAAAAAATTTTCAAAGTTGGAAAAATTCGTTGCAAACCTGTGAGCACCTGTGTGGAAGGACATGCTTGGAAAACTTCAGTATCCAGTAGTCAAATGTTTCAAATGTTCCTGCAAATTTAAATAAGGTACTTAAGAAACTGATTCTGTGTACAGAGAGGAGGATCCACCAACCCAGCATAGCATAGAACCTCTCACTAGAGTAACAAAATCATCTTAGTTTGCCCAGAACAGCTCTCATTTTTTAAAACTGAAAGTCCTTTGAACTGGGGATCCCCCTCAGACCTTCTAGTTGATTGCAAGAGAATCATATGTGATGAACAGGGAGTTAATCGTTTTAAGTAGAGACAGAAAATAGAGTCATTACACAATGGGGTGTGCCCGTAGTGGGGCTACTTGGGACGTTGAGGTAGAAGAATCATGAGCGTATTGCCAATGTGAGCAACATAGCAAGCCTCAAAAAAAGACAAAATGCCCCCCCCCGCCACACACACATGAACCACGTAAATTAAAAGGTGGTGACAAGTCAAGTGAAGATCGTCTCTGATAGACTTTGCATTCACTTTCCCCCCTTGTTCTTGGCTCTTGATTCAAGTCTGATTTCTACCAGCTCACCTCTAAAGCTCAAAGCTGCTTCGGAAAGCACGACCTGTATAATCAGCTGAGGGTGTTGGACAGTGCTCTCTAGGGAGCTCTAGGCAAGGGCTGAGTGAGCTTGTCCTGGAACCCATGCGAACTACATAACCATGCGGTGCCCTGAGTCCTGCAGCGAGTGGGGTTTATCAGGGCCCCAGGGTGTTCTCATGGGTCTGCCCCTTTTCCCTGAAAGTAGATGTTGTCAGAGCACAAGGTCTGTAAAATGCAGAGCTCTCATGAGGAGGTACAGTGAGACCCATCCTGTGTGGCCAAGGCCTGTGTCACAGAGCACTGTGACCTCTTGATCTCGAAGGCCCTTCTGTCCTTGATGCCCGATTACGCACAACCTGAGCCCCCAGTCTATTGGGACCAGACAGCACTTCCACGATCCAGGGCTCTTTTACTTCCTCTTTCTCTGACTACCGGAACAGATTAAGACAGCTACTGTGAACATCGATGGAGATACAGGGCTCTTGACGCTTCTACTCTGACCAGCTTGTCATATTTCCCCTGCTGCTGAGACTGTATGGACTGAAAACCAAGCAGAATGGGGTGGGCATCACTCTAGGCACCCAAGATCTGACCCAGTGCCTGAGTCAGATCTGCAGGCCTGAGATAACTTTACGGTCTTCCCTGGGACTTGGGGAAAATGGATAAGGCTCTGCAAAGGTGGATGCCTCTGGTGTCTTTTTGAGCTGTCTTGATGAAGGAGCAGGACTGGGAGAAGGGCTTTCTCTGAGAAAAAGGGGTCAAGCTCAGATGTTGAAGGGCTTAAACTCCCTAGTGGAGTTCACTCCCTGTGAATCAGGCAGAGAAGTGGAAATTTGTTCAAATGCTCTGCTCTCTGTCTCAGGGCACTTCCTCTTTAACAGAAAGAGAATTGCATCCCTACCTGACTGGTTGCCTACAGGAAAGGTTAGTTAGGGCATCTGATTGGGAGCAGGTGTGTGGGAATAATGGGCTGTGAGTGAAGGGGACTTTAGCAGGAGCTGTGTACAGCAGGCTTAGGATGTGCTACACCTGCACACGGCTGTGGGGTGCCTGGACGTGGTGGGACAGTCACACAAAGGGCCACCCTTATTTTTTTTTTCAGTCACTCCCTTCCTGACACTCGTTCCTGACCCTAGTCAACTTCTTGCACAGATTCCTACTCTTGAGTGACTTGCAGTATAAAAGAAAATTCAGCAGAGCTTAGAGCCCTGATCTCTTTTGCAGTGCAGAACCCATTCCTCCCCTGCCCAGGACTGGCCAGCTCCGGCCAGAAAGCTGAAATGGTGGGGGTGGGGGAGGGCATGGTCTGATCTCTCTCTTCTTCCCTCCCTCTTCAGAACCCTTTCCTCCATGGAATATTGGGGTGAGGAGGAGAATAGAGAGAGGCCTGTGGCTCTTACATGACAGGCCCTATTGCCATCCTTGTACCTGCTGTGGCCGAGCATGTACCTAAAGGCTGGCATGCCTGGCCATGAGGCTCTCTGTGACAGGCGAATCCCCATGCACATGAATATGCATCCTTCAGCACTGCTTACAAGAATAAGGAAAGACCGCCTACCTCAGTCTGCTTCACAGGAGACCCCTTGCTGGGGACTCTTTTGAACTCCAGTTCCTGTGTCATCCCACAGCCTCTTCCTGATGGGTCCCCTTGCCTGATGTGGCCTTCTTCATTGGCTGTTTAAGCCTTTCTAACTTCTGATGTTCACTTAGGTCTTGGGAAACATGGGTCCTTTCTCCACCAAGCTGTGAGAAGCTGGAAGACTCTAGGGCTCTCTGTCCTAGGGTGTCCTTTTAATTCAGAGAGCCACAGGATTGGGTACTGCTTGTCTTTTCCAGGACGTTGGATAAAATCCTACTCACCAGGCTGCTAAGCTATCCTCTAATCCTGAGGAGATAGTTAAGAACAAGCAGGTGACTTCTAGTTAGCAGTTAACTAGGAGGAAGGCATCACCGACGTTGCTTGGTGTCTGTCCATTAGAGTGGCTTTATATGATGTCTGATGGGAGTGTTTTAGACTTAGACAATGAGACCACATTTCATATCATGTGAAATAATAACGTGCGGGCTACATGTGTCTCCCCTATAGCCCCATGGATGGATTCTAGGAGATGGAGGAGGGTAAAAGGGACAAGAGAGATTTGAAACCTTAAATACAGGTGATGGAGTTTCAGGGGACAGGATCTCACAATGAAATTGTTTTCTTGGACTAGAAGGAGCCCTGAGAATCCTCAGTGAGGATTTCTGTAAGTAGAAAACTGGGTTGTGTTTCCCCTGGGACCTGGTCCAAGTGGACCAACTATAAGTCGCTGGAAGGACAGGAGCAGAGAAAGGCCACTGACAGCTGTGGGAAATGGGATGGGAGAGAGGGATGCTCGGAGCTCTGGTGCAGATTCAAGCGGCCAGGCCTGAGGCAGGAGTGGGAGCGCCGATGGGCATGATGAGAGGTGGATGGAACAGAGCGGCACCAAGAGGCTGATGTGGGCAGTGGGGAAAGGGATGAGTGGGGCCACAGGTGGTGAGCCAAGGAGAGGAGCAGGGCCCGGGGAATACCAGGAAAATACCCAAAGACAGAGTCCCAAGATGAATCAAAACCGCGACATTAGAGAAATGAGTGGTGGAGCTTGGAAACTGCAACCCAGACCCAAGTCAAATGGGAAAACCTTCCAGAAATGCAACACTGCAGACAAGTGATTCTTTACAAAGTGTTTATTTTTCCCACAGGAGAAAGATTCCTTTTGAAATCTGAGATATAAATAAAAAAGGCCTCAGACTTGCTCTGAGCTCTGCTCAGAGGCGCCTGCGAGGGGTGCCATTATTAAAATAAATAACTTTATAATCGGTGAATAATACATACATAAACTGCAACATAAATAAATATTAAACTTGATTAAACTTGAGCTGCTCAGTGCTGAAGGCAGAGGTTCAACAGCCAACGTTGGCCAGAGAGCGGAGTTGTTCCTGGAATATCAAGGAGGAATATGGGAGGCCGAGCTCCCAAGCCCAGCTCTTAGCTCTAGGCCTCCGCAGAGGAGTGGAAGAGTTGGTCAGCAGTTCAGTAAGGACTTCAGGAAGTGATTCAAGGTTTTCAGGAAAATATTCAGCTTCCCTGAGAACTCGTTAAAATCTTGGAAGCTGTGTTGCCATTCCTCTTCCTTTGAAGAAATCAGAAAGTTTGGTCAGGTGTGAAAGAGGTGGAAGGGCACATCAGGTGCCTTGCCCAATCTGGGGCAGGTGCATCAGAGCCCATGGGCGGCTTACCTGGGGTGCAGGTGTGGGGAGGGGCAAGGGTTGCAGGATTTTCTGTGAACCAGATAAGAGAAGCCAGTCAGCCTTCTAGGGGAGCCAGAAAGCCTGTGAGGGCCTCGCCAGGAGATGGTATGGGGTGTTGGCTCTGCTCCCAGCCCTGGAGAGGTTCATGACAGGGGAGGGAGTAGGAAGGTGTGGAGGGGATTCTGCTCCTGTTTGGAAAGGGCAAAACAAGGGCATACACTGGGACCTGGAGCAGGTTCTTCTGGAACATGGAAACCCCAATGCCACAGGCACCTTCACACACCTGAAGATATTTCAGATTTTTCTTGATGCTTGAAGCAGATGTGTTATTCAAAAACTCTGAGGCATTCAGGAAAACAGCCAGGTTAGACTTCAGAAAATCGCCCTGTGGAGACAAGGAGTGTATGTGATCGTATTGGGAGGGGCTGTCCTCCTCATGGTCTTGTTCGTCATCCCCCACCTCCCCGGCCTCAATTTTGGGAAGGGTCTCACCAGCGCTGACCACATCTCCTCAGCTCTTACCTCATCAACTCTATCTTGCCAAGATCCCAGGAAAAGCCCAGCCTCCCCAAGAGCACAAGCCCCCAGGCACTCGCAACATGGTCTGGCCAGGCCCAGTCCAGGCAGGGTCTAGCCCACCTCCTGGTTCGGGTGTGCTGAGTAAGGGCCTGGGTGACTGAGGGGTGGTGGCAGCAGGAGGGGACTTCCTGATCCAGCTGTCAAGGAAGGAGCCTAAGAGAAGGAGGTCAACTTTGCCAACAGGAACGTTACAGCTCTCCTACATGGGGAAAAACATCCACCGTACATGCCCTAATGAGGCAAAGAATAGGTTGGTGGAGCATCTGAGATGCCAGAGAATGGTTAAGACTCACATGTGGTCATTCAGGTGTACCTGACCCCAAGGTGCCCAAGCCCAGAGAAGTAACCAGTGGCACAATGGCAGTGATTGGGAGGGAGGCGCCCACGAGGTGGCATGCTCACCCTCAGGACCAGCGAGTGTTCCTGGCTTCTGTTTTCCTGCAGGAGAAGAACGAGAGCCTGTGAGTGGCTCTGGCCTGGGGTTGAGCAGGGCCATTCTCACCACACGCCCAGTCTGGTGCCAGCTACTCACAGAAGAGGTGTTCAGGTGCCTCTTGATTTCGAGGATGACGGCCGAGTATCTGCAGTCCCCACGCTGGGTTCCAGTGGCCCTTGTGGAAATGGAATTTTGGAGACTGAGGGGAAGAAGGATGAGGAGTGGGAGGCAGAAGGGTGTCCACATGTCTGCACTGCTGGTGACCCTGCCAACCGTTGTGGGGATCTGAAGTTGCCTGGCCCGCATCCTCTCTTATAGCCTCAGTGTATGGGGGAGGGGGCACGGGAAATGGGGGAGGGGGCACGGGAAATGGGGTGATGGGGTGTGGGGGAGATGCCCCGGAAGGACTGATACCCTTTTCTGATATGGAACCTCCATGACAAACACACCAACTTATTCATCATTTTCTGGAACTCAAAGATCAGTAAAGCTTGAAAAAGTGAAAAAGGTTTCTCCTCACCTCACCAAGGAAGATAAGAACTGGTGGCCCATGAGATAGAATGTGGGCACAGGTGAGACATCAGCCTAGCAACAGGCTCACCTGGGCCTGTCTGTGCCTCTGCCCACCAGGGATCTGTCCTGCCACCCCTGGCAGCTCTGACTCTCTGTGGCCTACCCTACCTGAGACCGCCCAGCAACAGCAGCCACGCAGCTAACGATGCACGAGGGTCCACTTAGGAGAGCATTGGAGAGAAAGCCTGGAACGCTGAGTTTGTAACGTTTAAACCCCACAGTGTGGGGCAGCTTCTTTGGGAATGGGAAGTGTGGGGCTGAGACCTCTGCCTGCCTGTCCCTCCCTGGTTCTGGGTTTGTCTGATATAGAAGCAATAAACACAATGGGGATATATGTTCCAATCTCATATTCCAGGTGCGCAGCCAGTATGTGGCAGGCACCAAATGCCCGTGCATGTGTTAATAACAAGAAGGACAGCCTGACCACCCAGTCCCCAGGTGCTGGAGCAGTGGACAGTAGGCCTGTGGTCGCCAGGCAGAGTACCTGAGCCCCAACCCTAGTTCTGCTTGGAGAGAACTTCTGCTGTGACATGCCAACTCCAGACCACTCTGTAGGTCAGAGGTCCTCAACCCCAGGCCACGGACCAGGCCCACAGCAGCAGGTAAGCAGTAGGTGAATGAGTGAAGTTTCCTCTGTATTTACAGCTGCTCCCCATTGCTCCCATTACAGCGCCACCTCCTATCAGATCAGCAGTGGCATTAGGTTCTCACTAGAGCTCCCATGAAGGACTGTCTAGTTGCAGGAAAACAAGCTCAGAGCACCTACCGATTCTGCGTTACGATGAGTTGTATAACTATTTCATTACATATCACAAGGTGCTAGTGGCAGAAATAAAGTGCACAGTAAGCACAATGTGCTTGAATCATCCTGAAACCACGTGCTTTGCCCCCTCCCCAGGTCTGCGGAAAAACGGTCTTCCATGAAACCAGTCTCTGGTGCCAAAATGTTGGGGACTGCTGCTGCAGGTCATAGCTGTCTCTCTCTCCTATCTTCCCCAGCAGTCCAGGCTAGGTGAGATGGCCCCATTTCTGAGCTTCCACCCACCCCACACACAGGAGTATCATTCTAAACTGATTCTCCACTGATCTCCCTATTACACCAATCCTCGGGGAGAGGGAGAGTCCCACTGTGCACAGACGGGGCCTAGAGGATGGGATGGAGAACTGAGGGTACACAGGTCCTGGGAAGCAATGCAGAGTGAGGTGGGGAGGAGGCTGGGCCTCTCTGTCTGAGCCCACCCAGGTTGCTTTTCCTGAGCTCTCTGATCAGGCAGGTAGGGAACACCCAAAAGCATTGCTTGGCCAGCCAGGATCCCCATGCTGCCCTCTGTAGTGACAAAACCAGACAGTGTGGTCAGGGCCACTAGCGGAAGCATAGTTGAGGTCATGGGCAGACTAAACATGACACGTGACACCACAGAGAGGATGGCAGGGAGCTCGTCATGGTGACTGAAGCCTGGGTCCCTGCTGGTGGCGGGCACCCCAGAAAATTCCACCAGACCTGCGGTGGCGAGTAACGGGAAGGAGCAGGCGGAAACCTCCGGTTGGACTGGCCCCAAGGGTTGGGACTTCCAGCACTGTACTCAGTCTGTGGGGACCTGGATAGGTCTGCAGCACCAATCAGATGGGGCCCAGGGGCTGGCCCTGAAACCCTTTGGGCCTCTGTCCCGCAGGTCCTGGGCTGGCTGTCCAGTCTGGCCCTGGCGGGGCCTTCCTCGTGTGGCATGAGCAGCTCATTTCCTTCCTGATACCATCAGCCCAGCCTGCAGAGGAGGTTTTCCTTGGGCTGGGCTGACACGAACACCCGGGTGGAATCACTGCTGTACAGGAGCTGGGCCTCTTCTGAGGAGTCAGGTGGGACCTGGGCCTATGTGGGGACATAGGTGGGGTGGGAGCAGCTCCTGTCCTTTCACCTGATGCTCCTACAGAGTCAAGGCAAACTGCAAAGGAGACTCCCAGGGAGGGCCGCTGCCGAGAGTTCATGAAAGCACTGTGGCTGGTACCCAGCTGTCCTGGGTGGTCGCAGCAGGGAAGCCTCTCTGATTCATGTCAGTTTTCAGGACAGGATTCTCTGTTCCTCCCAGTTCCTCGCAAGGCAGCAGACGTCGGGCTGCGCTCAGTGGGCTTCTCCCGTGGCCTCCCCTGCGTGCATCCCCTGCTCCCTGCTCCAACACTTGTCCTCCCTGCCATGTCAGCCTCCCCCCATGGCCCTCATCCTGACTCAGGGGACTTCCATTCCACATTCTTGCCCAGAGAGGCCCTCAATCCTTGCTCTTGGCCATGGGCTGTCAGCCCCTCAAGGTTACCTCCAAGGCAGTCAGCTCAAGGCCACACAACCCTGTGCTACCCTTCATGGCCTTCATGCTTCCTTCTGACCCACCTCCTGAAACCCTCGGGGGCTAAACTTACTGCCTTGTTCACAGGAAACACAGAAGCCATTGTTGCTTCCAGACCTGGACCAACCCAACCCATTCCCCAGTAGATGAACTGGGCCTACCCCAGAGGCCTTTCCCTGAGCTCTCTGCTCAAGGGCACCTGACACCTTTGGCAGGGCCCTCCCTGTGCCTCCCACCAGGCACCTTGTTTGCTAGCTTGCTCTCTGGCTATCTTGCCAGTCTCCAAGCTTCTCTGTCTGGAAACTTCCTTCCCTGACTCTGGGACTCTTCCAGCTGCCTCTGCCTCTCTTTCTTCTCGCCAGGCTGCCTCTCCCTCTCCTTCCCTTTGGCATCTCCTCCCCTCTGTCTCGTTCTCCCTCCCTTCTCAGCCCACTGGCTCCTGCTTCTTTTCTTACCACACACTGGAATTGCTCCACCAGAGGCCCCTGGGGACATCCTTACAACCACATCTTATCCTTAACCTAGTGTCACCTCCTGCCACACTGTATCAGCCACTAAGTCTGTCACTTTCCAGTGCTGCCCAGGACTGTCCTAAGCCTGTAGGGTCAGATAGACCAGCTTTCATCCAGTCCTGGCAGTGTCACTTCCTAGCTGTAAGGACTCAGCCTCTTTGAGCTTTGTTTTCTGATCTGGAAAATGGGAATAATAAAAATACCCACCTCATGGGTTCATTATGAGGATTAAATAAATTAACTCATGAAAAGAACATTTCAGCCCCTTCTGAAATGCCACTTGATAGGAAGGAGTTAGCCCTTAGAACCACTACCTCATCTATTCCTTCCACTTGACCAGGCTCAGCCCAGCCTGACCTCCCACCACCTCATCCAGAGGGCTCCCTGGCCCCTGCTTGGCCGCCCTGCAGCCTGGCCCTTCCCACCCATTCCTACATTCAACTAGGTGGAGCTTCCTGGGACCCAAACCTCACCACACCCCTCCCTGCCTGAAAACACGATTCTTCCAATGCTCCTCTCATGAATCTTCAACCTTTTTCCTCTAATAAACTTTATAATTATTATTTTTTTTTGAGAGATTTTCACTGTGGGGCGTGTGCGCTCGCCAGACAGACAGAGAGAGACATAGAGAGAGAAAGCGAGAAATCACCCCCCAGGGGGGATGGTCACGCCGCAATCCCTTCTCCTCCATTCTCCTCTCGGGATCTTGGGCACGCACGCACACGCGCCCGGCGTGAGTTTTAAGCCACTGGGTCCGGGACACGAACCGCGGTCGACTACGTGGGAGTCCAGCGACATAGCCATTACGCTAACTGCTGGTTCCCTATAATTATTATTATTAAAATTTTGCCAGAGAGTGTGTGTACTTGCTGGAGAAAGGAGAGAGAGAGAGAGAGAATAATAAAGCACCCACAAGAGGAATGGTCACATCACAATCCTTTCTCCTCCATCTCTCTCCTTTCTGGGATTTTGGGCACACATGCACTTGGGCCTGGTATGTTCCTCAAGCTGCTGACCCTGGGACTTGAGCTATGTGGTCAGACATATGGGGTCCCATTGCCTTAACCACCAGGCCAGGGTCTGGCCCTACAATTATTTTTAAAACAAGAGAGAAACTCTGCAAATGTCAAGAGTTATAATAGTACTGCTCAGGATTTTTCAGTGCTACAATGGAAAAGAAAGTCAAGACTTCTAAAGAAACAAAATACGTAGGAATGCTGAATTCCATAGCTTTAAATTTCATTAAGTATTAACATTTCCTCACAAAGTCCACATTATATTTATCTATATATCCCACACAGAGATTTTTCTCTATAAAGAATCATATTCATTGTGTACAGGTCCCCAAAACTTTTACCTAGAAGATAATACTAAGGTACCAGTGAGCATTCAAGAAATAAGCCCCAAGTCTTTGAAACCCTGCTGGAGCAAGAGTTGCTTATGTACTTTATTATTTTATCATTAAAAAAAAAAGTTTACTATAAGGTGCATGCACTTGCCCAAGAAAAACAGACAGAAAGAGCGAGAGAGAAATCACTTCCCTTGGTAGATGGCCAAGCCACAATTCCTTCTCCTCCATTCTCCTCTTGGGAATGTGGACACCTACACACGTGCACCCAGCATGTTTCTCAAGCCACTGAGTCTGGGACTTGAACCATAGAGTTGGCCATGTGGAATCCAGTGGCCTTAACCACAACACTCCTGGCTGGCTCACTGGTGTACTTTAAATCAGAGCTTCTCAAATGTCATGTGAATCACCCGAGGGTCTTGTGAAAACTGTGCTTTTTAAATTCAGAAATTTTGGGGTAGGGTCTGAAAGTCAGCACTTTTTTTTTGGGGGGGGGAGGTTTTTGCTATAGTGCACGTGCGCTCGCTAGAAAGACAGAGACAGAAAGCGAGAAATCACCCCCCAGGGGGGATGGCCACGCCGCAATCCCTTCTCCTCCTTTCTCCTTTCGGGATCTTGGGCACGCACGCACACGCGCCCAGTGTGAGTTTAAGTCACCAGGTTCGGGACTCGAACCGTGGTGGTCTACATGGGAGCCCAGCTACATAGCCATTACGCTAACTACTGATCCCCCAAAGTCAGCACTTCTAGCAAGCTCCTTGGTGCCACTGAGGCTGCAGGTTTAAGGGCCACTCAAGGAACAGCAAGGGTGTTCTTCCCAAGGCTGAGCGTTTTAAGGGGAGGGACGATGTCTGTCACATTCGTAGTGCCTGCACACAGCAAGTGATTGACAGAAGTCTGTTGAATGAATGTACCTCTTGGATACCCTCGCTGGTCCTAAGGCCCCCATGTGTTGCCTCATTGAAACTGTGCTTTAGAAATTCCACTTGGTTTCTGAGGAGGCTCTGGGCCCAGATCCCAAGGCCTCAGCATGGTCCAAGGCCTGGCCGTGGCTGAGCCAGGAGCATATGTCTATATTGGGCATTGTTCTCACAGTATCGCCTTGGGTCACAACCTCTTCCATTACCTCCCCTGCAGCCACATCCTGGTCCTTGTCTTCACCAGATCTGCTCCTCTCAGAAGCTAAAACACCCAAGTTCCTCTGCCTCAGCACAAACTCCTATCCTTCATCTCCCCACGCCCATCACATCATGCTGCACTCCCACCCAAACCCTGGCTTTTCCGTCCTGCCTCGCTGGTTCCCCCACCCAGGCCCAGTCATCTCAGAGAACTCTATTGCATCTCCCCATCACACTCACCCCTTTACCAAATCCCCCCAGACTACCTCATGGTTTGTCCCTGTTCTCGTCCCACCTCTGCAAACCCTGCCTAATCCGTGTTTGCACGTAGACTGGTATCCAGACCTTGCAATGCAGCGCTTTCCCTCTAGTGCCCTGAGGCCCAGCTTGAAATCAGAGAGTTGCCTTCTCCCCTCTCTTCCCCTTACTCCGCAGACCTTGCCAATTCCACCTCCGAAATGTCCCAGGTCAGCCTCTGCCCCAGCTCCCAGTGACAGTATGTATGCATCCTGATTTGAGGTCCCCAAGGACAAGTCACTGAGCTCAGCTCTCTGTGCTACAAGCAGGGCCATCCCTGGGTTGCATCCAGGCCTCCAGCAGAGATTAACCCCACAGTTCAAGACACAGACCATGGCACTGTGAGACCAGTAAGAGCAGGCACCTGGTGCCTGAGCACCCCCTGCCACCCACCAGGAACAAAGGTGTCCAGGGGAAGCTGCCCAAAGTCCAAACAGCAAACCCCTGGGGGACTTAATCAGCAGTAACTCAGCTCTGAGAGGGGGTGTCAAGAGGTGTGTTTCTCAGTGAGTGAACCCATGCATGGACGGTTAGCTACGGGACAGGCTGCCAGGCTGACTCTTGTCTGTTCTGGGGGGCCTCCACCTGGTTACTCACAGGACAGGCAGAGCCAGGCAGGATGGGCCACAGAGGGATAGAGTTATCCAGAGGATGCCAGGGTAAGGCCTCCCTGGCAGGAGGCCTATGCGCGCTGTGTCAGGCTGCCCCCACTGTCAGAGAGGTCATGTGACCTGTTTCCACCCTGCCTGTCCTATCCTCCTTTGGGAGATGGTACACTTTAAGCAATCTTTGTTTCCCATTTCGCTGATTTCGAGTACTAGAAAGTGATGAATAAGTCTGTGGTTTTCTGTGGAGGTTCCATGCTAGATAAGGATCCTTCCGATGCTCGCACCCCGCACCCTCCCTCACCCCGGGTTGTGGGCACGCTGCTGCGATATAAGGCAGGAGCCTGTTGCCATCACATCAGAACCCCACATCGCCAGACAGGACAGGACGGAATAGGTCTTGCCAGCCTCAACATGAGCATCTTCTCTGTCCTGCTGCTGCTGCTGTTCAGCCTTGGACTTCAGGCTCCTCTGGCCCAGGGGCGACCCATGAAAAGATCCACAACCAAGTGCACAAACGCAGTCATGGAAGTCTTATCCACAGTAAACAAACTGATTGGGTCTTCAAAAGTGAGTAGCTGGGATAACAGCTTGGGGTGGGAGCGGCTGGCCGGTGCGGCTGGACTACAGGCCTCATGTCTTTTCCCACCCTCTGCCCCACAGGACCCCATCAGCACTGAAGAAAAGCAGGATCTGAGGGTAAGAGCTCAGCCTCACCCTGGGGCGCAGCTGGGTCCCAATCCACCTCCCACCTGGGTGCCCTCAGACAGGGCACAAGACTTGTGTCAGTTTTTCCATCTGAAAACTAGGGCGAACAACCCTGATTCAGTGGGGTTGCTATGAGAATGGAAAGGTGCGATGCCCTTAAATTCCCAGACCAGTGTCTGGCACCCGCATTGAATACATGGCCCCAGCCATGGCCATAATAATGAAAATGATTTTTAAAGAAATTATGAAATGAAAATGTAGCTCTAGGTGGATCCTATCAAGGGCCTTAAGCTCAGGTTTTGGTGGGGCAGCCTCTGGACTGGCAGGTTACAATTTTCGCATGAACGTGGCCACTTCCTTCTTTTTCCTAAAGAGCTGGGGTTTGTTCTCCACCCTCAGCTGCCCAAGGCATTATCGTTTAAGGTTTTGCTTCATAGTTGCAGTTAGCTGCGATGCCTATGTGTCACCTTTGCTTGCGTGACATTTCTTGGATCACACAAGAAATCCAAGTCTGTCCTAGTGTGTTGGCCATTTGTATTTCCTCCCTTCGGGGCACTCGCAGTTCAAATGCCACCCCCACTTCCTGGTGGGTCTCTGTGGTTTTCTTTCTGATTTCTAGGAGCCCTTAATTAAGTTAAGGCACTAACAATATCATCTGGCTTCTTAGCTGCAGGTATTTCCAATGGCCAGCCCTCTGCCTTTTGCAGAGCTTCTTCTGGGAGATGCTCTCCCCCTCCCCCCCAACATAGAGAGGTCCAGCCAGGCTCTTCATGCAGCTCACATGGAGCCAGGGACTTGGGACATGGGTGGAGAAGGCCCTGCCTGGAGCATGCACTCACTTCAAGGCCTGCATCCTGCCAGTCAGTTTGGGGATCCACGTGAGGGCAAGAAAAAGACTAAGACAAATTTTCCAAGAAGGCCTCCAACAGCAGGCCTGAGACACTGTGGGTGACTTTAGCCAGGAGATAAGAAGGTGCTCCCCAATATTGCCCTTACACATATTCTTTGCTCCCTTAGGACAAAAGCCTCCTGAAGCCACACCTCATGGCTTTCCTGACAGCTCTCAAGGACGCCTCACTGGATGTATCGCCAATCGTGGAAAATCTTGGTGTATGTGAAGCTATTAAGGATTTGGAGATCCCACCCTTGGCCTTGCCCGTCTGGGTGGCGGTGGGGGTTGCAGGGCCTACTCTTTTTGGAAGGAGTGTGTGACTGTTTTTGGTCTCTTCCCACAGGTTCTTAAGGATTGCCTGCCTGAAACCACTGCCACGGTAAGCTGTCCCCTAGGGTGCCCTCAGCCATCACCTGCCCCTCAACCTGTCACCATCCCCCCTTACCACCTGGACTCATGTAACGCTGTCTTTCTGGTTCGTTCACAGAAAAACCCAGTCATTATCAGCAACCCATATGCAACATGGTGGCAATTGAACCACTTTCTGAAGCGCGTTTCCGGGACGCTGAGCTCCTGACTGGCATCTAGCCCCCTCTCTGGGCCTTGAGATTGGAAGCAGCAGAGCTTCTGGAGACTCGGGGACATTTCTCACACAGTCTGGGACCAGAAAGAGGATTTTGTTTTCTCCTTAGAGTCAGATAAATTGTTCTTAATTATTTACTTTCTGAAATGTGTAACTCCCATTTGGCCTTGTGGCATTATGTTCTCATTTTTATCTTAGGATGCCTATTTATTTATCTATGTATTTATTTATTTATGGCCTTCTGCAATGTGTGCCGTATTTATTTTAGAGAGGAGCCATGTTCTGCTCCCTCTGGGAAAAGATAGAAACTAGGAAGGGACTGGGGATATGTTCATTTGTACCTCAGGTTTTAACCTGATTTCTAGGCACCTGTGAAAATAAACTAGACTCTGAGATTACTGCTCTGTCTCCAGTGTCTAAATTTGATTCATGTCTTTGTGACCTTTTCAGATGAGATTTGTGTGCCTGGATCCTTTGGGGCTCTGGTGCTTTGGGGTGAATGCCCTAGCAATCATTTTGGGTACCACAGGGTTCTTACCCCACAACAAACACTGTCCTGAGCCTTTTACCTGTGCTATCTTATTCCTCGCCCAACCTAGAGTTTGTTACCTCTATTTTATGGGAAAACCAAGATTCAACGTGGTGAAGTAACTCACCCACCGAAGGTCACATCTAGTAAGTGGTGCAGGCAAGCCTGGAATTCAGGGTCCTCTATCTCCTCCAGGGCCCTGGAACAGTCCGATCCTATGGCCTGCCTTCCCCTAGTGGTCTTTCCAGGAACTGCAGCTGCATCCCCAACTCTTCCCCAAGTCCAACAAGAAACATTTCCTGAGTCTCCTGGATACAGCAGGCTCTGGTGATGCAGGTCACTCAGACCCGGCCATTCTAGTCATCCCAAATTGTCTTGGCCTGGAGACTCCACCCCTGCCTGGATTCCCAGCCTCTCTTGCCTGATGATTAAGCAGCCCCCTATGTGCCTCCCTGCCACCACACCAGTCCAGAAGCCATCCCCTGGCAATGTGTGACTTACTGGGGAGCCATATTGAGTTTTGGCAAATGCAGATCTGATACTTAATCCTCAGTCCTCAGGTCTTTTGGACTCTGTACCCACACTTAGGCTAGCACTCGGGGCTTCTAAACCTGCTGCAGGTGTTTCCCCACAGCCACTGACCTCATCAGTGCAGAAGTGCCGAGCTTCCAGATGAACCAGACACCTCTTCTCAGACTTCTTTTATCAGGTCAGCCCAGTGACCTGGTGGATAAGGGAAATAGAGGCCATGAGAGCACCCACACAGTTCAAATCCCGGACCTGGCGACTTGAAAAACACACCAGGTACAAGTACCTACATGCCCCGAATCCTGATAGGATGGAGAAATGGAGGAGACAGGATTGCGGCGTGACTACATCCCATTGAGGGCTGCGTCCTCCCTCTCCTTCTCTCTCTGTCTCCTTCTGGTCAGCACATGCATCCTCTGGCCAAACAAAATACAAAAAAAAGAAAAAACCCTTTTACCTGCACTGCTGCCTCAGCCTGGCATGCCCGTTCCCCAACTTGGCATAATGAGTTCCTACTTTGGAGACCAACTCACTAATCGTCATCCTCTGCAATGTCTACACTGCTCTAGGACAGGGCTCTTCTCTGAAACAGGCTAGTAAGCAGGGACCTGCTGGAAGGACAGGCAATGTGGCCCTGAAGGGGAACAGACAGGCCAGGGTGGTGAAGGCTGGGACATCTCCAGTGTGGCTTCAGTCTGCCACCTGGCCCCTCAGCCCTAAGTGGCTCTCCCTCTGGCGTCCTTGTCCCTGCCCTGTGCATCTCCTCCAGTCTGCGGTGTGAAGGAGGGCCAGACTGAGCCTTCCTCTGTCACCGTGTGAGGAGCAGGGTCAGCATGCTGACTCCTCACAAGTGGCATAAGGGATTCAGGTGCTGACCTCAGACACTGGGGCTCCACGCCCTTTCTCCTTCTTTACCACCTTGATACACCCCTCCCTTGAAGTTATGAGCGAAGAGTAGCCCAGCTGCTAAATGGGATAGGAGGAGGTGGAAGATTTATTTGTTACTAGCTCAGAAATGTAGTCCTCTTCCAAACCTTATGTTCTCAAAGAAATAATTCTTGTCTTGGGTCAGGTAGTGGTGTGGTGGTTAAGGTGGCCGGATCCCACTTGGCCAACAGCATGATTCGAGTCCTGGATCCAGCAGCCTGAGGATCACGCCGAGTGTGTGTATGTGCCCCAAATCCCTGAAGGAGAGAAAAATGGAGGAGAAATTATTGCAGTGTGACCATTTCCCATGGGAGGAGGGGTACTGTCCCACTTTTCTCCTCTCTCACACCTGCCCTCTAGAAAATTAGAAAGCAAATTCTTGCCTCCCCTGCCTCCACCTCTCCGGAGCCTGGCCCACCAAGAGTTCCACTGGAACTCAGGGAATGTTTCTTGTTGGACTCGGCCCTGGGAGGAGATGGGGCTGTGGATGCAGTTTCCAGAAGGACCACAAGGAGGCGGTGTGTCACTGGGCTTGAAGTACACTGAGGCGATTGATCTGACAGGATGTGCTAAGAGGCCAATTCTGCCCAGCCGTCCTCTGCTACCCCACTTACCCTCTCTCCCATACCTGGTGACGGGTCTGGCCTTACTTTCATGCTAGACTGAGCCAAGTACGTGTGCCCCCCTTCCACGTTCTCGTTTTGTCACTGCTTGTGAACTCTCCTGGGGAGTGGGCCAGCAGCTCTGCCTGTGGTCTGTCCCGCCATGCTTCTCCACACCTTGTCCTCAAGCAGCCCAGAACCAGTGGCAGGCAGGAGCCAGCTCATGCTGCCTCAGACTAGTTGCCGTTTGTTATTTTATTTTATTTTTATTTTGCTATTAGGTGTGTGTGCTCTTGGAGATTAGACAGGTAGATAGATATAGATGAGAGCAGGAGAGAGAGAGCGGGAGAGAGAGGAAATGAGAAAGCACTCCCCTGGGGGATGGCCATGCCACAGTCCCTCCTCTTTCATTCTCCTTTTGGAATTCTGGGCACGCATGTTCATGTACCCAGTGTATTTTTCTTTTCAATTTATTTCTGACAATCAAATCAAGGATAGTACCATGTACATACTTTTCAGCAGAGACTTTCACATTCTTGGGTCTGTTAAATTATTCTTCCTTGTCTAGTGTGTTTCTCAAGCTGCTGGGTTCAGGACTCAAACCACACAGTGGCCCATGGGGATCCAGACACATTACCCACTATGACATGGACTGGCCACAACTCTTACCTTAAAATAAGTTTGTAAGCCATTGATCAAGCTACCTGTAGCTTGAAAGTGGCAACAGGGAAGGTATTTACACCAGTGAGATTCGGAAGCAGATTCTTCCCAGGGTGTCATTGTTAAATATATATTTTTGAAGTTTATTTCCTTTATGAGAGAGAAAGAAAGAGACACAAACACTTCCACTGGAGTCTTATGCCATGATCCCCCATTCCCAGCATTCCCAGCCCACCAGAATCATGGGCTCACATGAACACACCTTCTGTACAGGTCGACCCAGGAACCGAACCTGTCTTCCATATGAATACACCATCTCTTGAGTGGCGTACCACAGAGCCCTGCTGTTACACCTCTGTCAGCTGCTGGAGCCTCCCTCACTGGAGGCCGGGGTGGGATGGGGAGTGTGGGTGTGTGAAGACAGCAGCCAGTCACTTGCCCTTGCCTACTGTCCCCTCCAGGGCCCCTTCTTTTTTTTTTTTTTTTTAGA
>NW_006204205.1:4486248-4491942 GCF_000334495.1 Tupaia belangeri chinensis | reverse complement strand
AGACATAGAGACAGAAAGCGAGAAATCACCCCCCAGGGGGGATGGTCACGCCGCAATCCCTTCTCCTCCATTCTCCTCGCGGGATCTTGGGCACGCACGCACACGCGCCCGGCGTGAGTTTTAAGCCACCGGGTCCGGGACACGAACCGCGGTCGACTACATGGGAGTCCAGCGACATAGCCATTACGCTAACTGCTGGTTCCCCAGGGCCCCTTCTTAAAGCTCTGACCCTGTGCCCCGGAGCCACCCTGTCTCACTCCATACAGCCTGGCACTGTCATTGCTTTGCAGTTCGGACAGTCAGCGATGTTGGCTGAGTGCCAGTGTCAGGCCCCGGCAGGATGCTGGGGATACGGTGGTGACCTAGACAGACAGAGGGCGTCCAGGAGGTTGCTTAGAGTAGGTGGTCTGGGAAGAACTCCCAGAGGAGGCGATATATGGCTTGAGGCCTGAATGACAAGTGCCAGCCATGCGACTTTCCGGGAAAAAGAGCTCTAGACACAGAACATAACAGCTGGGACAAAGATCCGGAGACTGAAGTGGCTGAGCACCACGGGGCAGAAAGGAGACCTGTGGGAGGAGTGAGTTCTGGCCGGCAGCCTTCGACTCTCCCTTGCTTCTCCAGCCCAGGCTGGACACCGAGGGGCTGCCGATTCCTGTATTAGTGGCAGAGGGTGCAAAAGGCAGAGGTTAGTGGTGAGGTCGGACACAGACCTGGTGCCGGTGTGGGGGAAGGAGGTTGGCTAGGCCAGGAGGGAGGGGGCAGTGGTGGGTGAGAACACCCACTTGAGGGGAAGTAGCCATTTGAACATTCTGGAAGCTCACCAATGCCCTTCTGGAGGAGTCCGGCCTGCACTCTGAGCCAGTTATCTCTTGTCTGGCTACTTAGGCTCATCCTTGACCTCAAAGCTCAGACCCTGTCTGAGACATGCAGCTCAGCTCAAACACTGCTCTAGACCGGATCCCAGAGGTGGTGATCAATTTCTGGTTGGGATAGGGACTTTCTCCTCCCCTGGCACATGCCCTGCCAGACAGAAAGAGAAGGGTGGGGGAAAACACCTCTTTATCCCCCCACTCCCGTGCGGAACGGTCACGCTGCAATCCTCTCTTCTAGCTCTCCCTCCTGTCGGGACTTTGGGCATGCGTGCAAACACACCTGGCATGTTTCCTCAGCCACCAGGTCTAAGACTCGATCTACAGTGTCAGCTACCTTAACCACCAGGCTATGGAAAGCCCCCTGGGGGCTTTTGTATGTGCTATAGGCAGCGGGTTGTGTGTCCCCAAATTCATTCGCCGAAACTTGATGATGAGTGTGATGGTAGTTGGAGGGGACCTTTGGGTGATGAGGTCATGAGAGTCAAGCCCTCAGGAATGGGATTAGTGCCTGATGAAGGGGCCCCAGAGGGCTCCCTTACCCCTTCTTTGTGGGAAACAGTGAAAAGATGGCCTTCCGTGAGCCAGGAGCCCTGTTTTCTAGGAACTCTCGCTAGCAACTGACTCTCCCAGCACCTTCATCTTGGATTTCCCAGCCCTTGAACTGTGAGAAACAAATTTCTGTTGTTCGTGAACCACCATGTCTTTGGCATTTTGTTATAACAGCTGGAAGGAACTGAAACATTACATCATGCTTAGCCACCTGCAGGGAGGGCTGGTGACTCCCTGACTCAGTGGGGGCCGGAGGGCTCTCACCTTTCTGCAGGTCTATGAGTTTTATCCTCTTTACTTCGGGTACTCAGACTGTCCTCCGCACCAGGCCTCTATGTCCAGTTGGCACCAGGGGGCAGCACCACACAGTAAATCCCAGGATGACCGTGCCAGGCCCAAGTTCCACCTTCTCAGATCCCAAGTGCCTCTTCACCAGGAAATGAGATTAATCAACTAGGAATTTATTTTTTAATTTAAAAAGATTATAGTTTCTTATGAGAGGAACCAATGGGAGAGCTTTTTACTGAAAAACTTGGAAATGTAGAAAAATAGAGCAAAGGGATAACTCTCAGAAAGGCAAGTCTCTTAAGAAGGGTAGAACGGAAGAGACACAGTCGAACCCTACCCACGATGCAAATCCTCCTGCTCCAGGAAGGGGTTCTGCTCCTCAGGGGAGCAAATGCCCTGAGGACCTTCCCCAGGCTGGGCAGGGGTTGGTGAGACCCGGGTCAGTCCTTTCAGGGCCCCCAACCATGTCAAGGTGGCCAGGCACGTGTGGTGGGGGTTATCAGGGACAGCAGTGGTGGATGGGTGAGTGTGGCTGATCAGAGGTGCATCCCGCAGGGGGCAATGCAAGGGGAGCTAGAAAGAGGCGTTCAGTAGGCAGAGAGGAGGCAGGAGAGGTGCAGGGGGGAGTCGGACAAAGGCACTGGGGGAGCAAGGGCAAGGAGGCCAGCTGAGGCACCGGACAGGCTGAGCAGGTGGGAGGGCCACACTGTGGGAGGTGCCAGGTGGCCAACCACATTGAGGTGGGCTGCAGGCCAGGCCCTTGGTCACTGCCTTTGTCCCTGGAGCCCTGCCCCATTGGGGTACTTCTAGGTCTCAGCTGGTCTGATTCTTCCTTCTCAGGTCCCAGGCTAGACCAGCCCAGTCTGGTGACTGGAGAAGGCAAAACTGGATGGCAGTGGCCTGAGGAGGGCTGGGTGTGGTGATGGGGAAGGAGAGGGTGGCTCAGCAGACACCCTGTTAACTCCAACAGGATGGAGCCAGGGCAGAGGGAAAGCAACGCTGGAGGAAAGGGGGACCACCCAGCGGAGGGGTGCTGGGCCCAGAGGATGGGAGGCCCACGGTGGGAAGGAGGGAAGGCAGAGGTGGTGAGGGCTAGTTGGAGGGTGGGTGAGTTTCTGTGGGGAGTGGGTGGAGAGGAGTGTTCAATTTTCCCCATGGAAACCCAGGGTCAGGCTCAAGGAGGCAGAGATGGGTCAGGCAAAGTTGCTGCTGCCCTCCTGGGCTGAGAAGAGACCAGAGAATCCCTACAGCGATGCGAAGAAGTCTGTGGTCACCCACACTGCGCAGTGAGAGATCAGGGTGCAGAGGGACTAAGGGAGTCCAGACAGCACCTGGGGTCTTCCCTGGACTGGACCCAGGCCTCTAGTGGGGCTTTCAGGTTCCAGCTCCCAGACTGAGCGGCGCAGCATCACGCCTCCTCCCAGAATCCCATGTGCTCAGCCACCGCTACACTTCTGCCAAAAACCTCTACATGTCCTTCTGTCCCCTCCTCCCACACAGCAATCCCATCACAACCAGCACCACCACACACACTGGGGCTTAGAGCCAGGCGCTGACCCTCTGTGCCCACTGTGTGTCCTGACCCCACACTCATGGAGCCTCTGAGAAGGAGCCACTGGCTCACAGCCATGCCTGCCTCGGCTGGTAGTCCAGCTCCTCCAGCTCCCACCCAGCCCTAAGACCTCAGCCCCTCTTCCTCCTCCAGCTCCCTGGCTCATGCCGTGGCACTCTCCCATTCCCCTCCACCACCCTCCTGCTCCCCGGGTTCCATGAAATCCTTCCAGCCCAAGGCCTCCCTGCCTCGTCCTCGTACTAGAGCCCTCCACCCTGGCTGCCCCTGCCACTTTCTCGAGTGGACACTCTGGGGCCTATGATTGGAGACTTGACCATGCCCTGCAAGCACATGGGCTACGCCAGAGCTGTCACGGCAGACGTGCCTCTGGGAAGGGCGCAGGAGGGAGGCCAGCTGCAGGGAGAACAAGGAGCCTGGCCAGGCAATGGGCAGGGGTCTTCCTTCTCTCCTCTTCTCCTGAGTACTTGTTCTATGTCCTGACCCCATGGGCCAGGCCACGGCCCTCCTGAGTGTGGCTAATAAGAGCACTGGTGATCACTGCTTATTCCTGCAAGAGAGGGTGCTGGCCCCTGGCAGCCTGGGACCACCTCCTGGGGTGGACAGTCCCCTATCTTGGTGTTCCCAGTTGGCTCTTCCCAAGAGAGTCCTGGAGGCTCAGTTCCTTTGCAGTCAGCTGAACTCGGGCACAGGCCACCTGGCAGCATCTGCCTCCTGGGCTGCATGCATGGAGGTGCTGGGGAGAGGTCTATAAGGAGCTTTCCCCCCTCACTTTCCCCGTTTACACTAGTCCAGACCCTGGTAAGCACTCTTTCTTTGACAGACCAAGAGACTGAGCGGAGGCACCGAGTTGACCACAGTAGAAGACCCCCCTCCATGCAGCCACGTGCTTCACCTGCAGCTCTCCAGTGTGTCTAGCTCCCCAGCAACCTGCGAAAGTGGGGTCTCGTCATTGTGGACAGAAAGGGCCTTGCGGAGAGTCTGTAGGAACCCTGGGAGATTTGGGGAGGTCTTGGAGGAAGTTTATTCAGGGACCACTTGTCTTGTCTAGAACAGGAAGCCTGCATCTGCCACCTCGATTCTGGCCCATTGGCTCCAGAAAGAGGTGGATAGGGAGCTGGGCAGGGGACCTGACTCAGACTCAAGCCCCAAACATGATGGGAGGTGAGCAGCACCTTCAGGACTTCTGAGAGTTGTAAAAGCTTTTGGTCTTGTGACTCTTTTTAATGTAGCCCCCAGTAGCTCTTCCTAAGGAGGCAGAGAAAGGCGGTGGCCCCCAGCTGGCTCAGTGGCACAGTGGTGATGTGGGGCTCAAGTGATGCTGAGTCCCCGTGGAAGATGGATGGGCTGGGTTTCCCAGCTGACCTTAAGTGCAGGATACACCCATGATCCTGGCTGGCAGGAAGGGCTGGTGTATGGTAATTGCAGTGGGAAGACCAAATGCTAGTCCAGTCTAGGGACAGCATTTCCTGCTTATTTCCTCACCCATGAAAGAGATAAACAAGCATGAAGCAATATAATTTAATTTAAGCAAGATTTACTGAAAAAAAAAAAAAAAAGTCAGTGGCGCCCTCTGGGAGCCTGATGACCCTCCCAACTGGGGATGAGGCTCTGGGCAGAGATTCAGGGGTGAGGTATGCACTACCAGCACTCGAGGGGGTTCACTGGGTGAGCAGAAAGCCCACATAGGGGGAGAACATGGTGGTGGCAGGGCTGATGCTCCCACAGGGAGTGGTGGTGTTTGTGTCCACAAAGACTCATCTGCCTGAGAGTGGATGGCATAGCTACAGGTCCGGGAACAGCGAGGAAGCTTCAGGAACAAAGAATGGAATAAGCAAGGAGGTCCTTGGCCCATCCTGAAAACGAGGCCTCCCTGAGCACTGCCCATAACCCAGTGCGCCCTGTGCAGCCCCTTCAGTGTTTGGAACTTCTTCACCAGTGACTTCCACATGTCCTGGCTTTCACCTCTGGACCCACACAGTCACACGTGACTGCCATCTTTCTGGAGGTTTCCTAAGCTCTCAAACATGTCATGTCCAGCTCAGTCTGGACTGAGCACCTCCCTCGTACCTCTCTGCCACCCCGAGTCTCTCACATTGTAGCAAATGCCCTCCCCCCACATGTCCATGCAGCTGCCTGAGCCAGAATCCAAGCACCAGCGACTCCTCACTCACCTCCTACCCCACACCTCCTACCCTACCCCAAGTCCCCTCAAGGCCTTCTCGTAACTTGCTTTGCTCATTTCATGACCTCCTCATGCCTGTTCCTTCGTGGTTGGCACCTCAGCACTGTGCTAATGAGTGTGGGCCTCATGTCCCCTGTCTCTCACCCCATGAGACCACCAGGCTTAGGCTCTGAGTGCAAGGCACCTGTGAGCTCCACTGCACCCTGCAGCCCCACCCGCCCCGCAAC
>NW_006204205.1:4481271-4486237 GCF_000334495.1 Tupaia belangeri chinensis | reverse complement strand
CCCGCGCCCCCCTGAAGCTTGGCTAAATGGAGGTAGAGTCCACACATAGCTGGGGATTGACCACCCTCAGATCCTCCCAGTCAAGCTAGGACTCACAGTGCTGGGAGCTGGGGACACCCAAGGGGCAGGACCAGAACTGGAGTCTGGTCAGGGCAGCCTGTCCTTTTTGAGGTGAACCTTAGGGGACTAAGATGGAGAGGATGTGGGAGGGTTCAGCCTGGAGCTGGAACTGCAAAGGCCAAAGATGTTGTTTCTTGAGTCTGGTGTGGCCCTCTTTGGAGACGATCAAGGCTCTCATGGTTCTGTGCATGTTCTGGGGTCTCCTGGGTGGAAGCTGGGCACTCCATCTCAACGCATCTGTCCAGAAAGGTCTCTCTGGGGATAGGACTGGGCATGGGGCAACTGTCCCTGAAAACTCCAGTAAGCCTGAGTCCTCCACCAACTTTGGACTTTGGAAACCTGAGGTGGTGAGGACAGGAGGGTTGAAGCACTGCTTCTTCCCCAGGAGGAGTCTCCCACAGAGTTTCCTGGGGGCAGGCAACAACTTCCTCTGTGATCAGAAACCTACTGCACAGATGAGGGAGCTGAGGTTTAGGGAAGGGGACATTCCTGGGCTACCCAGAGATTGATGGTGCCTGAGCAGGGACAAGAGCCCAAGCCTGGGGTGTAATGAGGCCTGAAAGGCAGGATCTGCTGAGGATCTTCTGCCTTACGTCCCCAGACTTCCCTGGGACAGTCACAGGCCACTCCAGCCTCATGGCCAACACTTGGCAGGAGTCTGCCTTCACAGCTACCCTGGGGGGGACAGGTACGCTCAGTCCACCCCTCTCCTGGTCCAGCCAGGTCATCTCTGAGATGGCAGAAAATGCCAGGGTAGCTGGAACAAATACGGGCTCAAGTTTTGGTTCTGCTGACACTGGTTGTGTGAACTGGGCTGCCCAGTGATCCCCTGGGTCTCAGGCCTTTGTAAGGACAAGGACCTCACAAGGGGTGGGAGAGTGTGAGGAAGGATCAGATTAGCTGCAATGCCGTGCGGAAGTCCCACAGGACCTCAGGGACTGGAGGCCCATTTCCTCCCCTTGTGATAACTTCCTTTGTGATAAGAATCCTGGGGCGGCAAATGCCATTTCAAGAACCTGCAGGGAGGGGCAGCACAGGAAACTCCTTCCAGAGGGTTTTCTCCTGGCCCTGTGGGCCAAAAAGGGGTCACGCGGCCCATCATGGTTCCTGCCTCCGCCCACAGCCGCCTCCCAGGTCCCTGAGTCAGTGTGGCCAGCTCGATGCTATCTGGGGCCCCTCTTTCCATGCGGTGCAATCTAGGAATACCTGCCTGTGGCCTGGCCGCAGCCCTGATGTCATCTTTCCAGGAGAAAGACGTGCGGCTGCCCACGAGCCCCACCACGATCTCCGTGCATGTGTGTGCTCTGACTTGGGCACCTGGAGGCCACGCGGCTGGCATGGATCTCTCCGTGTGGCCGTTTTCCTCCTTTCTGCCCTCCTAGGGCCGTTGGCCACTGATCTGTCACTCACCCAGCTATCCAGCTGCCAGCCCTTTACACACAGCTGTTCTGGTCCTCAGCCCCTCCTGAGCAGTCCTCCTCGGCCTCAGCTACCGTGAGGACATAGACCCCGCCCAGACCTGTCCCCTGCGCAGCTTCCGAAGCTCCCAACGTCTACTAAGCTCTTAAACCCTTAAGACTGGACACCCAGACGGTGACTCTAACTCCTCTTACTCACTTAGATTCAAAGCACACTTTGGGGAGGGGAGGGGTAGAGATTGAGCTCACTCTTCCATCATTTTGGTTACAAAGTCCTTGATGTCAGGACCTGGACCATTTTCTGTCCTTGTAACCCCGTTCCCAGCTCGGAGCCTGACAGGTGCTCAGTCAGTATAAATGGGTAAGTCCACACAACACCAAGTCCTTTCAAGATTCTGCCTCCTAAATCTCTCTGGGATCTGCCCCCTGTTTTCAATACCAGCTCCTAAAACCCTAGACCTTCCTGTGCTTGAAACCCTCCCAATCCCTTCATATCTGCTGGACTTCTGCCTGCCCTTTCAGCCTGTGCTGGGTGGCAGGGTTTCCTGGGGAGCTCTCTGGTCTCTTCCTCGGGACCCCTCAGCTCTGAACTTCCTCCATCCCAAGCTGGATCACACCGTGGGAGGGTCCATTTCAGTCTGTCTCCCAGTCAGGCTTCAGGGCCAAAGGGAGGGTCCCATCCACCTCCTCCCCAGCACAGGCCTGGTGCGACTAGAAAGCCTCCTTGACTAACTGTCTGGGCTGTGACGACTCATTTCCAGAAGAAAAGTGACCTTCCATCCCAAGGGACGCACAAGTCTCTGCCTCCCTGGCCCCCACTTAGCCATGCTTGTGGCTCCCCTCCCAGCCCCTCAGCCATGTGAAGTCCAGACCTCCACTCGGCGTGGCATCCGCACTTAGTATCAATGTGCCCCCCCGCCCCCCGCCACCGACTGCTCCCTGGAGGGAGCTGGCCATGGCATCACAGAACAGGTGGGCAAACGGCCAGGGCCTGACATGCCATGCTCTGACCCCTAGCCTGGCCACCTACAATGATCTACCAGGCACAGAAAGGCAGTGCTGGCCCCTCAGTGCACCCTAAACCCTGGCAGGGGACCTCAGTGGTTTCTAGAAGTCTAAGATCTGCCTTCTCCATGGAAAGACGGCAAAGCTCCCACCACGCAGTAACATACAGCAGGGCCGCAGACTCGGACCGCAGCACTCAGGCCACGAGTTCTACTTAATCTCTGACAGTTCACCTGGCAGAAAGTCCTCACTGTCTGACCCCACCGGTCTAGGCTGAATCAGCCTCTGGGACCTAGAAACAAGGCTCCCAGCCCGGGGAGTCCTCTCCACTCTCAGAGAGACGCTCCAGAGGCCTAGAGGCTTTCAGAAAGCAGGCGATAGGAGCAGGGCTCCTGTGAATGCACCTTCACATAAAACAGCCTCCCTCTCAGACACACCTGTAAGTGTGGACGTGTCCGGTTACACCACCACACACACATTCAGAAATGGACCCATGTGCACCCACCCCCTGGGCCACGAATTCTCGTCATGTGGTAGCTTGAGCCTGATCCCTTGAGCAAACATAAACACATGCTGTCTTCTCTGAACTCCGTTGTGAAAATCAAACACTTGCCCTCCCCTCAAGAGCCTGGAGCTTTTCCAGCAGTGCCTCCTTCCACAGAGAGGCTGCTGGAACTAGAAGTGGTCTGAGGCTGGGGCCATGTGGAAATGAAGCCTGAAAGACCTCGCTTGAGAAGCCATGACCCCCTGTACCTGGTATGGTGCAGCCATAACCCTGCAGCCGGCCACTGAGCTCCCGGTGCATGCTAGGTAGGGGTGCAGAGCCCACCTTGCTTGGCAGCTATCCTACAGAGAAAGGGGGAGCTCACATAACTCAGGGGGAGGGGCCACTCAGCAAGACGGTGCCGGAACCAGGAGTCAAACTCAGGGCCCTGACTTGCCTAAGCCAAGAGCCTGAGCCACTGCTGCGTGGAGGCTGAATGTGAGTGTGTAAACCGGGACTAAGATTGTTGGGTGGGCTCTCACCAATAAGGAACATGTGGCCATCTCGCTGGCTGGATGTGCACATGGTTGTCACTCCCTCTGTTCAAGGGGATGGGGTCTCTGACTGGGCTAACCTTGCTGCCTGCTAAGAGTCCGTGGTGGGAGCCGTCACGAGACAGTGCCATTTGGCTGGCCTCTGCCTGAGTGCACAGTGGGACCGGCCTGTGAGAGCTCCCCTCGCTTCAGCCTCTCACAGTGGTCAGAGGAAAAGGCTCTGGGAATGGGCTCAGGGTGGGAATGGGGCACCAGGGCGGGCCTCCTGGGCTAACGGGCAGGAGCCCATCGATGTCTCCCAAGCCCCGCCCAGCCACTCCAGGTCAGGAAGTGCAAGTTATGCCCAGAGGCCCTTCAAAAGGCGGGGGGCAGCTCAGAGCTGGTCAGACTGCCCAGGGCAGCTGGAGATCGTACAAGGAGGTGGGTGGTGGGCTTTTGATTCTTGAAATGGCTCATTAATGAAAACCCCCAACCCTGGCCACCTGGGGGAAAGGTTCACCGTTCCCATGTACAGCTGATAAGGGCCAGGAGATTCCACAGTTCAGGTAGTTCCCCCGCCTCCCTGGCGTTTTGTGGTCACCATTAATCATTTCCTCTAACTGTGTATATAAGAGCTCTTTTGCCAGTGAGCCCAGTACTCAGAGAGAAAGGCTAAAGTCCTCGGGAGGATGTGGCTGCAGAACCTGCTTCTCCTGGGCACTGTGGTCTGCAGCATGTCCGCACCCACCAGCCTGCCCAGCCCTGTCACCCGGCCCTCGAAGCACGTGGATGCTATTAAGGAGGCCCTGAACTTTCTGAACCGTAGCAATGACTTCGCTGCTGGGATGGTGAGTGAGGGAGAGAGGACAGAGCTGTAGCTGGGACAGACAGCAGGCTGTGGACTGGCCCTGCCCTTCCTGCCAGCATGATAACCACGTTTTTGTTTCCTACAGAACGACACAGTCAAAGTTGTCTCCAGCATGTTCGACCCCCAGGTAAGATGCTTCTCTTCCATGCATCTTTCCAGGGGCTTTTTCCCCGG
Source organism: Tupaia belangeri chinensis (assembly GCF_000334495.1). Lineage (NCBI taxonomy): Eukaryota > Metazoa > Chordata > Mammalia > Scandentia > Tupaiidae > Tupaia > Tupaia belangeri. Next base: position 4,481,635 of record NW_006204205.1, on the reverse strand, counting down.
CGAAGGGGACTCACTTTAGATGGCGCCTCACGTGGCTGTCTCCTGGGATAGACAAGGCTGCCATGGCAGCATCTGGGTGCTCAGGAGCTTCCGCCTTGCCCTGCGTGCTCACGTGGGCTCCTCCGTCAGCTGAGCAGCCATGCGCAGACCTAGCCTTCGAGCCAAAAGCGGGAGTTCACTTCTAGAGGCTGTGGGCTCAGGGTGCTCACTGTGTCCTGAGACTGAGTCCAGGGGAGACAGGGTGCCGGCTGCAAGGGGCACGGAGGGGTTTTGAAAGCTCATCTTGTTCTCACGGGTCTGGGCAATGCCCTATCCTGCCCAGCTCCCCTGTTCTGAGTGGTGGGGTGAGAGAGCTCTCTTTCCC
>NW_006204205.1:4444418-4480998 GCF_000334495.1 Tupaia belangeri chinensis | reverse complement strand
GGCTGAGGCCCTTTCAAGGTGCCAGGTCATGGGAGGTAGCTGTGCTGGCTGGGGCTGGCCTGAGCAGGCAGTGAGGACTCGGACTCGGACTCGGACTCGTGGACAGGGCAGTGTGTATGACTGCACCCAACCTGCGACCAGTCAGAAACCATCCTGTGCTCCTCCCAGGCCCTGCTCTCAGAGGTCAGGGTGGGCACAGGAAGGAATGACGAGGAGGGTATCTCATGCTCAACTGAGAGCATCCGGCCACCACTCACTGAGGAATGGGTATTTCTTGCAGGAGCCGACGTGCATGCAGACCCGCCTGCAGCTGTACACGGCGGGCCTGCAGGGCAGCCTCTCCAGACTCAAGCAGCCCTTGACCATGAAAGCCAGCCACTACAAGCAGCACTGTCCCCCGACCCCGGTAAGTGCCCCAGCAAGGCCCCAGGCAGGGGTGAGGGGGTCTTGGCTGCAGCTGTCCAGAATCCCACAGGCTTTCTATAGCAAAAGACCTGTAATGATTAACCCCTCCAGAGAGTGGGTGGCCATCCTTTTCCACCCCTCGAAGCTGAAGCCAAGGAGCTCTGGAGCGCACGGTGCTCCTGGCAAAGCTGCCACTGTCCTTGCTAGTACTGCCATGATCATGAATGAGGTCAGGGGAGAGGCAAACCCAAGTGAACCAGCCTGCCCACGGTCCTGAGGAAGTGCCAGGGTCCAGGGCCACCTCCCAACAGGATTTCCCCTGGCCTCATGTGAGGTGCCTGGATTGGATGGGGCAAGGAAGGGGGCCTACCTGGAATGGACAAAGGCCCCCAATACTCCGTCCTCCCTATGGGAAGGAAATGAGTTCTGTGGCCTTGACTCCTGCTCCTTCTGGGCACACAGAGATGGCCTTGGCCCAGCTGCTCTGCCCTGGCCTGGCCCAAGACTGAACAGGGTGTGGTCCAACTTCCCAGAACAGCAGCCTCAAGCTGGCACTTGGTCAGGTTACCATGTGGGTAACACATGGGTGGCAACAGTGTCACCTGTCCAGGTCACAGGCAGGTTCCTCTGGCCCCTGAGTTCTAAGGGGCAGTACAGAGGCATGCTGGTGCTTCCCCATGTTACCCACGTGCCTGGCTCAAGTGTTCTCTCTCTCATTTTTTTCTTAAGGAAACTTCCTGTGAAACCCAGATGATCACCTTCAACAGCTTCAAAAAGAACCTAAAGGACTTTCTGTTTGTCATCCCCTTTGACTGCTGGCAGCCAGTCCAGGAGTGAGGCACACGGGCCAGCCAGGCCAGCCCTGGAGCTTACCTCACAGATCATTCCTCTCTCACGGAACAAGAGCCAGAGACTCAGGATCTTCATCTTGGAGGGACCACCGGGTGGGTCACGGCCATGGAGGGGGAGCACAGCCCTGTCCCAGGCCATGCTGGCCTCCATACGGCCATGGAAACGGATGGGGGACGTTTCACACGGGCAGGGATCAATAGTATTTATTTATATATTTATATTTTTAAACATATTTATTTATTTATTTATTTAAGCTCCTACACACTATTTATTCAAGATGTTTTACCATAATAATAAATTATTTAAAAATCTGCTTTAACTGTATGATTTTTCTGGCTTATTTTCAACCTGGAGCAAATGCTGGAGTTGTTCCTTCTCCCTACAGGGTAGGGCGGGGAGGAAGCAGGGAGGTGGGGGAAGGGGCCAGGGACCCCCCAGGGTGTGTGTGCTACCTGGGGGACAACACTGTCAGCACAGAGGGAGGTGAGAGCCGGCCCAGGCGTGGTGCCCTGCACACCTGGATGTGCTTCCCTGATGGTTCAGGTTCACCAGGAAGTTCAAGCAACCAGCTGGGGGAGGCTTTCCCCAGAGAAGGGGACCCATCCTTCCTGGGGAGGCCTGTGGGTCTCGGGGGACTGGCTGGTCACTAGTTCAACAGGCCCACCCTGGTGTCAGATGTGGGACATCTGTGTGCCTTGGAGGCTCTGGGCCCTGTGTCGCAAGCTCTGCCCTCACACTCAGGGCTTCAGTCACCTCTAAGGCAACTCCGTAAGCAGACTGTTTGGAGAAAAAGAAACCAAACCACAGGGGTCAGAGCTCAGCATTTTTACCAAACTTTCCCCAAATTGGGTGATCTTAATCGTTGGCAGGTTCAAGTTCACAACTGTTGGTACACAGCAGCATTTTCCTGAACTGGGTTTTATTTTTACATGCAGTTTTGAATCCAGTCAGGCACTTTCCCTAAAATCCACAGCCTCCAGGCTGAGAGAAAAGCAGCTCTCCTCCTTCTTGCTTGGACACCCAAAGACCTTGTTCCTGAACTTGTACCCCTCCTGGGGACTGTGAGGAAGGGCTGCGTCCCCCAGATCTCACGGGAGAAGAGGAGCCAGCCTTACCCTGGACAGGCGTGCCTGAGGAAGCTGGCTTGTTGTGGCCTTAGCCCCTGCCTGGTGCCCTCCGCCACCCCTTTGCTCTCCCTGCTCCAGCCAGCACCCAAAGGCAGTGCCAGGCCTGGCCGGAGACCGGCCCCACATCAGGCAAAAGGTCATGACTCCAAATGTGACTACAAAGAGAAGTTCTGAGACCAAGCCTGAGATTCAGCAAAGACAAAGAATCCATGTAGTGTGCTGTGGTCATTGAAAATGCATGAAAAGCACATCTTGCCCGGCGATAAGGTCCCCTCTGCCTTCCTCGTAAGCCAGCGATGACTGATAAGAGGTTTAGCATTTCCTTAGACTCACATATATAGGTATCCCTCCCCATAGAAATGCTGCCAAGCCCATAGCTCGGATCGGCTGGGAGCCACCTTCCAGTAATACCATGTACCTGTACGTACTCCTGGCTTGTGTGCTCTGGGGCTCAGAGAGCCATTCCGCCTCAACTGCGGTAGCCACTCTGCTTCCCCACGAGAATCACACGGAACTCTGCGCTGAGATTCAGAAAGAACTTTCTGCTGACAACAAAACATACACGGTAAGTCTGGGTCTTCGTCAGCCGTCATTTTGCTGCCAGTAGTCTTTGTGTCTCTGATCAACTTCTTCTGCTTTCAGGGTTCCTTCAGCAAGCCCCAGAATACCAGTGAGGTAAGGAGCAGCTGCCCCTGGGACCTTCGTGACCACATTTGGACAGAGACAGCAAGATCACCCCCGTCAGCACCTAGGGAAGAGATAAGAACAAGGGTCACTTGTGAGAAATAGGGGGAGAAACTGAGCATGTGAGGACGAACCCTCATACCCAGCCAACAAATGGGCCAGAGGCCAGGTGCTGGAATTTGCCAGACTGTCTGGTTACCATCCTGGTGCTGCTCTGGGTTCGGAAAGTACCAGACACTCCTTGCCTTCACTGCCCGGCCTGGAGGGCCCACAGGTCTCCTGTGGGAGAGTCTGCGGAAGGCCTGAGCTTGGGTGCAGGGCTCCATCCCACCAGGTGGCCAAGGTTGGATAAGGGTAGGGAGGGAAGGCTGGTTCCTCCCTGCAGTCCGCCCTCATCCCGGTGCCCCCCATTCTGTTTCAGGAACCCTGCTATGGGGAGTTTACAAAGAACTTCACCTCCACTCTGAAGGATCTTGCTATGAAATATGACAAGCAAGACCATCACATTATAAAGGTTTATAAAGACATGAAAAGGCTCACCCAAATCTGCTCGAAGCTGAAAGTAAGTTGCTATTTGCTCTTAAGGGAATCAGACATTATTTTCTTGCACCACAGCCAGGGTCCCAGTGGGGCAAAGGGCTACTTAGGGGATTCATTTGTCACATGCAAGGTCTCAGGTGCTGCTTGGGCCACACAGATGGTTATCCACTGGGACTGTTTCCAAGCCAAAAGAATCCACTTCCCGACAGGGGCTGGAAGGTGGGGAGTGGAGGCCTGGACATGAGGAAATGGAAACTCAGGGGTCGATCTGGGGCTTTCTGCCTGCATCCTGTCCCCTCACCCCACACGCACAGAGGTCAGTGTGAGGCAGGTCTGAGAGAGGAGAGCAGGGCCAGTCATGGACTCAGCCTCTCAGTGCAGACTGGGCTAGGTGAGCCGCCCGTTCAAGCTCGCTCTAGTTTGCCCTGCCCTGGGAGACTCTTCTGGGGTGCCAACCCCCTAGAGCTCATGCTGGGGGCATGGGCTATAGTTTAGGGGAGCATTCTGAGGAAATGCTGCCCTAAATGAGGAATGAGGTGCTCCTTTCTCACCCCCTGCTTGCATAGTGACCTCTGGACGGCCAGCCTGTTGGTCCTCGTGTTGCTGTCCTGCACACCCTGGTACCTGCTGGCTCCCTCCTCATAGCTATGGACGGTCCTTAGACGCTAGGTCTCCAGTGTCCTGCCTAAGTCAGATGGGAAGGGCTTACCCAAGCTACCTCCTGGGAGGTGGGATGCTTATAAGACCCTTGTAGGTGGGAGGACAAGCATTTATACATGAAAAGGCTCACCCAAATCTGCTCGAAGCTGAAAGTAAGTTGCTATTTGCTCTTAAGGGAATCAGACATTATTTTCTTGCACCACAGCCAGGGTCCCAGTGGGGCAAAGGGCTACTTAGGGGATTCATTTGTCACATGCAAGGTCTCAGGTGCTGCTTGGGCCACACAGATGGTTATCCACTGGGACTGTTTCCAAGCCAAAAGAATCCACTTCCCGACAGGGGCTGGAAGGTGGGGAGTGGAGGCCTGGACATGAGGAAATGGAAACTCAGGGGTCGATCTGGGGCTTTCTGCCTGCATCCTGTCCCCTCACCCCACACGCACAGAGGTCAGTGTGAGGCAGGTCTGAGAGAGGAGAGCAGGGCCAGTCATGGACTCAGCCTCTCAGTGCAGACTGGGCTAGGTGAGCCGCCCGTTCAAGCTCGCTCTAGTTTGCCCTGCCCTGGGAGACTCTTCTGGGGTGCCAACCCCCTAGAGCTCATGCTGGGGGCATGGGCTATAGTTTAGGGGAGCATTCTGAGGAAATGCTGCCCTAAATGAGGAATGAGGTGCTCCTTTCTCACCCCCTGCTTGCATAGTGACCTCTGGACGGCCAGCCTGTTGGTCCTCGTGTTGCTGTCCTGCACACCCTGGTACCTGCTGGCTCCCTCCTCATAGCTATGGACGGTCCTTAGACGCTAGGTCTCCAGTGTCCTGCCTAAGTCAGATGGGAAGGGCTTACCCAAGCTACCTCCTGGGAGGTGGGATGCTTATAAGACCCTTGTAGGTGGGAGGACAAGCATTTATTTGTATTTATCTTTTTTTTTTCCTGCTAAGAAGACAATTTAAATATCTATTTCTTTCTTAGCCAACAGACTCTCCCAAGAACTGTACTATTGAGCAAAGCGATTTCTCCAACTTCAAGGCAGCCTTACGGAGGGTCATCACATCCATAGAAGGATGGAAATCTTGTAAGAGGATCAAAGGCAGCCTCTGGGACCCCATCCTCTCACAGGGCTAGAACTGTGGGAAACGGGATTGGAGCAGCCTCGGAAACAATTCACTGCTGGGGTGGAGGGAAGTTTACTGGCCCTGCGATGGCAGACACGCTTGGGGGGTGGGGAGGAGGTGCCTGAAGACATGTTTCTGTGAGGGATGCATCTACACTTGCTGCTTCAATAAAGCCTGGGCTATGGGCATGCTGGTGAGTGAGAGTCTTGAAAGAGTCCAGCATCACTGGACCCAGTGGACTGGAAGGGGTGGGGATGGGAGAGGTGATAGCATAACTGGACCCCAGCCCAGGCACTGGTGGGAGTCCCACCCCATCCAACCCTCCATTGAGTCTCCTGTGCCAGGGGACAACCAGAGGGGGTCCCGCAGCCTCTGTGCATCTTGTTACTGCCCTTGTCCCTGAGTCCTTCAGATCTCAAGTCAGACCCTTTCCTAGGCCCCTTCCCCAGCCTCAGCTGGCCTGTTGCCCTCCAGATCCAGGTCAAGACTTGAGGCTCAAAGCCCTTCCCCCTTGGCTCTCTGCTGCAGCTGCTGGGAGGTCTAGGTCTAAGTCGTCTCCGTGCCCCTCAGGCCTGGTGTGTCAGCCCTGGTCAATGGCTCAGATGAATCAGAGGCTCTTGGGCAGCTTGCAGAGGACTGGGCAGTGTGGGACCTTGGCAAAGGGGGCCCATGGAGCCAGGAATGTGTCCCAATCCCAGGGTCATCTGGACCAGCAGAGTATCTTGATCTCAAAAGAAAGCCCTTGACCCAGCCACAGTGGCACACAGGTGGTGCCACCACTTGGGATGGGGAAAGCCACACAGGAGGCCTGTCCTGGGCCAACCTGAACACACGCTGAGCAGAGCTGCTTGCACCTGTCATCCTAGTCAATTGGGAGGCTGGGGCAGTGAGATCCCTCTCATAGCCTCCCTTTCTCTCTGGCTCTCTCTTTAAGGAAAAAATGTAATAAAGCCTCTTACTTGGTCTGCAAAGCCCCTCCCAATACCCTCTGGTGTCTTTGGCATGATAGCCCACTCGACTAGTAACATACTTTGGAGCCCCACACCCCCAGAGTTCTGGGCCCTGCTTGTGGCAAGTCTGCCAGTTGCTTGGGACCCCGCGTTCTGACCCCCTACGTACTAGTAGCTCTAACCCTAATCATTTCGATACCTTACTGGAGGTGACTGACTGGGATCACCCACAACCCAAACACATCCCACAACCCACACTTCTCAGACCATGAGCTTCTTCACCTAACCCAGACAGATAAAGGCTTATTTGTTCTGGAATATAACTAGGTTTCAAACTGCAACCACAACTTGGTCAAGGCCAGACCTGCAGGCAGTCTGCAACATCTGTCCATTGACGGATCTTGCCCATCTGGAAAGCTCCACACTGCCTGCCGCCAGCACTCACGCCAACCTCAGGCCTGCCCACCCCCACCCCCTGCCTGGGATCCTAGGCCACCTCCGCTCATCTCCACTTTGGTGGTGCTGGTGGTGGGGCACATCAGGCTGGAGGTGACAAGGCTGCCAGATCATCGCAGAACATGACGGGCAGCCCCGTGACTCAGGATCAGGTGTCAGAGGTTGGTGCAGGGCCAGTGCCCAGGGGTGGGTTCAGCCCAGAGAAAGTCCATAGTCCAGGCAACAGAGGCTGTGAATTCTTGTCCCCTAGCTGTACTCACGGGTGCTCAGGGGCCTGAAGGCCACTCCTCTGTGTTGGCAGTGGAGTCTGCAGGGTGCATGGCTGGAAGGAGACCCAGCACATTATGGCGCGAGCTTCCTCATCGCTGGAATGAGGTCTGAGCCTTGAGCTCTTGATGAAGCCTTGGCTACATGATTGTAGAGGGCTGGGGCTGGAATGTATGTTCTTGTCACTGCATTGTCATGTCAGGACAGCAAGATTTGTGTAGACTGACCTGCCACTAGTTTGCCATATGCGCTACGACATGTCCTCCAGTCTCTCAACCACAGAGTCCACAAAGGCAGGGTGGACTCCAGCCCAGCCACAGCCTAGATTTAAGGTCTTTGTCAAGCTCAAGAGTCTCAGAGCTTCTGGCTCAATTCTGGGGAAACTGAGGTCACAGAGGCTGACAGAGAACTTCCAGTGCCTCTCCTGGTAAGCAGCATGGCTAGGAAAAGCAGGTGGGGAGGTGGCTGTAGTATATGAAGTGACTATCCTAACTTCTTTGACAGCCTTAAGCCTTGGTAAATACCATCAAATAGCCACCTGTGAAGAGACCCTGCCATGAAGACCACTTGGGTTTTTCCATGTACCCCAGTTTTCCCTCCAGGTAAGTTCAGATCTGGATGGTGGCACTAGGGAACCTGCTGGGGCTGGAGTGGGCCATGTGGGTACTGCTCCTGAGACCCAGCAAGCCTGAGCCCACAGTTCCATGGTTGCCTGCTGGCACTGCTGCCTCAGGATCTAAGAAGATGCTGCTGCATTGGAAGGTCAGAACTCTAGGCTGGGTACTTGGGCCAAAGAAGCATGACCTTGACCCCCATTTAGCTTGGGCAGGCCCTGTGCACCTCCTTTCACTAGAAAGCCAGGGAAAAGACCCAAACCATATCCCTCCAGAGAAGATACCTGGGAGCAGACCTTGTCCTGAGGGAATGCCACTGGCTTAGCTGGACCCTTTTCTTAACCAAGAGGGAGAACAGGGCTGGAGGGCTTGAAGAGACAGGCTCACCCACACATCACCAGACAATGGAATAGTCCCTCCCTTCACATGGGCCTCTCCAGGGACCACCTCAGGCTTTATCATCTTCTGCTTCTGAGGTATTCTCTCCCCTGCAGAAACCAGTAGTATTGAGGTTGGAGCCAGGAAACTAAGAAATGCACAGGAGCAGTGCAGCCCTCTCTCAGTGCTGGGTCTTGCGAACTGGATCAGCGCTGTGGGCAGCCCCACAGCACCCTTGGCACAACCATGGCGTGGCCACTTCCTTTGACTCAGCACGCACATCCGGGACACTGCACAGAAGGGATGCTTCATCCACAGAAACAGCCTATCAGCCCATGACGTAAAGTGATGGACAGGAAGCAACATGGCAACATGAAAAGGCTCCCATGAAAGGCCCAGGATGTCACTAATGCTGGGTTGACCCTGTACGGGCCAAGGGCAGGTTGGGAATTGGAATGATGTGGGAGGTGAGGTGGCAGGAGAGCTTTATCCTGGCTTAATTGGAGGAGAGGCCTAGTGCCACTATGGGCACGAAGGGGTCCGCTTGCTCATAGTACATGTGCATCCTCAGCATCCCTGGCTATCTGAGGTTCTTGGTGGTGGCTGGCATTGCACTGACTGATTTCCCAAAGTGGCTGTTCCTCCAAAAGGCTGGTGACTAGCTTACAATAGACAGTGGGGCTTCTAGCCCTTCTGCCTGGGCAAGAGGCAAGATGTCTCTTTCAGCGCAAATATCAGACAAGACCTCTCTGTGCCCCCCTGGCGGCAGGACAGCTACCTGAGTGACCCTGGAGGGTGTGAGGTGCTGTCCATCCATCCTCAACGTGCATGTTGCTGCCCTGTCACAGATGGAGGGCTACCCACCTGCAGACATGGCCCCAGGCAGACTAGTCTGGTCCTGGAAACCAGACGGGCTGCTCCTAAGCCTTACTCCGCTTGGCTCCTGGCCGCCTACATGCGTCTGTTTGGGAATTCAGGTCTATGCGATCGAAGTGGTGACCATGGCTGCTAGGGCCGCCATATAACTGTGCCATCCTGGACTGCCAGCTTGTGTTGCAGACACATGAGTGGTTGTTCTGGAACCAGCCCTGAACCCTCTCACTTTATTACATGGGCCTCACAGAGAAGGAATCAGTGCTTAGGTCCCTCCCTGGCCTCATTTCTTAATATCTCTGAAGTGGGGCATGGCAGGAATGGGAAGACACAAGGCGCCCTAGGCAGGCTCAGGGTTGAGAAAACCTGTCACTGTTGGGTGCACCCTGATGCTGGCCAGACACTCATGACATGTGGGTCTGCAGAGCAGGGGCAATCCCCGTGACAAGAGCCAGGGCCAGGGCCGAGGGGGCTGTTTGGCTGTTTAGCTTTCTGTCAGTGCTGGAAGCCCCCACCCCCAAGGCCCAGAGAGAGCCGGGACTTCCTCAGGACCACACAGGAGAACCCTCAGGCCTGGGCCCACAGAGGCCTTCAGAAACGGCTGACCAATTTCCCTCCTGCGAGGAGACCCTGAGCCATGGCTGCCAGGAAAGATGCAGCTTCACAAGTTATTTTTCACTGTGGTTGGAGATAAGAGCAGCAGAAGAGTTTCATGTTGCTGCCACTGATATTATCTCTGGGCCAGACCTGCTCTTTCAACCTGAGAGATGATTAACTGAAAACCTCTCTCCCTTTTCTTTTTCTCAACTACAAGGGAAGATGGGCACAAACTTCCCAGTCCCGTCCTCACGCACCACGGGGCTCTCACCCAAGGGGAAAGCCGATAGTTCCTTCAAGAGCCTGTGGTAAAGTAGGTGGGGGAAAGCCTTTTAAACATTTGTTTTATTTTTATTTTTATTGCGTTATTGTACAAGAAAGCTCCCAGAGAGAGAGAGACATAGAACATTTTCTAGCACCTTCAAAGGCTCCCCCATGCTTCTCCCCTCCTACTCAGTAGCCCCCTCCAAGTGTAGCCACCGAGCGAGGCTCCATCACCATTTGTCTTCACCTGTTCTTTTCTTCTTTTGTTTTTAAATGAAGAGGTTTTTTTTTTTCTTTTTTCTTTTAGTTTTTGTCATAAGGCTCACACACTCACCAAAGAGAGAGAGAGAGAGAGAGAAAGTATGAAATCACCCCCCAGGAGGAATGGCCACACTATAATCCCTTCTCCTCCATTCCTCACTTGGGACTTCGGGCATGTTTGCACATGCATCCAGCATGTTCTCCAAGCCAGCAGGTCCAGGACTCAAACCATGGAGTCAGCCATGTGGCATCTAGTGCCCCACCACCATGTCCCCTGCTGGCCCCCAAAGTTTCTTTCTAAAATTTTATTCATGATAGAGATTGCATGTGCACACGCACATGAGAGAGAGAGAGAAGTACCCTTGACAGGGTCTTGTCATACCTCAATCCTCTTTCCCCAGCCTTCCAGTTTGTCAAGATTTTTGGCATGTGCACACACACACCCGGGACCCACACCCACAGATGGCCTCCAGCTCTGCAGCTCAGTTTGCTACTGACTACACCACCAGCTGGGCCCCTATACCTGAACTTCCTTTAAGTGAACTTTAAGTGGAAGCATGCTGTCTTCTACGTTTGGCTCTTTTCATTCAATATTGCGTCTGCAATCCTTCCAGCTGTTGCGGTCTCTTCTTTTGGTTGCTGTATAATATTCCATTGAATGAATATTCCACAGCTCATTTCCCCATTCTATTGCCAATGGACATCTGGGCTATTTCTGCTTCTTGGCTAGTATTCATAAAGCTGCTTACACAGTCCTATATTTATGTTTTGGTAAACATCTGTTTGCACTTCTGTTGGAGATGCTGGGAATGGTGTGGAATTGCCAGTCAAAGGATATATTAATACATATTTTAGCTTTAGTAGGTATTAGCAAACATTTTCACAAAGAAAAACCTTTCATAAACAACGTTGCTGGTTTTCATGCCTTTTTGAAAACCTGCTTATTCACCAGTCACTGGGTCTTTCTTCTTCCCTCACGTGATTTGAGTTTGCATCCCAAACATCCTCGTCATTATTGGAAATTCTTCTCTACATTGTTCACTCTTGCCCAACTGTCCACATTCAGACAAGCCATTCTGACATAACCCACATCTAACTGAAGCTGAGGCCGAGGTCAAACCTTGCTCACAGCGCTATGGAGCCTGTCCCAGGGGAGCTGGGTCTGGGCAGGCTGCAGTGAAGTGTGCTCATCAGTAAAAGGACAAATCACTCACTTGCCCGGCTTCCATGTTCTTGTGGCTCTGGAGGGGCTGCCCCGCTTCTAGCATCTTCTTCCTGGGGGAGTTAGCTCACGAAGGCCCAGTCTGGCATGGAAGTGGATGGCATCTTCCAGTGCTTTGTGCAATGCCATCCTCGCCCACGAGTCTCTGGCCTCAGAGGCTCTGGGAGGCCCCAAAGAAACTGTGATGTTCTCCATCCTGTGTGGAGACCAGGATGAGGAATGCAGCCCTGGGTACTGTCCTGGGTTCCTGCTTGATCTCAGTCCCCTAGTCAGTCCCCCACCATGTCCTGGTGTGCTCACTTCCCCAGCCCATTTCAGATCTGCCGGCTTCTCTCTGTCCTTACGGCCTCAACCTAACCCAGGCCCCTCATTCACACAAAGAGCCACCTCAAATGCCTCTTAGACCCTTGTCACTAAACACATTCCTCCTTCTCTCCCCATAGTAGCCACCCATTAACTTACTCCATGGGCATTTACTGAGCACCTACGAAGTGTCAGGAACCATGCCAGGCTCTGCAGGGAACCTGAGGTTCTTATATTTTAGCATACTAGTCCATTCGAGTCCCATATGGGCTTCCTGCTGGCTCAGTGTGAACTCCAAACCCTGTGATCTGGCCTAAGACCTGCCCGACCACACTGGTCCCTACACCCAGCCTCACTGCTCACTGCTCCCTATCACCCTCACACCAGCCCTGGGTCCCAGGAACACAAACCAGCCACAGCTCTCCTACCATCCCCTGTCTCCTTTACCTGGGACACACCTCGGCCAGTTGGCTGACATCTGACATCTATGGGGTAGACCAACATCCAGGACAGATGGAGAGGTCCTTCTCTGGCACACCTTCTTCCTCAACACCTCCTGTGAGGCTTGCTCTCCACCTCCCGGGCCACAGGGTTGCACTGCCACCTGCTTCCCAGGGACTGTGGGGTCTCTGTTCTAAACTACTGCTCACCCCCTGGTCTAGGGAGGGCCCCTCTGTGCATCATGCCAGCAGTAGCTGTGTTTCAGGGTCCGATGAAAGTGAGGCACTGAAGACACTGCAGAGATGTTGTTATCACTCTCCTTACCAGCAACAGCATCTGAGAGGTAAGCTAACATGTGCCCTGGGGCCCAGCCGGAAGCCAGGCAGCTGGGAACCAAAGCGGCACAGCTGCCTATCCTCGTTCCCACTTACAGGATTCAGGAACCATCTCAATAGGAGCAGCAGGAGGGAGGGAAGCCCAGCTCTCTGGCAATGTGTCACACTTCCTCCAGGCCAGAGCCTGGGGCAGCCCCAAGCTCTCCTGACAGAGGTCCTGGCTCCTGCCCAGGCCTCTTCCTCCAGCCAGGCTGGATAAGGTGGGGTCATGTCCTGGGAGGGGAGGCCAGGCAAGCAGCAGCTTCAAGTCAGAAATGAGACAACGGGATAACTCACAGTCTCCCCTCTTCTCTCATGCCCCAAGAAGCTCTCCTTGACTGACCTCCACAGTCATCAGGTCAATTTTCCCATTCGATCTCTCAGGTCCTCAACTGAAACACAGGCGTTCTCTCTCCTCCGGGCCAGGGGCAGGGCTGTGAGTCAGACAGACCCGAACACCCCCTCCCACGGCTTCAGTCCCTGAAGATGCACACCAGTCAGTGCTGGAACCCAGGCAGAAAGCAGAGGAAGCTACAGGAGCCTCTGGTCATGCCCTCGGCAATGGTCACAAGGGTTCCTGTGTTTAAGGAGCCAAGACCAGAGGGACAGAGTCCAAACAAACACGGCCATGGGCCTGAGTCCCCTAGCTATGATGAACCCTCAGGGTAGGAAGGAGTTTCTTCCATTAGAGTCTGCAAGGTGAAGGTCCAGGAGTCATAGAAGACAGACACAACTCTGCCTCCTGCAGTAACAGACAGACGAACTGACAGGTGGAATCAGCCAGAGTTTGAATGGGACAGGCATCCCTGCAGGGTACAATGGCAGTGATGGATGGGCAGACACAGAGGCAGGTGGATAGACTTTAGAGGCCCTGGCACAACAGACAGAGACATGGTTGCAGACTGTGGTTGGGTGAAAGGAGTTCTGACTCTCAACTCAGCCCAGACTACATGCCCAGAGGTTCTTGCAGGTTCCCCTGGTAGCAGGTCATCAAAAACTCTGAGGGACTCTCAGGACTTCTCTTACAATGCCTCCAACCCCATGAGTACCAGAAAGGGAGTAGATATGGCCCACACTGTCCCTGAGGTTAGAATTAAGAATTAATCATGGGGTCAGTAGGTGGAGTTGTGGTTAAGGTACTGGACTCCCACATGGCTGACTGTGGTTGGAGTCCCTGACCCAGCTGCTTGAAAATCTCGCTGGGCATGTGTGTGCCGAAAATCCTGAGAAGAGAGTAAAGGAGAAGGGATTGTGGTGTGGCTATCTATCCTCCTGAGAAGGGGGTGTTGTGAGTTCTTAATTTCCTTCTCTGCCTGCCTCTCTCTCTCTCTGGCAAGTACATGCACCCTATTGGGAAAAAAAAAAAAAAAAGAATTAGTTTGTTCTCCTGTTTTTTTTTTTTTTTCTTTCTCTTACTAGCCTGCTTGAGAATACCTTCCCTATATCCCTCCTAGGGTCGCTGACCCACAGCATGGTGGCTGTGATTATCTTGGAAATGGTTTTTCTGGGGACTACTATGAGTCAAGGCTCTGTGGGCACAGTGGGCAGTGCCAGCAGAAGCTACAGTCAGGTATTCCCATGGTCATCAGAGGGTGCTTAGCTTCCAATTGACCAGCTTCTCTTCTCATCTCCACCGAAAGAGGGCATGGTTAGTCCCTTCATAGATAGAGTGACTAAGACCAACTTGGACACACATTGCTCTGAGTCTATAGGGTTCAAGAACCCCCTGGGAAGGGATGAGACTTTCCTACTTTGAGGGGACTTTCATTCTGAAACCATGATCAATCAGACTTTCTGCCTCAGGTTGGGTTCACCAGGACTCTAAGAGATTAGCATGCAGGACTGAGTGTGGAAGGGAAGAGAAGAAAGCAAGATTGAATAGAGGGAGAAACTGGACTGGAATATAGTCACAGTAAAAGTCTCAGCTAATCCAAAGGAGAATTATAGAGCTACATGTGTCCTTCAGAGTTTTCCTAAGTTGGGGTGAGAAGGTCAAGCCTTCATGTTGATCAGTAATTGGATATAGCTGCCCCTGGAAGGGGGTGTGACCTCAGGTTGGCAAATTTTCTTGAGCCAAGGAAATTTCCAAAGAGGACTGACTGCCAAGCGCTTTCTTTCTGCAGAGCTTACGAGCAGGGGTAATAAGCCTTTGGCCCATGAAGGATATTCTGGGCAGCAATCATGGTGACCACTCCATCCACTTTTTTTTTTCATCCACCTTTTGAGCTATTTGCATCCACTTCTTCTCCTTTCCATAGTTTCTAGAAGAAGCTCCTCCAGGATTTCAGTGTTGTACTGTCAACAACTGGCTCTCAAAAACAAGAAGAAAAGAAGAAGAGGAAGAGGAGGAGGAAGAAGAAAAAGAAGAAGAGGAAGAGGAGGAGGAAGAAGAAGAAGAAGAAGAAGAAGAAGAAGAAGAAGAGAAGCTAAACCCTGATTTGTAAAGTTTGTGATTGTCTTGATGTAAATATTCCCACCACCTCTGGTTTCAAGCTACCAATGGTTTACAGGATGGCAAAAATGTACTCTGGGACTCTCATAAGCAAATAGCTAGCTCTACCACATCATTGATTCCAGGGTCCTTCTCCAGAAAACTTAGAAGAGGAAGGTCAGTCATGAACTCTGCACCCTGCAGTTGCAGCTGATCTCAGAGCTACGACAGATATCCATCATCTCCTCTTCTACCCTCTATCCCGGATTCCCCCTCAGTCTCAGCATCTATGCTTATCTTGGAGGCTTACCCTACTCAGCGGCATGACCCAGCCCCTCATCTCTGATGGGCCTGATTCCATCTCAGGATGCACTTCTTCATATATTGTCAAAATCAGGGGAAGGAATACAAAAGAGGCCCCCCAAAAGATCACATGGGTGGCAAATGCATGTCCCCAGGCCCACTGTGTAGTCTCTCTTCCTCCTGAAGATCAGACTCCAGTGCCTCTGCTGAGAAGAGACTGTTCTTTCCTGCTGGTGTCTGGACACAAGGAGGTTGAAGTGCTCTGGCAGCAGCCTTAGCTTATAATCTTTGGAGCCCCTTTCTAAGGCTCCTGATGGGAGTGTCCTTCCCCCCAACACCAAGACACCAAGACATCTAAATCCAGAGAGTGCAGAGTTCCAGGGATGGGATGCACATTTTCCAAGTGGGTCACTGAGGGTGATGGCAAAAGAGGCCATTCCTGTTTGTACATTTTAATTCTGAGAACTTTGTGATATCACTTGCTATAAGGGTCTGATGTATGGTGAGAACTGTGTTTTGGAGCTCATCAGCCTGTTAAACACCTCTCCCAAGTTGGTGCTTCAACTATGCCTTCAACAGGCTGTCGCCCAGCGGTATCAGACAGAGAGCATCGGTCAGCATGTGATCAAGTATGTGGTATGACCAGCAGATCCTATGGTCTCGACCCGACCTCTCCACCTTCACTGCAAAGTGGACCCTGGCTGATGATGACATATAAGATCTCATGCCAGAGGATCAAAAACTCTGAAACCTCTTGGACAGTGGCATTGGGTGAGGCCCTGAAAAAAAGGAAGGGCAAACCCATACCTGGAATGTGTATTTATTCTTGTCAAAATGAATCATTGGTCTTTCCAGGGTGTAAGAGGGACAAGGTAGCTGATTAGCGATTAGCACCCAGTGCTTGCTGATGTCCTTGAGGGTGCTATTGTACTATGCTTGGACCTGTTGTGAGATAAGCTTGAGCTTTTATTTCCTCTAACTGCTGGCTATAAAGGACCACCCATGAGGCATAGGCATGAGCTAGGGGAAAGGTGAGAGTGCACGGATGTAAGCAACGTGGGGTTCTGGGTTACCTGCTCATGCAGCTTACTTTTGCCCTCTGGTCCTGCTCATGCTTGATTTCAGAAATACCACTTCCATCTTATGATGGATCATTACGAGGCCCACCTTACCTTATGCCTTGGGAGGTCTGACACAAACCAACTTATCACAGCGAGTTCTTGCTGTATAGTCACTTGACGAGGTCTTTCACATGTCCCAGATCTCAGCAGTATGACAGAAGCTGTAATTCTCCAGTGCAAATAGTATGGCCTTGTTTCAGAACCCTAGAAATATGGTGTATTTTATCACTACTGATGCCTTTAAAACTGAAGGATTTGATACAAGCCACATGGCAGGGCTACTTGTTCTACAGCCTGAAACTGTCACAGAGCCTTTTCCTGACTGGGACCCCAGAAATGGCAGGCTTTTGTGTTACTCTGAGGCAGATGGGTCACAGTAATATTCCAGCTGTGAAATAGGTTGCAATCATAATTTGAAGAGGCTGGTCAAATGCTATGCTTCCTTCTTCATGGTGGGAAGTTCAAGATGTAGTAACTTGTCCTATACTACAGAGGAAATTCCCAACATACTATAGACGACTGGACCCTTAAAATCTTTACTGATCTGGTGGGCTCTGAATATTCATAGGTGTATCTTCTGATGTGCATGTGTCCAGCCAGGGCCACCAATTTTGTCTGACTGGCATAGCATTATCAATATAGTAGATCACTGTGATGTTCTGCAGGGTGTCCAAGTTGTTGGACCTCATGGGACTATATTATGGCAGAGGGAAAGCCTTGCCTTGGAGATTTAAACTGTTGTTTGTCTCAAGTGAACATGAACTATTTCTGATAGTGGTAAAAAACAATGGATTCTCCAGATCATTGCCCCTCACCCCCAACACACACACACTCCTTGGAGCCTAGGCCATGGTAATCTACCGTAGTGAAGACACCACATGTGGCAGGCATAGTGGCTGCCACTTGGGCTACTATTGAGTTGATAGTAGCCCATTACCATCTTCCAGGGTCTATATGGGTTTTGCTGGTAAATGAAGACATGATGAACTCCCTTTAGGTCTTTAAAAGAGGCACTAGTTGCTGCCAGAACCCTTGGAATGTGGTCATTTTTGATCCACTATTTTGGCTGATATGGGAGAAGCTGTAGAGGCTCCCATTTAGCTTTCTTCCCTATAATAGGTCTTACCTCACAGGCCAAGGACCCAATGTAGAGGCTGTGCTAATTGTCAAGTGTGCCTCTCCAGAGACACCACTGGGTAGGTCTTTGGACCTCGAGGGCTGGTGATGAGCAGAACCCAGGCCAGGAATCTATTTATTATCTGGGCCCCATATGCTCCCCCCACAATCTAACGAGAGGGTCTTGGTGACACTTCAGGTCTCCGGGTAACAACGTCAACTGAAATCCTGTGTTCAGCAGTCCTCAAAATGTTTGGGTATTCTCTTTTTCCTAGTATGTACGGTTGCCCAAATAAATTGCCAAGGGTCCCCTTGGGGAAGAGTGAGGGAAATCTAATGATAATCCATGCATCCTTGCTATGGTAGATTCCTCCTTCCAGGAGATCCAGGCTCAGTCAATATGTTTTGAATCTGAAAATTGGTTCAGATCTGGAAACTTGGCATGAAACATTTTATTAGAGTGACTGGACTTGTCATTCATGATTAATTTATTCTGGTTACACAGAATGAACACTATCTTTGTCAGATGCCAATCTATTGGGTTGCTGGGAAAGTCATGATGTATTGTTCTATATAAAAATGTGTCATGACTTTCTCGATGACCCCATATTTTGACCCTAAAGACACTGTACTCTACCAACCATTTCCATAACTCTCTGTAGTCAGGCCCTCTTAGCTACCACTCTAACCCTGCCACTCATTACGGAGGGTGAGGTGCTACAGCTGGCGTGGAGTCCTCCCACCCCTAATAGTAAGCCTTGTTCTATGACACCATTTCCTACCTTCACTCCCGGCTACTACTTTTCTTCTTAGTGGAACTAGGGTTCTCCTTTCTGGCACGTTCTTTATTGTTTTGATATCTTCTGGGCCTGCAGGTGAGTTTCTCACTCCTGCAGACTCGTTTCCACAGTCTATCACAGCAATTCTGGCATTTCTCGCTCACTTAGTGGGGCCATCCTTTTCCCCATGCTTTTAGGAGCCATTCTAACAATGCCTTTGCATCATCTCCTAGGGCCTTGCCATAGTTTTCACTGTATCCTGGGAGAGGACTCCCATATCCATAAACTCTATTTTCTAAACTTCTGTTCTACCCCTTGGTCCTGAATCCATTCCTGTGCATTCCCAGCTCCTACTAGTACTTGCTGGCTAGGTCCTATATTTCCTTTAGGTATAATTCTTTTCTCCTTTAGCAGGCCATAGCATCTATGGCCTAGTTATGTTATGAGTTAACTCTAGTTATTGGCATAGTGGCTGTGAGGTAAGGTAGGAGCGTATCCTAGGAGAATGAGAGAACATGTCTTGCAGGATAGAGGCCTTTGTGTTCTAGTCCCTACTTATCTGCAGTTTCACTTCCTGCGGTTATCCATGACCAATCATGGTCCAAAAGTACTGAATAAAAAATTCAGAAATGAACAATGGATAAGTTGACGTTGCATACCGTTCTATGTAGCGTGACGTAACGTCGCTCCATTTTGCTCCTTAGCAGGATGTGATTCATACCTTGTCCAGCATATCCACACTGCATATACTACCTGTCTGTTAGTCACTTAGTAGCTGTCTGGGTTACCAGGTCAGCGGTGGTGGTAGGTATCACAGTTCTTGTGTTCAAACAACCTTATTTTACTTAATAATGGCCCATTAGCATAACCTAGAAATAATTTTCCAGAGGGTGCATGCATTCACTGGAGCAAGAGAGAGAAAGAGAGAAAGCAAGAAAGCGTCTCCTATGAGGAATGACCACTCACAATCCTTTCTTCCCCATTTTCCTCCTGTTGGGATTTTAGACATGTGCACACATGTGCCTGGCACGTTTCTCAAGTTGTTGAGTTTGGGACTTGAACCATGCTATTGGCCAGGTGGGATCCAGTTGCCTTACCCACCATGCCACTGGCTGACCCAGTATAACTTTTATTATAGTATATTGTTGTAATTACTCAATTTTATTATTAAGTTTTTGTTGTTCATCTTTTACTGTGACTAATTTATAAATAAAATTTTACCACAGTTATGTGTAGGGAGAACATGTATAGAGGTTTGGTACTATCTACAGTTTCACACATCTATTGGGGGTCTTAGAACCTATCCCCCATAATGGGAGACAACTTTATCTTTTTAAAGTAAGAGGCAAACTCCAGCTCTCAATAGGGACAAATGGGCCCCAGAGGCCAGAGTTTTCAGGGGAATCTGAGGATACAAGATTTTCCCCCTTATATTTCTTGAACACCTGATACAGTGCATCAGCTAATGCATTCTCTTCTAATGTGAGCGGAAGTATTAACAATTGCACTGTTACCATACTTTACCTGTCACCGGTGATGGGGTCTTCATCAGTAGCCCACTGATGGCTGATCCAGCTCCAAAATCCATTTTAGCATCTCACTTTTTTGATCACTCCTAGAACCATAGGCCATAGATCAGGTGCTATGGGAAGCAGACTCTGAGTCAGAGATGAGCATGCAGGACCTTCGGTAAGAAACACGCATGGGATCAACACCTGTGGAAAAGAGAGGGCTGAAGAAGGATCAGGCAGAAGGAGACAGTGAGCTGTTGTGAAGGTCTAATCCAGGTAGTACTTGAGCTCAGAGGCACTCTCCTGAGAATAACCTTCAGAGTTTTTCCAAAATAGGGAGGGATCCAGGCCTTTATTACCTTCACGTTTATCAGTCAGTGGAGGCGAGTTCCCCTCACCCCACAGCAGGTGAGACCCTACGCAAGTCAATTTTCTTTTTTTTGGAGAGGTTTTTGCTATAGGGCGCATGCGCTCACCAGAAAGACAGAGAGACAGAGAGACAGAAAGCGGGAAATCACCCCGCAGAGAGGATGGCCATGCTGCAATCCCTTCTCCATTCTCCTCTCAGGATCTTGGGCACGCACGCACACACGCCCGGCATGAGTTTAAGCCACCGAGGGCAGAAGGAGACAGTGAGCTGTTGTGAAGGTCTAATCCAGGTAGTACTTGAGCTCAGAGGCACTCTCCTGAGAATAACCTTCAGAGTTTTTCCAAAATAGGGAGGGATCCAGGCCTTTATTACCTTCACGTTTATCAGTCAGTGGAGGCGAGTTCCCCTCACCCCACAGCAGGTGAGACCCTACGCAAGTCAATTTTCTTTTTTTTGGAGAGGTTTTTGCTATAGGGCGCATGCGCTCACCAGAAAGACAGAGAGACAGAGAGACAGAAAGCGGGAAATCACCCCGCAGAGAGGATGGCCATGCTGCAATCCCTTCTCCATTCTCCTCTCAGGATCTTGGGCACGCACGCCAACACGCCCGGCATGAGTTTAAGCCACCGAGTCCGAGACTTGAACTGCAGTTGACTACGTGGGAGTCAGCGACATAGCCATTATGCTAACTGCTGGTTCCAAGGCAATTTTCTTTAGCAGAAGCACCAAAAAGGGCTGAGAGAAGAGCAAGGTCCAAGATGGCTGACGGAAAGCCGCCAGCACTCATCCTCTGCAATCAAGGGTAAATAAAATAGTAGCTACTCGGTCACATTCTGACTAAAATTTCTAAGGAAGAATACTTAAAATTACCAAGGAAAGAGCCAATGTTTTCTGAAACATGGAAGCTTGAGAGAAACAGTAAGAAAAGAAGCCAAAGCACTCAGCTGGCTGAAATCGGTAGGCTAAAATCAGTAGAAACTCCCCTTTGCTGGGACAGGGTGAGCGAGATCCGGAGCAGCCTTGGATATCCCCGTAGACAGCATTCCTAGCTGCCTGGGAATCCAGCCCTCTTCAAGGCCCAGGCCCAGTGAAGGGAAGTCCCTGAGATCCACAGGGCTACATAACTCCAAGGAAGGATCTTTCCCAATTACACCCAAGTCCCATGACCCACATAGCTGCAGAGTGGCACCACTTTGGGAACAGAAATCTGTCCCAAGGACAGGCAACCTGCAAATCTTCATATCCCTGAGAGCCCAAGGAAATCTCACCAGCTCGTGTGGACAGCTGCCATGATTGTGCGGTAGGGCTGTGATCCTGGCTCCCAAGTCTGTGCACGTTCTGTACTCCACAGTACGGACAGAGCAGCACAGTGGGAGGACAGCTCAAGGAACAGAACCTGGCATGTGAGTGCACCCAGGAGAGACTGAGGCAACCGGACCTTCCCTCTGACGGACCCGCACCCCTCCCCCCAGTGCGGAACTCCAGAAACAGCTTCCTGTTACTGCCACATTCAGTGCAGCTTCTCCTGATCTCCCTGAACTGTGGGTGTCAGAGGAGAGGAGGGAAAGGGAGGAGAGACTGACAGAGGAGCATGCTGGGGATTCCCCCCAACCAGGTAGAGAGAAGGAGGCAGGGCACATGTGGAGGTTTCCCCCTGAGGCCCCTGCTGGCACCTTGTAGGTGTTAGGCCCTCATAGGCCTCTGCTGGCACTGAGTGGACCTGTTCAGAGCACACTTGTGCCCCCAACTAACCCTGCTAGTGCTCTGGAGGCCTGCCCAAAGCATACCCGCACCCAGCTGGCCCCTTCTAGTGCCCAGAGGCCCATCCAGAGCATCCCTATGCCCTTGCTGATGCTGTAAGTATCCCAGAGGCCAGCCCAGAGTGTCCCCTTATCCCCACTAGTGCCCAGAGACCCATCCAGATCACACCTGCAGTCATGCTGGCCAATGCTAGCACCTCGGAGACCCACCCAGAGTACTCCTGTGCCTTGCTACCCTGCTGGTGCCCCACAGTTCTTCTCAGAGTGCCCATGCATCCCCACTGGGCCCTCCTAGAGTCCCAGAGGCCTACCTAGACATGCCCTTATGCTGCTAGCATCCCAGAGACCCATAGAGTCACAAGATCCCCACAGGCCACCATTAACACTGCAGAGACCCACTCTCTGGCCCTTGCTAGGGTCCCAAGGCCTGTTCAGAGTCCTTTGATAGCCCCTGCTAGTGTCATGGAGGCCCAACCAGAACACCCCTGCACCCTGGGGGCACCCTGGGGGCCCACAAAGAGCATGTAATGCCCCAGCTAGCACCCAGAGAGCTTGTCATGAGTGTCCCTATACTCCCAGTGGCTTGTGCTAGTGCCAAGAAGGCTAGAGAGTGGGTCTCTGCAGTCTCCCCACTAGCATTCTGGAGGCCCACCCAGAGCACTCTAGCACCGCCACTAGCCACCATGAATGCCTCAGAGACTTGCTTATTAGCACTCCCTATGTCTCTGCTGGCCCTTGTTAGTGCCCTGGATACTCACTTGGAGCACCTCAGAACCCCTGCTTGTCCCCACTAGCACTGCAGTGGCCCACTAACATGCCCTCACACCAGCTGGCCCCTGCTAGTGCCCTGGAGATCTACCCTGAATGCTCTTGTACTCCCTCTAGTGCCCTCAAAATTCCCCAAAGTGCCCCAGCACCCTCATTGGCCCCTACAAGTGCTGAGAGGCCTGCCTAGAGCTCCGCCGTGTCCACACTGGCTCTCACTAGCACCCCTGAGGCCTGCCCAGAATGTCTCTGCATCCCCATTAGCACCCTGGACACTACCCACAGTGTCCCCTTGCCTGGCTCAGTAGCTCCCTGAAAGCCTTCTCAGAGTGTTTCCAAGACCCCACTGGGCCCCACTAGTGCCATGGAAATATGCCAAGAGACCCGCTTCCTGCCCATACTGTGGAAGCTCACCCAGAGACCACACCCACCTGGCTGCAGCATGGAGGTCACTCAGGGCTCCCATCCACCTACAAGTACTTCAGAGGCCCACCCAAAGTGGCACATCTGCACTGGCAACAGCCCTTGCCCCACCTCTCGATGAACCCCCTGCAGGGAGATGCTGTGCCAGTGAAGAGAATCAAGTACCCAGGCAGACAATTTCCTCCTCCTGGGAGTGTACACAAATGGTGACCTCAACAAGTCAGCCCCTTAGCCACAACGCTTCAACTGGCACCCACATCCCTCTCGTGTGCAACTCACTTAAGACAGAGATACTATCTACTTTCAGCCGTATCTTTACTCAGATTCCTTATCTCAGGGAGAGTCTCCATTCCCTACAAAGGGTCTGCATATTCAGGCAACCACTCAATGGGTTAGCAGTGGTTGGCACAAGAGAATCCACTTTCTATAAAGAAAGAAGTGAGTTTATTAGACACTTAAACGTCAATGCAGGAATACAAGAAATAGGAATACAAAGATATATTTCTCCTCCAAATTAATGCATTAATTCCCCACCAATAATGAGTAAAATGTAGGAAATAGCAAAAATGTCAGAAAAAGATTTTAGAATGTCGATCATAACAAAATTCAATGAAATGCAAGACAATACAGAAAAACAATTCCAAAAGTTGAGAAAAGCATTCCATGACAT
This sequence comes from Tupaia belangeri chinensis, assembly GCF_000334495.1. Taxonomy (NCBI): domain Eukaryota; kingdom Metazoa; phylum Chordata; class Mammalia; order Scandentia; family Tupaiidae; genus Tupaia; species Tupaia belangeri. Next base: position 4,457,373 of record NW_006204205.1, on the reverse strand, counting down.
GTATGAAGAATTCAGTAAAGATAGGCATCTTTTTTTTAAAAAAATCGAACAGAGGGAACCAGCAGTTAGCGTAATGGCTATGTCGCTGGACTCCCACGTAGTCGACCGCGGTTCGTGTCCCGGACCCGGTGGCTTAAAACTCACGCCGGGCGCGTGTGCGTGCGTGCCCAAGATCCCGAGAGGAGAATGGAGGAGAAGGGATTGCGGCATGACCATCCCCCCTGGGGGGTGATTTCTCACTTTCTGTCTCTATGTCTCTCTCTGTCTGTCTGGCGAGCGCACGCGCCCTACAGTGAAAATCTCTCCAAAAGAAAAAAAAAATTGAACAGAAGTCCTGGAGATGAAGAATACAATACAGGAAATTAAAAATCCCATAGAGTACATCAGCAATATGTTAGAACATATAGAATAAAGAATCTCAAGACTTGAAGACCTTTGTACTAGCTCAAACCATCAAAAAGAAAGAATAGGAGCCAGCAGATGACATGTTGGTTAAAGGTGCTGGACTCCCACATGGCCGACTGTAGTTCGAGTCCTGAACCTGGCGGCTTGCTTTCTCACTTTCCCTTTCTTTCTTTGTATCTCTCTCTCTGGTCAAATTTAAAAAAAAATAATAAGCAGAGGAACAAATGGAATTAAATAAATAAATTTTTAAAATTACAAAGACACTATTAAAAATGAAAAGAACATATGGAAATTTGGGATACCATTAAGTGACCAAATATTTACATAATGGATAATCCAGAGGGTGAAGAGACCAAAAAAAAAAAAAAAACATAGAAAATCTATTCCATGAAATAGTAGTTGAAAACTTTCCAAATCTAAGGAACAGTACAGACATCCAAACCCAGAAAATTTAAAGGCCACTAAACAGATTTAACATAAGAAGACCCCTTCAAGGCACATTATAGTCAAAATGTCAAAAGTTAAAGATAAAGATAAAATCAGAAAAATGGAGGAAAAAAGCATCAAGTTATTTATAAAGGATATCCCATTAGACTAACCTCAGAGCTCTCAGATAAAAACTTAAAGGCCAGGAAGGAATCAGATAAAATATTCCAAATTCTAAAAGAAAAATTTTTCTAGTGAAACTATCCTTCAGATTGGGAAGAGAAGTCAACTCATTTCTAGATAAACAAAGCCTGAAGGAATTCGCTAAAGCTAGAAAGGCTGTTCAAGATGTACGCAAGGGAGTACTGCATCTGGAAGTCAAAGGAAGATGAAAGTCATAATAAAATGATGTAAAACTCATTAGTGCCACTGCATGATGAAGAAATACAAACAATTTAATTACTATTCCCCAAATTGCAAAGATAAACAATAGCAGAAGAAAAAAAATGAAAGAAGAAAATGCAAAATAATCAGTAATCAACCAACAAAATGGCAGGCATAAAGCCGAGCATATTGGGGACCAGCAGATGGCATAATGACTACGTCACTGGACTCCCACATGGCTGACTGCAGTTTGAGTCCGTACCTGGCAGCTTGAAACATGCCAGGCACATGTGCGTGCCTGCCCAAAGTCCTGAGAAGAGAATGGAGAAGAAGGGATTGCAGTGTGGCCATTCTCCCTAAGGGCTGATTTCTTGCTTTCTGTCTCTCTCTGTCTCTCCAGTGAGCTCATGCGCCCTATAGCAAAAAATCTCTGATTAAAAAAAAAAATGAAGCTGAGCATACCGATAATATTATTGTGTGTGTTGGTCATCAGAAAATCTATGCTGCATTTTTGCATAGAAAAAATATGTCATGACATTTCTGATGACCCAATAAATGAATTAAACACCCCAAATGAAAGATAAAGACTGACTGAATGGATAAAAACATGAGCCCCCTATATGCTGCTTACAAGAAACATACCTCATTGGTAAAGATACACATAGATTGAGAGTGAAAGGTTGGGAAAAGTCATTCCATACAAATGGGAACAAAAAGAAAGGAGATGCCAGCAGATGGCATGGTGGTTAAGGCAGCTGGATCCTTCAAATTGGGAAGAGGGCTAATAAGGCTAACTGTGTGGTCTGAGTTTGAGATCTGGTGGCTTGAAAATCACCCTGGGTGTGTATGCTTGCTTAAAATCTCAAGAGGAGAATGGAGGAGAAGGAATTGCAACATGGCCATCCCCCTCGATGGGTGATTTCTCACTTTCCCTCTCTCTCTGTTCCTCTCCAGAGAGCATATGCACCCTAGAGCAAACCAAACCAACAAACAAAAAAAAAATTAAAAAAAAAAAAGAAGAGCAGGAACGAAGGGAAGAAACACTGAACAGATTTAAGAATGTAAAATTTTCTAGTAAAAATTATGTATATGGTAATATCCTTGATTTGATTATTAAAAGAAATACATAAGTGAGAAAACAGATGTAGCAATCCCATTATTAAACAAAAAAGACTTCAAGAGAAAATCTACAAAAAGAGACAGCCAGGTGGTTACATACTATAAAATAGATCAACTCGCCAGGAAGATATAAAGGTTATAAGTAATTATAATTGTATACCTGCCATTACTGTACTCAAATACATTTTTTAAAAAAGGATTTCTAGATTGAAAAGGAGAGATCGACTCTAATACAATAATTTGGAAGATTTCAATGTCCTACTTTCACCATTGGAAGGGCATCTAGACAAAAATTTTAAAAAGAGACATGAGTTAAATTATACCATTAACTAAATGAATCTGACAGATATTTATAGAGTATTTCACCCAACAAATATAGGTTACAAACATTTTTCTAAGCTCCAGGAGGATCATTCTCTAAGATCAATCACTTAGTAAGATGCAAAAGAAGACTCCACGAATTGAAAAGAATAGAAGTCATATCTAGTATCTTCTTTTTTTTCTTTCTTTCTTTCTTTCTCTTTTTTTTTTTTTTTTTGAGAGGTTTTTGCTATAGGGTGCGTGTACTCGCCAGACAGAGAGAGAGAGAGACAGAGAGATAGAAAGCGAGAAATCGCCTCCCAGGGAGGATGGTCATGCCTCAATCCCTTCTCCTCCATTCTCCTCTCTGGATCTTGGGCAAGCACGCACACGTGCCCGGCGTGAGTTTTAAGCCACCGGGTCCGGGATGCGAACTGCGGTTGACTACATGGGAGTCCAGCAGCATAGCCATTACGCTAACTGCTGGTCTCTAGTATCTTCTCTGGCCAGAACAGAATTAAACTTGAAATCAACAACAACAAAAAAGAGCTTTTAGAAACACACAAATACATGAAAATTGAACAACAAGCTCCTGAATGATTCCAAAACTACTGAAGAAATTAAGAATGGAATTTTCTAAAATTTCATGATTATGAAAATATGACTCTCTGCAAATCTTTCAAATACAAAGAAAACTGTACTGAGAGGGAAGTTTACAGCAATTGGTGCTCACAAGAAAAAGAATAGGAAGATAGCAATAAACAACCTTAAAAACATCTTGAAGAACTGGAAAGGCAAGGAGAAATGAAACCCAAAAGTAATAGAACAAAAGTAGTGAAGATTAGAACAGAAATAAATGAAACAAAGAACATGCAACACCAAAAACAAATAAACAAACAAAACAAAACAAAAAAAAAACAAAAACAAAAAAAAATGAAGAAAGCAGTTTTTTAAAAAAAATAAACAAAATTGATAAACTACTAGCTAGACTGACTAAGAAAAAGAAAGACAAAATGAAAAAAGGGGATGTTACAACAGACAGCACAGAAAATAAAAGATTATTAGTGAATACTATGAGCAATTATATATCAAAAAGGTGAAAGGCTTAGAAGAGATGAGCAAATTTCTAGACACATATACTATACTTAGACTGACTCAGGAAGAAATAGACTGAATAGCCAATAATGAGTAATGAGACTGAATCAGTAATGAATAGACTCCTGACAAAGAAATCTGAGGTCCAGAGGGCTTCACTGTTGGATTCTACAAATCTTTTAAAGAAGAATTCATTTTGTTTCTCCTCAAATGACTTCAAAAGATCCAAATGGAAGGAACCCTCTGAAATGCACTTTATAAAGCTACCATCACCTTGATACCAAAAGCAAAGATACAACAAAAAAACTACAGACCAGTATCCCTATGAATATAGATGCAAGAATCCTCAGCAAAATACTAGTGAGTTCAATCCAACAACACATTAAAAAGATTATATACCAGGGCCAGCAGGTGGCATGATGGTTAAGGTGCTGGATTCCCACACGGCTGTCCATAGTTTGAGTACTGGAGCCAGTGGCTTGAAAATCATGCCAGGTTCGTGTGTATGTGTGCTCAAAATGTTGAGAGGAGAACTGAGGCATGGCCATCCCCTCTGGAGAGTGATTTCTCACTTCCCCTCTCTGTCTCTCTGTCTCTCTCCAGTGAGCACATATGCCCTATGGCAAAAAACAAACAAATGAACAAGATATTACATACCAGGACTAGCTTGGCTATATCTCAGGGGTGCAAGATAGTTCAACATATGCAAAACAATAAATGTAATATATTTCTTTAATAGAAGGAAAGAAAAAAATCATATGATCATATCAATTGATGCGGAAAAAGCATTTGATAAAACGCAACATTGCTTTATTATTAAGACTCTCAGCAAAATAGGTATAGAATGAACATTCCTTAACACCATGAAGGCCATATGTGACAAACTCACAGCTAACATAATACTGAATGGGGAAAAGTTGAAAGCACTTTCACTTTAAACTGGAACAGGACAAGGACATCCACTTTCTCTTCTCCTATTCAACACAGTTCTGGAAGTCCTAGCTAATGTAATCGGACAAGAGAACAAAATAAAAGGTATACAAATTGGAAAAGAGAAGCCACCATTGTCCCTATTTGCTAGTGACAGGATTATGTACATAGGAAAACCTAGAGAACTGGGCTGGCCATGCAGCTTAGTGGTTAAGACAGCTTGATCTCACATGGTCAACTGTGTTACAAACGCTGGCCCTGGAGGCTTGAAAACCATGTCAGGCACACATGCATGCATACCCACAAATCCCAACAGGATGGAGAAATAAAGGAGAAGGGATTGCAGCACAATCACATCCAGTTGGGGGTGTTTCTCCCTCTCCCCCTCTCTCTGTTTCTCTACCACTCTCTGGAGAGTGCATGGGCTCTCTGGTAATTAAATAAAGAAAAAGAAAAAATCCTAAAGACTCCATGAAAAAACTCTTATATGTGATAAACAAAAAAATTTGGTAAAGTTACAGGATACAAAATCAACACACAAAAATCTGTAGCATTACAGATTTTTTTTAGCACACTAACAACGAATGGACGGAGACAGAAATGAAGAAACAATCCCATGTACAATAACCACCCAGACACAAAAAATACTTTAGAACAAATCTGACCAAGGAACTCAAGTATCTTTACAAGGAAAATTTAAAACAAAACAAAACAAAACAAAAACAAAAACTGAACGAAGTAATTGAAAGATTTAAAAAAAGAAAAGGCATTCCTTGTTTATAGATGAGAGGAGGCAACAGAGTTGATATGTCAATACTACTCAAAGTAATCTACAAATTTAATATAATTCCCATCAAAATACCAGTGACATTCTCCATAGAAATAGAAAAACAATCATAAAATTTCTCTGGAATCACAAAAGGCCCCATCACTGGCAAAGCAATTCTGTGTAAAAAGAATAAAGTCAGAGGCATCTCATTATTTGACTTCAAAATACGTTACAAAGTCATAATAACCATGGTTCCTGTCATAAAAAGAGACACATAAACCAATGTAACAGAATAAGGAATCTAGAAATAACTCAACAACATATAGCCAACTGATTTTTGATGTAGGTCACAGACAATCCAGAGGAAAAAAGACAGTCTTTTCAATAAATGGTGCTGGGAAAACTGAATATTTATTTGTAGAATATTGAAACTAGACCCCCCATTTCTCACTATTTACCAAAATTAATGCAAAATAAACAATTAAATTCCAAACTACTTGAGGAAAATGCTGAGGAAACACTTCAAGATATTGGAGTAGCGGGACCAGCAGTTAGCGTAATGGCTATGTCGCTGGACTCCCACGTAGTCGACCGCGGTTCGCGTCCTGGACCCAATGGCTTAAAACTCACGCCGGGCGCGTGTGCGTGCGTGCCCAAGATCCCGAGAGGAGAATGGAGGAGAAGGGACTGCGGCATGACCATCCCCCCTGGGAGGTGATTTCTCGCTTTCTGTCTCTCTGTCTCTGTCTGTCTGGCAAGTGCACGCGCCCTATAGCAAAAACCTCTCAAAAAAAAAAAAAAAAGATATTGGAGTAGGCAAAAAAATGTCTAAACCAAAAGAAGCTGCCAAAAATAGACAAGTGGGATTAGTTCTGTACAACAAAGGAAACAATAAATAAAGACATAATTCACAGAATGAGAGAATGTATTTGTATACTATACTTCAGATAAGAGATTGATAACCAGAATATATTAAAAATTCAAACACCTCACCCCCCCACACACAAATCTAATGACCCATTCAAAACAGACACTTGATCTGAACATACTATTCTCAAAGGAAGACATGTGGCTAAAAAGCATATGAAAAAATGTTTAACATTCCTCGTCTTAAGAAAAATGCAAGTCAAAACCACAAGGAGGTATCCCCTGACCCCGGTCAGAATGGCTATGATAAAAAAAAAATAGACTAACAAATGATACCTATGTTGCAGAGAAAAGGAAATCTTCATGCACTGCTGATGGGAATGTACATTAGTATAGCAACTGTGAAAAACTGTTTGGAGGTTCCACACCAAAAAAAATCTAGAAATGTAACTACCATATGACCCAGTAATTCCACCTCAAGTATTTAGCCAAATGACAGGAAATCACTCTGTTGGAGAGACATTTGCATAGCCAAGACATGGAATCCACCTAAGTGCCCGACAACTGCTGAATGAATTAAGAAAATGTGGCACACGTATACAGTGGAATGCTACTCAGCAATAAAGAGTAACACAATCCTATCACTTGGCACAAAGTAGACAAAACTGGAAGATATAATGCTAAAAGTTAGCCTGTCCATGAAAGACAAATACTGTATGTCCCCAAGTAACATATACCAGTTGTCCATACCCTATGGTGGAAACTGGTGGTTGTAAGTTGAGAGAGTAATGGTAGATATCAGAAGCTCCAGAGATGGGAGGGGCATTTCAGGGTGAAATGAACAAAAGACACAAGAACACATGGGAACAAGTGGAACAGGGTGTGGAACTGTAGACCACAGCTGAGTAAAATATCACTTGACAGGTCAACATAGACTTCCCAAAACACTATTAGAATTATTATCAAATATGTTCAACATTATATAATGTTCAGTGTTGGAGACAATTAATACGCCCATATTCTTGATTTTTATTATTACACACTACATACATGCTTTGAAAAGTCATACATAGTGTATTCCAAACTCATTTTATACTTGCTTTTCAGAAACACTGTAAGTTAAAACATAAAGAAGTGGGAATGAGGAGACGCCTGCTTCTTTAGTTCTTTGTTCTGTTAGGGGGCAGCTGGCCTGAGAAATGTGGGCTCCAGAAATTATTATAGGTTGCTTTCTCTTCCTCCTGAGCAACTGCTCTTAGAAGGTAAAATCAGAGTCATTGTGTAAATATAATATGCAGAAAACCTAGTCAACATGTGTTTTTTTTTTTTTTTGGAGAGGTTTTCACTATATGGCGTGTGTGCTCGCCAGACAGACAGAGAGAGACAGAGAGACAGAAAGCGAGAAATCACCCCCCAGGGGAGATGGCCACGCCACGATTCCTACTCCTCCATTCTCTTCTTGGGATCCTGGGCACGCACGCACATGCGCCCAGCGTGAGTTTTAAGCCACCGGGTCCAGGACTCGAACTGTGGTCGACTACGTGGGAGTCCAGCAACATAGCCATTATGCTAACTGCTGGTCCCAACATGTTTTGACTGTCTCAGTATTTAAGTATTATCTAAAACAAAACCAATTAAATACTTTTTGCTTTCCTGAAAAGAAAGTCATAATGTACTCCCAAAAGATGAACAATAATTATTTGTAAACCAGGAATCATAATTTCAAAATTAAAAAAATAAGAAGAGGGCTGATAGCTGAGGCTGTCTTCTGGCAAGCTGGTAGAACAAACAGCCGCTGGTGGAATAAACCCTCCATTTATAAAGGAGGGTCTGGTGTACCACAGCAGCCACTGGACCATTTTGATACACTATGCACAAACCTGGCCCCTGGACAAATGGGAAGCCTGATGCTAGAAATCCCCCTTAAGGTTCTACTGTTTTAGCTACAGGCTCCTTCCTACTGGGACACGTAAACCCAGGGAAGAGCCTCTCTCAGCTAAGCAGCTCCTCAGGAGGAATGGCTCCAGCGTCCTTCTACCTCCCTAATATTACATACTCACTGTGCCTCATCTACCAGCCACCAGGGACGCTTGTCAGCCAGTCATTATCCCCACCAGCAGGGAGTAGATTCGGTCCCATTGGGCTTGGGACAGGGGCAGTCAGGTATAATTCCCTGGGCAGTTCCAGAGCAGTCTGTGAATGGAGAAGCTGCTTTCCAGGTGGCACGGCGGTAGTGAAAACACGCCTGTGATGGGATTATCTTGGAGATAGGCTTTCTTCCATGAGAGGTGACCTGGTGAGAGGAATGACAAGGGCAGGCTGAAGCCAGACGGGAGAATTCTAGGCCCACTAGCTCACAGGTAGAGTGGCTCCCAAATAGTGGCATTTCTCCCCAAAAAAGGACATGTAGAAGCACACCTGGGAATGCTACTAATCTGAGGTGTGGTTTGTGGTGGGGCTGGAGGGCAGGTTGAGAAAATGCAGGGACCCTGGTTGGAGAGTGCAGACCCTGATTTGGTCTTCACACCATGTTCGAGACCTCCAGGGAAGCCGAGGACGGTAAGGAGCAAGCCCCAAAGAACTTGCAAACCTGGAAGGTGAGCTGAGGAGGAGGCAGCTGCGGAAGAGGCTATTAAAGGTTGGTCCTAGAGTAGGAAGAGAACCCTGAGCAGTGGCATCAAAGAAGCCAGAGGAGGCAAAGAAGTCAGAAAAGACCCCTGATGCTGGAGGCAGCAGGTCAGTGCCAGGGCAAGGTAGCATCTGTTGGCAGGGGTCCTGGGAGGCGTGAGGGCAATAGGAATTGAGGAGGTCCAGATAGTTCAGGCAGCTGGAGTCAGGGACCTCTGGATAGGCTGGATACTGAACAAGACTCAGGAGAGAGCAGCCTGAGGCATACGGTTACCTCAGCCTCCCTTCCTTCCTTCCTTTCTTCCTCTTCCTTTCTTACTTCCTTTCTTTCTTTCTTTCTTGTTTTGCTATAGGGTGCGTGCGCTCACTAGAAAGACAGAGAGAGACACAGAGATTGCAGCGTGGCCATCCCCATGATGGCCACGCTGCAATCCCTTCTCCTCCCTTCTTCTCTAGGGATCTTGGGCACGCATACACACAGGCCCAGCGTGAGTTTAAGCCACTGGGTCTGGGACTCGAACCGCGGTCGACTATGTGGGAGTTCAGTGATATAGCCATTACACTAACTGCTGGTCCCCCTCAGCCTCCCTTTCTGAGCTTTCCCTAGTGCCTCACTAGAACTGGATGGACAGGAACTGGACTTAGGTCCAGGCGACAGCTCATGTCTGGGTTTCCCCAAAGTGGCAGGTCCAACCAGTCCATCCATGTGTTCTGGCAGCCCGAAGCTCTTCTCAGGCAGGACTACATCCAGCTGTTTCGAGGATTTTCCAGTGGACTGCACAAATTCTGTCCCACGGGACCTGCAGGGAAACCCCAGCTCTAGGCAAATAGACCCCCACCCCCTGACTAAGGCCTCCAGAATCTGGGCATGAGGCCAGGGTGGGGCAAGCCACTGAGTCAGGACAGCGGTTTTCTGGCTTCCTTAGTTTCTGTCCACAGAGATCCTCACTATCCTTGGAGATGACCTTGCTAGGAGTGGGGAGCTGAAGCCCAGAGTCACTGGAATGACTTACATTATTTCTTCAATGCTCACCAATCATGTGAGAGAGAGACCAAGACCCTCCACCCCCCACTTCATAGAGAGCACAACTGAAGCTGTGAACAGCGAAATGACTCGCTCCAGTCACATAGCAGATGGTGGCAGAGTTCAGAGCTGAAGCCGAGTCTGAGACTCCTTATCAGGTGCTTCTCCAGCCTCCTCTGCCTCTCAGTATAAACCAGCCAAGGAAAAACAGAGAAAGGGCGTCCGTAAAAATGCTAGCTAGACCGGGGGGCCTCTAAGTGTCTGCCCCATGCCTGCCTCGGGACCCTTGGTTACGCCTTCCTGGCCCATCGCCTACCACCAGGCTGCCTCTCTCACCTCGTATTTCAGCCTCCAGACCCTCTTCTCTGCCTGAGACTCCAGACCTCAGACCCCAGTGCCCCAGGTTCATACTCCGCATAACCGCTAGGAGTCTGCTGTCACAATGGAGAGACTAGAAGGAGTGCAGAAGCTGTAGGGCAGAGTGCACGTGGCTCTGACACCTGTCCTGGGGCAGCCCCCCAAGGGTCTGTGAGTGGCACACAAGAGGGACAGTAACCCTGTGTCTTGGCCACCTCAGGGAGGACAAGTGTGAGGTTCCTGGGGCAGCCCCAGCTCCAGGGCCTTTAGAGGGGATCTCCTGTCCTTGCTCTCCACAGGAAGCATGCGGTAATGGCTGGCCAGCTGCAGAGGTCTGGGCATCCCCAGGGAATAACACCGGGGCCCCTGGTGGCCCCCACCCCTCCATCCTCTGGCTCTCTTCCCATCTCGATCACACTAGCAGCCACACTTCCTACCTCCGAGCCTGGCTTCCTGCTGCTTTCACACAGACACGTGGCCTACTGACTGGCTGTCACCAGGCCATGAAGCTCTTGTTCCCTGTGCCCCAGGACTATGGCAGGCACACACCTTGCTCACCACCACGCAGAGGCTCTCGGGTCAGCCTGAGGACTGCCCAACAGCCTGGTGGCTGGCAACGTGAGCTCTCCCGAAGGATGGGTCTGTTCATTCATTCAGTAAATACGCCTCCTTACTGGGTAGTAACCATGGTCCTGGGCATTAAGGCCAAGTGGGAAACAAGGCACATTCCTGGCTTTTTGGTACTCACATTCTGGTAAAAGAGACAGACAGTAAAGCAATAAACAAAAAGTAATCCCAAGGTAAGGTCAGATAACAGCAATGAAGATAATGAAATGGCTGATGGCATGAAGACTTCAGAGTGGTTGATGGGAGCCTTTCTGAGGAAGGGACATTCAGCTTAGACCTGAAGGACAAGATGAAGCTGGATGTGTTTTTAAAGGATCACCCAGGCTACTATGCCAGCCAAAAGTCAGTAAGTGGATCAGTGCTGGAGTGATGGTCTAAACCGGAGGGAGTAAAGAGGGGGGATGTGATCAGAAAAGGGGTCACTAAGGAATAGAGGATGAGGGCTGGAACACAGGAGGGAGGCCTGGCAGGTGGAGGCCCCTTGACTCAACTTCCCTACCTCTGCTCCTCAACTGTCCTGGGCCTTGAGTGGCCCCTAACAAAGTGCCCTTGAACAGAGCCAGAAGTATCCACAGGAAGTGGAGACAGTTGGCGAGGGAGTCCTGGGGCCTGGTCTAGCTGGCCTCAGTGCTCACTCTCAGGGCTCCCTGATCCTGGCATGTGAGGAATTGGACTTGAGAAGCAGCAAGTGCCATGTCTCTGGTACTCCTGTCGCTCAAACTGTTGGAACACTGAGGGGAGTGTGCAATGGCTGCTGCCTGTCACTCAGCACCTTGACCTCCTATAATCCAGGCCGACACCCAGGCGGTGATGCCCCCTGAAGCTGTGGCAGGTAGGTCATCGGGTGCCCGAGCTGGCATCTGGATCTGGAGCAGCCTCCCCTCCCTGGAGTCTGCTGTAGCTGCTATGTTGCTGCTGTTTTGTTTGCTTGGTAACTACTCTAAATTTGTTATAAAGTCTGTATTTTTTGGTCTTATGCAGCTTTTAGTGTCTGTGTTCCTTAAGCTCAGTGGCTGGGTGCTTTTTTTTTTTTTTTTTTTTTTTCAGATTTGCCATAGAGTGCCTGTGCCTGCCAGAGAGACAGACGAGACAGAGAGAGGGAAAGTGAGAACTCAGTCCCCCAGGGGGCATGACCACACCTCAATCTCTTCTCCCCCATTCTCTTCTAGGGATTCAGGCAAGCATACATGCTCAGCATGTTTTTCAAGCCTTCAGGTCTGCAACTCAAACCACACGGTCGCCCATCTGGGATCCAGCAGCCTTAACCCCCATGCCACTTGCTGGCCTAGGAGAGCTCTCTTTTCTACTCAGTATCCAAGCCCTGAAATATCGAATCAGGAGAGCTGGGATGCCAAGAGGCAGGGAGCAGAAACGGAAGCAATGGCAATACCACGAATGGCAATATCAGGGAGCAGGCAGAGGCCTCATGCAAGTATCGTGTTGGGGCAAAAGTGGTCCATTAAAGGCATTTCCATCAGCAAACGTCAGTGGCAGCCAGAGTAGATGTCTATGACCCATGTAGTCATGGCACCCTGCAGTGGGATCCCAAGGGTCAGAGAGTGTGAGAATTATGCCGTTTTCATGACTTGGGCTGTAAGAATGAGCCTAGGGAAAACAATCAGAACAGCTGGATCAGACCAGTTCTAGGGCTTCCAATCTAGAGGACTCCTTGACTCAAAGGCAATATGCAGATGTTCTGCTTTTGCATAATTGTACCGCTTTTGCCCGTGCCTGCCTGGGCTGTCCAACTGTGGTCAGGGGTCAGGCCATCTCTCAGATGAAGCAATGTAACCACCGAAAATAGCTCGTCACACGGACGCCACACCAATCTTACTAGAGCATGTCAGACACATCCTGAAAAATTAGCTTACTATTGAGCCAGCCCTGGAGCCGAGTAGTGAAGGGAGTCAGATCCCACATGGCTAACCACAGTTCCAATACCAGCACATGGCTTGAAAAACACACACATACACACAAGTGTGCCCACAATCCCAACAGGATGGGTAAATGGAGGAGAAGGGATT
>NW_006204205.1:4424788-4443684 GCF_000334495.1 Tupaia belangeri chinensis | reverse complement strand
TCGTTGGCAGGTAGGTCATCGGGTGCCCGAGCTGGCATCTGGATCTGGAGCAGCCTCAGAGCTCTGGCCACGGCCGAGCGGGGAGGAGTGTTTAGATAAATGTTAACCAGGAGGGCTGGGGTTGGGTGCCAACAGGAGTACTCAGTCATCAGCAGGGGCTCCCTGCTCCCACCTGCTCTCACCCTTGCTCACTGAGGAGGAGTGGAAGGAGAGCTCGCTTTTTTTTTTTTTTTTTTTCAGATTTGCCATAGAGTGCCTGTGCCTGCCAGAGAGACAGACGAGACAGAGAGAGGGAAAGTGAGAACTCAGTCCCCCAGGGGGCATGACCACACCTCAATCTCTTCTCCCCCATTCTCTTCTAGGGATTCAGGCAAGCATACATGCTCAGCATGTTTTTCAAGCCTTCAGGTCTGCAACTCAAACCACACGGTCGCCCATCTGGGATCCAGCAGCCTTAACCCCCATGCCACTTGCTGGCCTAGGAGAGCTCTCTTTTCTACTCAGTATCCAAGCCCTGAAATATCGAATCAGGAGAGCTGGGATGCCAAGAGGCAGGGAGCAGAAACGGAAGCAATGGCAATACCACGAATGGCAATATCAGGGAGCAGGCAGAGGCCTCATGCAAGTATCGTGTTGGGGCAAAAGTGGTCCATTAAAGGCATTTCCATCAGCAAACGTCAGTGGCAGCCAGAGTAGATGTCTATGACCCATGTAGTCATGGCACCCTGCAGTGGGATCCCAAGGGTCAGAGAGTGTGAGAATTATGCCGTTTTCATGACTTGGGCTGTAAGAATGAGCCTAGGGAAAACAATCAGAACAGCTGGATCAGACCAGTTCTAGGGCTTCCAATCTAGAGGACTCCTTGACTCAAAGGCAATATGCAGATGTTCTGCTTTTGCATAATTGTACCGCTTTTGCCCGTGCCTGCCTGGGCTGTCCAACTGTGGTCAGGGGTCAGGCCATCTCTCAGATGAAGCAATGTAACCACCGAAAATAGCTCGTCACACGGACGCCACACCAATCTTACTAGAGCATGTCAGACACATCCTGAAAAATTAGCTTACTATTGAGCCAGCCCTGGAGCCGAGTAGTGAAGGGAGTCAGATCCCACATGGCTAACCACAGTTCCAATACCAGCACATGGCTTGAAAAACACACACATACACACAAGTGTGCCCACAATCCCAACAGGATGGGTAAATGGAGGAGAAGGGATTGCAGCATGACGATGCCCCATGAGAGAGTGCTTTCTCCTTCTCGTCTCTCTCTCTGCCAAGCACATGTGTCCTCAGGCAATTAAAAATATTAACATAAAATGTATATTAAAAAATTAGCCTATCATCTTATTGTTACAAATGCAAATAAGTAGCACTCCATGTCCAGAGATGGCGCTTGGTTAGCATTGCTTCAGGGAACCTCGCTTTCCCCATTCAGAGTCAGTGTATATTTAATCTCCTCGTGGAGATGCTTCTACCAGACAGGCTACATTTCCATTGTGTTTATTCAGCCATCGCCAGGCACTACGCTGCAGCAATGTTAATCAGAGCCGAATGATTCAAAGAGCTAAAGAAAGTGGTGACCTAATGTTACATCAGCTGTCTTGTGATGATAAAAAGTGTAGTTTCTGGAGAGACTCCTTCCCCTTCTCAACTCACTGCAGCACATTTTCTTGAACCACCGGTGATGATTTTTACAATGGTTCACTCATAGCAAGCACTTATTAAGTACTGGGCACCATGCCGCTAAGTACTTTGACATGTACCAACTCATTAATTCACATACACAGACTCTCTGAGCCCTCGTTCTTCACATATGAATGGGGATGGTAAGAGCAGGTACTATTAGTCTGTGGGTAAGTCATTTGTCGGCAGCCCCACAGTGACGTGAGGTGTCATGGGGACATGTGAATTTGGGTGTGTGTCTGTAGAGCCACTCTCTGTTCGGCTGCTATGTGAAGACCACGCCCCCCATCTGACACCTGCGAGTGACCAACATGGAAATGGTGAGCACACAGGTGGAGATGTCTGGGCCCCCCAGGTGTCACTGATGCAAAAACTCGTCATCACATCAGTGTGTCAACATCCCCGAGAAACCTCTGACGAACCTAAAGACCCCGTTAGCAACAGTGAAAGTTTCTAGAGGGTGAGAAAACCACTGAGAAAGAGGCTACTTTGGCACCCGATTGGCTCATCATTTCTAGAAAGGCAGTTCATCAAGTCGGCTCTGGGACCCCCAGCTGCTGGTGCTGCACCCACCCTTATGGGAGGGAAAGGGAAAGTGACGTCTGCTGGGGCTAGCGAGTTCACCTATTTCTCACGGTATCCTCTAAACGTCCGTTACCCGCCCCCATACGTGTTCTGCAGTGAACTCCCATCCTCCCCTCCAGCCTGCCCCATCCACGGTCTCCCTCATCTCAGCTGATGACAAGTCCTTCTTTCTAACTGCTCAGAGCAAAGCCCTTGGAGCCATCCTCAACTCTGCTTTCTCTCGTAATCCAGATCTAATCGACCAGCAAATCCTGGTGGCGCTCCTGCCAAAAATACATCCAGAATCCAACAATTCTCCCCACCTCCAGCGCACCAGATAGTTCAAGCTACTGTTATTTGCTGCCTGGCATATGCTGCAGTGGATGGGTCAGTTTCCCCACTTCTGTCCATGCCTCGCTCTGTAGCCTGTTCTCAAGTAAGCAGCCTGTTGTAATCTAGGTCAGATCACGCCACTGTTCAACACTCTCCAGAGGCCCTGTGTGTTATCAGAGCCAAAGCCATAGTTCCCCCAATGGCCTGGAAGGCCCAACATCACCTGCCCCCTCATCTTTCCATCACCTCTCTGACTTCTTCCCCTGTAACCCTCCCCCTCACTCACTCTGCTCCCACCACACTGGCCTCTTTGCTGCTCCTTGAATACCACAGCCTGAGGGTCTTTGTGCTGGCTCTTCCCTCATCCTGGAATGGGCTCACTCCTTCACCACCTTCAAGACTTTGCTCAGATGTTATCTTCTCAAAGAAATCTGCCCCTTCCACCGTATGGGAGATGGCAGCCCCTCCTCCCACAATGCCAAGCACCCTCGATGCCTCTTATCTTGTTCTATATTTTCCTACTGCACTTACCACTTGCTAACACGTCATCAGGTTTGTTGTTTATCTTGTACCACCCATGCTACGATATATATTTCCAAAGGCAGGAATACTTATCTGTTTCCTTTACTGATCACTCCCAAGTACCCAAAGTAGTAGTTAGTGCATAGAAGAAGTGCAAATAATATATGAATAAATAAATTTGACAGGGGCACATCAGGAGTTAGGAAACTGTCCAAGGTCTAGCAACTAGGGGGCGGCAGTCAGAATCAGCCACGTCTCTTCGAGTCCCTAGATCAAGCTTTTTTTGCCAAATGCCTTTCATAGAGAATGAGTCAGAGGATCCCAAAGCAAGTTGACTGGTGGTACTTTGTCTAGATTACACCTGGGGGGCTTTGGGGAGGCTGGTGTCCTTTCAGTGGTGGTCCCACCTCCAGTTGCACCTGTATCCTGGCTTCAACACACGATGGCCAGCCTGAGCAGTGGCCCAGAGTTGCCCAGAGAGCTATCAGTCACGGCCAGCACTGTTGATTAAGGTGGCAAAGTGTGATAACCAGTGGAAAAACATATATATCAAAGAAGGTTATGGCGAGGTCTGGGGCTTGTCCAGCTATGCTACGTAACAGCCACTTCCCCATGAACTCATACTCCATGCTGAGGACGGAGTGGCCACCTCACTCACGCCCGATTATCCTCTCAATTTCTTGTCTGTGGTTTGTACACAAGCCCTCATTCTCCTGACAAGCCTCCCTCTAAGCCACCCTGGCCACAGCATCTGTTTGTCTGCTACCCCTACTTCCGCATGTGGCAAGCCATCCTTATCCTGAATTCTCTGCCCCGAGAGGACCCTGACAAGATAGTCCAAAGCTTTGAGGCTTTGAGTTCTTTCTCATCCTTCTCCTCGAACCCACCTGAGCACCAGGTGCTTGAGAAGGGTAGATGGTGGCTTGTGTAACTTCACAGATACGACAAGGGGCTTTGGCCGCTCCCCAACACCTCAGGACATCAGGCTGGTGCCTGACCCCTGCAGAATCGAGGAAGCATCTAGGCCTTCTAAGAAAGTGGGGATACTTCCAAACAAATAAACAGAAATAACAGACTTTCATAATGTTCTAAACATTTAGGAAGATGCCACCAGCTGGCAAGGGAGGCACGTGACTGCCCCACAGCCTTGGTGGCAGGGGCAGGGACTAGTGCTCCTTGCTCTTAGCTTGACAGTGCTCTGCCAACTTCAGGAATAGGAGCTCCCCTGAGAGGCACCCTATCGAACCTAGGAAATGGGGTGGGACTTCCCAAGAGTTTGGAAGAAGGAGCTCACTAGGTGCAAATCTCATAGAGGGCCGAGCTGCACCTCGTTCTCCTTCTCCAAGGGAAGCCCAGCCAAGGGGTCCAGGAGTGAACACTGACACAGCCCCATCTTTTGAAAGGCTGAGGAGCTCTGACTTCCTGAACTGCCTCCATTGATACAGTCCTTTCTCTTGAGACTTTCTCTCCTATTAAAATGAAATATCCCCCAAGGAGATTATATTCTGCGCCCTAGCAGTTACTGAAACCTCAGAGTACATGCATCTTCTTTGAAATATCTTTGTTGGATGCTTATTCCACCCACGTCCCTTCACTTAGGTTTTCAGGGATTTCTTGCCTCAACTCAATCTCAAGGGGACAAAGTGCTCAAGAAGTTCGAATAGGGCTTTGCAGTTCCTCAGACACGGCAGGCACACAGAGGACCCGACATCAGTGCTCAGGGCTTCCTTGCCTCTGGCCTGTGGTGGAGGAAACAGGGCTGCAGCACTGGACTGTCAGCACCCTGCAGTGCAGGGGCCAGGGATGGGGGGCAGGGACCACTTGGGTGACTAATAACTTTAATCATGGAAAATGACAACTTCCTGAGCTAGGTCTATAAGAGGTGGCCACAAAACTCTTTATGATGTGGCCAAAAATTCCTCTTGCCACCACAGCCCTTGAAAATAGGTCAAACATATCTTCTATGGAACTCTCAGAGCAGGGCTTAGTTCACCCCAGCTATCTCTATGTCATTAAGCTGCAAACACTGGAGCTTTTGTGTGAATGCTCTCCTCCTCTCTGGTCTGAGTTCAGCCTTGGCTCTGGGCCATCAGACCTGTTCTGCTAGGTCCTTCTCAGGGGACTGATTCATCAGAGAGGCCACGATAGATGCTTGCTGTATGCCCCTGGGAAATGACTACTGACAGTCTCTCTGGGGAAAAAGCATCTCTTTTTATGTACCAACTAAGACCAAGGTCAGGCCTCATCTCCCAAAGCAGATCAATGGGTGGACTAGGAACTTGTAGAGACTCTATTGATCTTGGTCCTGGCTTTCCAGAGGCCCCAGGTCTGTGGCAGAGGCTCATGGCTGGCGGCTGCCTGAAGCAGACATGAGCATACCGAACACCCGTTGGGAGTGTGGAGCAGGGTCAACACCTGGTCCAGCTCTGATTCTGTCTGCAGGAGCTGGGTAACCTTAGCATGTCAAGTCCTGGCTTCTGCCTGATGGTGAGGGTAGTTCTCTGGTGCAGGAGTTGCTGTGGAAGCCCTAGGGGATGGGACGGCAGATGAAGATGGGTCTTGAAGACCCTCGTGGAGGTAAGGGGCGAGTCTATCTTCTATTTCCAGTGCTCAGGCCTTGGCAGAGACAAAACCATTTGGATCTGTCTGAGTCTCCAACCAGTGAGGTTTCTGCTCCAGAGGAGGACTCTGAGTTCTGGGCTGGTTCCTCTGCTTCTTTCATGTCTGCTCCGACAGGCAGGAGTGCAGACTTTCCCTGAACAGGGATGAGCTCTCCAGTGTGGCCCATCCTGCTCTGAGGGCATTCCCTTCTAAGAGTCTCAGGACATGGTTGATTGAAAGATGCTGTACCTAAGTGCCTGCCAATCAAGATGACACTTCCCATGGCCCAGAATCCTCGTCTGATCTCTAGCCCAGGCCTTAATCCGTGTGAGAGTAGATGGCCCTGTCGCGACAGAACCCAGAACGGTTGGAAGTCTTCAGCCAGGGATAAGATGTCCTGTGTCAGCCTGGCCTAGAGTGAGGCCCATGCTGAGTCACAGGACACTGCCTGCAGCTTGAGGCCAAAAACAATGATTCAGACAGCCTGGAATCCAGGGAAAACCAGCCCTGGCTCTCCATCGAAGAGCCCAGCCCAACTGGGCACAGTCTCAGTCAGTTAGACAGTGACAAGGACAGTGGGAAACTGCTTGTTCCTTGTAGGTAAGAGGAGCAGGGGGCTGAGCCTTAAGCCTGAAACCGCCCCTCAAACATTCTTTGAAAACCCCATATCGACTTATCTAAAATTAGCTTTCAGCATCTAAATCACTTCCTGTTACAGAAACCACAGGCCTGATGCTTCAGTCATCACCCTGCCTGTGATGACTCTAGGGGGTGGGGGGAGGTGATGTAGAGGTGCTACACACAGAAAACTGTGACAATCCGAAAATGACAACAGTCAGGAGTCCCTCTGCCCTCACTGCATAAAGGGGGCTAAGCAGGGCCCCATAGGCTGTTGTTTCAGAGACCAGATTCAGCATGAACATGCATGTGCACACACACACATGTGTGCACATGCACACACACACACACACACACACATGCCTCAGCATGCACTCTTGTTCACACAGGCCAGAGCCTTCTCCATGGCTGCACAGAGTACCTGTGGACAGCCAGAGCACAGGACTCTTGAAGAGAGGAAGGCAGTTGCCATGGCCTGAGTGGAGCACCTGTCCTGCAGTTCTGTTGGTCTCTATTTTTCTCGTAGCCTGGCTACTTTGTGCCCAATGGCTATGAGCAAGGTTAGCCCAGTGCTTAGTGCCTTGTCTTGACTCATCGTTTCGGCAAACACTGCCAAGCATTTTGTGTTTGTGGGAAACCAAGTGGTGGCTGGGTGAGGTGGAGCAAGTCAGCCATCCTTGCATACCAGGGCATGGAATTCGGGGAACCTCTGAATCTCTAAACCACCCAGAGAGCTCTGTTCTTCCTCCTACCTCAGGCTGAGCCCGACCCCAGCCTCAGATCTGAAGACTGTATGGCAGCAGCCGTGCACAAACCAACTGCAGCGGCACTAGCAGGAGAAATACACCGATGTTTGTCATAGACTTGGTGAGTCCCAGACAGTGGGACCGTGAGATAACACTGAGGACGCATCTGGAAATCAGATGGCCTCCTTTACCATCAGCTGCACGAGACATGGATTTTTGAATTATAAGTTTGCTGTTGTCTCTTAGGACCCTCAGTAACACCTGGCATGTAGCAGATTCTCCACAAATACCTGGTACCTGATAGAATGGAAGTGGGAGAGTTTGCTGATGAGCATACTGGTATGTATACCAGCCCCAGAAGAGAGCTGTGTGTGTGTCCGTCCAGTGTATAGTCACCAGACCTCAGGGTAGCTGAGAGCCCCCAACCCTCCAGCCCAGCTCCCACCCTGGACACAAGAGGCAGTGGTGCTTCTGACATGGCGCTGCTGGGCAGCCAGTGCCGCCCACTCCGGTCAAGGAGGTCCAATGGCCGTACCACTGGATGTGCCACTTGGTGGCAGTGGCTTCCTCTCCACACAGTGGCTAACTTCAGTGGGGTCAACTTCAAAGAGACAAGGCCTGGCCCCAAATGGGGGTCTTTCTATAATGAGACAGAGCTGTATCCTGTTTCCTTGTTAAAAAAAAAAAAAAGGCCTAGCGGGACCAGCAGTTAGTGTAATGGCTATGTTGCTGGACTCCCACATAGTCGACCGCGGATCGAGGCCCAGACCAGGTGGCTTAAAATCACGACAGGCGCGTGTGCGTGCATGCCCAAGATCCCGAGAGGAGAATGGAGGAGAAGGGATTGTGGCGTGGCCATCCCCCCGGGGGGTGATTTCTTGCTTTCTATCTCTCTGTCTGTCTCTGTCTGTCTGGCGAGCGCACGTGCCCTATAGCAAAAAAAAAAAAAAAAAAAAAAGCCTAGGCATCCCCAAGGTGACTGGTATGTCTGGTGATCATGCCCAACCTTGCTGGCTCCTGCTAGTATACTTCCAGAGCATCTCAAGCCCCCAGAAAAAGAGCTCCTGTTGAACGGTAGCAAGCCCCAGCACAGCATGCCAATGACTTATCCTGTCTCTACTTCTGGCCATGCTTTGCTAGAAGTGGCGAAGAACCTTCAACCTGAAGATGTGGAGGACCATGGACAGTCCAGAGCTCCTCACAAGCTACTTAGCTGTGGCTGACAACGAACCTGTGAGGGTACCTGGCTCCCCAGACCCACAGAAAATGGGGTCCACCGGCATCTCCAGGACTTGTCTGGATGATCAGTTGGGCTGGATGACAGCTGTGCCAAGAAGGCCAGGACTCTCCTACAAAGCTAAACTACGGTGTGGCCACTATATCTGTCCCTGTCAGGTGAGTGTTGAGCACTTTCACACTGAACAGACATATTTTCTATTTCTTTTCTGCTTTTTCTTCTCTCTCTCTCTCTCTCTTTTTTTTTAAATTATTATTACCATAGGACACATGCACTCACCAGAGAGAAAGACAGAGAGAGGGAGGGAGAAAGCTCCCCTCAAATGGGGTGTGGTCCTGCTGCAATCCTGTCCCCATTTCTCCATCGTGTTGGGATTTTGCAAATGCACTCAGAATGTTTTTTCAAAGGAGCCAGGACCCAGATTCAGTTGTGGTTGGCCATGTGGGATCTGGACCTTGTAACCACTAGGCTATGGGGTCAGCCCCAGACATATTTTATAAATGCCTGCTTTAAGCCAGACCTTATCTGGGCACTCAGGATATAATTTAAAAGAAGATAGAAGCTTATCCCTCAATTATTGCATATTTCACTAGGGAAAGTGTGAAATTGTAGTACCGGAGTGTAAGACCAAAACCAGAGATGAAATATAACCAAACTGAATCAAGAAGATAATGGATCGTGATTAAGCAGGGAATACCCCAGGAACGTTGATTTAAAAAAAAAAAAAAAGATTATGGAAAACCTACCAATGTACTGGGTCATCGGAAAAATCATGATGTATTTTTGCAAAGAAAAGTATGTCATGACTTTTCCAAAAACCCAGTACTTCTCCACAGTAATAGATGGGGCAGAGGCAGGCGCAGGCGCTGCAGAGCTCTGAGCAGCTCCTCGGTGCTCCTGACTCACTGTTGTTGGCTCTTGCAGAGGCAAGCCGGTAGGAAGCCACACCACAGCCATGACTTAGAGATTGAAAAACACCCATGGAGCCAGAGTGGCAATTCACGAGCTTAGAATGACCTCAGCCGTCAGCAACGTCAAAACCTTGGAGAGTGTGTGTTGACTTGATCAGAAGTGCAAAGGAAAAGAATCTCAAAGTGAAAGGACCAGTTTGGATGCCTACCAAGACTCAGAATCGCCACAAGAAAAAAGCCTAGTGGTGAAGGTTCTAAGACAAGGGACCTTTTCCAGGTGAGATTTGACAAGCGCTCATTGATTTGCACAGTCGTTCTGAAGTTGTTAAACAGATCACTTCCATCAGCATCAAGCCAGGAGGTGAGCACCATTGCAGATGCTTAAGTCAACTAGTTTAATAAATCGGTTATCGGTTATTAAAAATGAAGATAATTATCTCAGTGAAAACAGCTTTATGAGAAAAATTCTTCATGTACTAGCACTCCCAGGGAGCATCTTTAATAAGATCAAGGATTATACCAGAAACCTATAGCAAATACATTTAATAGTGAAGCATGAGAAGAAATTCTAATAACGTCAGGAACAAACAGTGATAACCTGTTATCAATGCTGCAATTCCAGTCTGACTTCCCAACCAGTGCATTAAGTTAAGAAAAAATATGTATAAGAGTTGAAAAAAAAAAACATATAAACTTGTTATTAATTTTTATTTATTTACTTTTTTAGAGAGAGATTGTTTTGCTATAGGACGTGTGCACTCAATGGAGAGACAAAGAGAGACAGGAAGCAAGAAATCATCCCCAAGGGGGATGACCACACTGCAATTCCTTCTCCTCCACTATCCTCTCAAGATTTTGGGCAGGCATGCACATGCACCCTGAGTGAATGGGACTCAAACTGTGGTAGAATATATGGGAATCCAGCAGCGTAACCTTTTTATTACTGCTCATTTTATATTAAATACTTAACTAATTTAATCCTTATAACTACATTATGAGATAGGAATTAGTTAATTTTTTTTTTCAGAAGAGAAAACTAAATAATAGGTTGAGGTAGGGTCAGCCAGTGGTGTGATGGTTAAGGCAGCTAGATCCCACACAGCCAACTGTGCAGCTTGCATCCAGACCCAGAGGCTTGAAAAACACTCCAGATACATGTGTACACCTCCCTGGGGGCATGCTTTCTTTTCCTCCCTCTCTCTCTCTCTCTCTCTCTCTCTGGTAAGCACAAGCACTCTATAGCAAACATACATACAGTATTTTTTGAATAGTAAATTATTAATATTTGGTTACTAAATGACAGAACCAGATTTTAAGCCCAGACAGTCTGACTTCAGACTCTGCACTCTTAATCACTATACTGTAATTCTCTTGATGATATGAGACTCTACACAGAAGATCCAGGAGTTTACTGATACGGTCAGATATAAGATCAGCAAAAATCATCAGCCTTCCCAATTACCACGAGAGTCAATTCTCCTCCAATAAAGCTTATCAATTCTATCTCAATTCTACCAGAATGAAAATCCCTATAAAACTTCTCATGAAGCCTGATCGATTGATTCTAAATTCATTTGGAAGAATATTCTAGATCATTTTTTTTAGAGTTTTTTTGCCATAGAGTGTGTGCGCTCACCAGAAAGACAGAGAGAAACAGAGAGACAGAAAGTGAGAAATCATCCCCCGGGGGGGGGGTATGGTCATGCCGCAATCCCTTCTCCTCCATTCTCCTCTTGGGATCTTGGGCACTCACACACATGCGCCTGGTGTGAGTTTAAGCCACCGGGTTCGGGACTTGAACCATGGTTGACTACATGGGAGTCCAGTGACTTAGCCATTACGCTAACTGCTGTCCCCTCTAGATAATTTTTAACGTTACTTTTTAGTAAGTGTATGTGCAGGCACTACACATACACTTACTAAAAAGTGAGAAAGTAATATCCTTTAGAGAATCTCATCATGCCATGATCCCCTTTCTCTGGTCCTCCAGATTTTGGGTGCCAGTACACACACTAGTTGTGCTTTTCAGGCTGATCTGGAACTCCCCACCACAGTTGCCATATGGATTCCAGTACTGCAGGATGCTTGTGTTACTGCTGTGCCATGGCCCCTAGGCCTTTTAGATTCATTTGGAGAATGGTAGTAGAAGATTTCTCTATATTATAATACATCAAAACATAAAATACCTGGAATTCAAACAGTATGGTGCTACTGCAGAGACAAATATGTCAATAAACTAGAATAAAGAATCCAGAAACAAATCCACTTATTTATGGGATTTATGAAGTGAGATAGTCTAGGTTCTAGGATGGGTGAGAATACGGACTTGGACTCTGTTTAAGGTTGCTTTTATTTTGGTTTACTCCTAGGCAGTTAATAATTAGGAATACAAAGGCTATACATGAGATGAGGATGTATGAGGGGCTGTGGCTCCTCATTCCTTCCTTTGCTTTACACACTGGATCCCCCGAGTTCAATGGTCCTGGAAGCCTACATAGAATGAGATGTCCCCCAAGACAGAAGTGCACTCATTGCCTTTTACAATCCTGTCATGTCAGCACCAGAAACAGCTTACACTGCCAAGCAAATCAATGACTCTGACCTCAGTAAGCCACGTCACGCAGGCCTTGTATGTAAATTCCAGTCCTTGAAAATTCTTGTTGTCAGTATTTTGAGCCATCTAGCCTTACATAGCTGTAGAGTCTTAGAGTTTTCTGTTCATGTTTCCTCTGGGTCTTTGAGTAAGAAGGTCTGGTCAGGGTTTACCAAAGGTGGTATTTCATATCAGTGTGAAATAGTATGACTCTTTTAATAAATAGTGTTGAGATAATCGTTATTAAATTGGTTAGAAATACCTTCCACTTCAAGAGAAAACTAAATTCAAACTGACTTAAAGAAAATATACTGGCACATGCAAGAAAAATGTCACAAGAAAAATGTCTGGAAGTAAATTAGGCTTTGGAACAGGATTAATCCATCCAATCAGTGATGTCAGCAAGAACCTGGGTTCTTTCCCTCTCTTCTTTCTTGCCTTCTACCCTACTAATTCATCAGATTAGCTTCTCTGTGGGAGTAAGATGATTGTCAGTGGCAATTGAGCTAGAAGTTAAAAGGTTGCTTTCTTAGAAATTCCCAGCAAACATTGTTTCATGTATCTTTGGGCCCAAAAAAAACCATGTACCCCTCTGACTCATTTATTCCTTTTAGGCAGAAGCATATGATGTATTAATTGGTTTAAGCCAATTAGGATCTACTCCAAGAAGTGAGGGTGAGATCAGTCCCAAACAAACCAGCTAAGAAAGAAAGGAGAAGAGGTATTGAGGAGACACAACCATCAAAGCTTCCACACAGTTATCCCATAAGAGAAAAAAACAAGTTAGGGCCTTCCCTCATACTAGTCACAAAAATAAATTCAGACATATTAAAACACTCACTATAATCAACTTAGTACAAAAATATGTTCATGATCTTCAGGGAGGTGAAGTCTTTTTAAATAAAACACAAAAAATTAGTCATCAAACATTGGCAATTTGATTCTATTGAAACAAAACACTTCGGTGTAATAAAAGATATGCTAAAGTAATGATGGTTAAAGTCACTGGATTCTCATGTGACCAATCACAGTTTGAGTCCCAGACCTGGCAGCTTGCTTATGTATCTAGCAAGACATATACAAGCATATTATAACCTAATTGTAATGGTGAAAATTGGAAAAAGCATACATTCCATTTATGCTATTCTATTTATTCTAGGGTAAGAATAAATAAACTAAATTGCGAGTATGCTAGAAAGGACACTGTGCAGCAATGATTAAAAATACACTCGAGGGACCATCAGTTAGCATAATGGCTATGTCACTGGACTCCCATGTAGTCAACCATGGTTCAAGTCCCGAACCCGGTGGCTTAAACTCACACCAGGCGCATGTGCGTGTGTGCCCAAGATCCCAAGAGGAGAATGGAGGAGAAGGGATTGTGGTGTGGCCATCCCCCCTGGGGGGTGATTTCTCACTTGCTGTCTCTCTATCTGTCTTTCTGGTGAGCACACATGCTCTATAGCAAAAACCTCTCAAAACAAAACAAACAAACAACAAAAAAAAACACTCGATTGGGGGACCAGTAGATGGCATTGCTAGACTCCCACATGGCCATTTGTGGTTCAAGTCCCAGACCTGGTGACTTGAAACTCTCACCGGGTCTGTGTGCATGTGTGCCCGAGATCCCAGGAGAAGAATGGAAGAGAAGGGACTGTAGCATGGCCATCCCCCTGGGGGGTGATTTCTCGCCTTCTGTCTCTGTCTCTCTGTCTCTCTGGTGAGCGCATGCATCCTATAGTAAAAATATCTCCCAAAAAATGTACTTGATTTCTTTGAACCAACACGGAGAGATCTCTAATAGAGGTCACTGGTTGATAGCTGCAGAGTGATGTGCACGGTACGTCATTTATGTAACAAGGAGAAAGAAAGAAAAGCTGAAAACCACAAAACAACCCTATCTGGAAGTATATACACCTGAGAGCTGTGGTTTCTTGTAGAAACTAGGTGAAAGAGTTTGAATGAGGTACGACAGTCAAAGGGTACTTTATCTTACAATCTTAAGATTAAACACGAAAAGAGTTTCTCTTTTAAGATTTTACAAGGGAATGGTCTTGTCTTATAAGACTTTATAAAAAGAAAATGCATTCATGCACCATTAGGGTTAATCACAGGTTTTGAAGCCGGGGAGTATGGGAGTGGGTGATAAAAGCTATTCCATCGGAAAAAAATTCAAAGACAGAAAGGAAGGAAAGCCACTGCAGGTCCAGCCCTGGCAGGCAATGACCAGCACTCAGCAACTGTTTGACTTTTCCTATGTCCTCAGCTGCCAATTCAGCAGCACCCCCACTCCTTGAAGCTTTTTGCTCCAACTTTGATAGACTGTCCTTCTGGTCACCTTGAGTCTGAGACAGCAGCTACAACAGAGGCAGGGTTATGGATAGAAGAGTGGTCTGAGATAACATAGGGTCAGAAGAAGGGGTGAGCAGAAATGAGAACAGAGGAGGACCTGGAGAAGGGCCAAGGTCTGTACCCGGAGTGCAGATTGTATTCACATCCATGGGTGATAGTGGTAGAAAAACCATTACCTACCTCTTTCTCAAATGTGGAGCAAAGTGTCTTTTACTCACAGGAGTAGTAATCCTAATTCCCACTTCAATTAACAAAGTAATAGAGGAAAGGCTTGCCCACCAGCTGTAGGAAAGAAAGTAATTCTTTCCGTTGGAAAGGTACCCGTGAAACTCCAGGCAGAAGGCAGAGTTTTCCCAAGCTGGCCAAACGCCTGGGCCAAGATGGCCAGGGGTGCTGTAGTCACAGCTGTAGGAAATGGAATCCTGGGGGTGGTGTGGGTAGGAAAAAACCCTGTTTTTGATAGATCCACTCCAGGTTTACCAGGAAAATTAAGACCAAAGCCTCACCCTTACCTCCCTCCACCCACTCAGCAGTGACTTCAGAGGACAGTTGTGGGAACTAAAGTGCTCCATCCCAGAAAAACACGCTTCCTTTGAGGTTAAGGTGTGAAATGACAAGTACGATAGCACCTAAGAAGGCCTTTCCAGTTCTGAGACTTCTCACCTCTACCTCCAGAGCCTTACCTCAGCAGACACTGGGGAGAAGGAGAGCACTTAATTAGGCTCTTAAAAAGAAAAGTTAATAAAAACTTTCATTGCATCCTTTCATAGCTGAGTGACCTGCCTTCACATGATAGGGTTTCAGAAATGGACTCCTTTTTGTATTTATGACAGGCCAAAGGGGACACGATTTGAACAGGAAGGAAGTTCTCTATATAACATGAGGTATTAGCTTTGTAATGGGCAGGAAGAATTATAGGGCAATTAGGAAAATGCTTTTCCTCCTTCTTGTTGGTTTAGAACGCCCAACCTATAAGAATTAATTATTGGGTCACTCTATGTGTACATGTCTGTGTGTGTGTGGCTGATATAGCAGTTACCATATATGGGTTTTCTTACGGCCAATCTTGCTAGCCATATGACAAGAATTTTTGTCATCCACATCCATCTTTTAGGCCCCAGAGTCCTGGATGTAGAACTCGCCTTTGGAAAACTCTACCATCTCTACTATACCTGGTATACTAGCTGGAGCTCAGGTTACAGTAGCTACTAGCAAGTAGATTAGTTGGTGCTGACCTTGTTACTCCTTTGGGATGGTAAGAATCAGAAGCCACTCCAGGAACTATCCCAAGAGGCCGATTCAGGTTGCAGGAAGAAAGACATAGAGAAAAGGCAAACAGAATGCAAGAGAAAAAGGTAAGAGGAGACATGATCACCATCTCACACCAGTGGAAATGTACCAGTGTGCGCTTTCTCTTTTTGTTTTTATTTTTTTTTGTTTGTTTGTTTGTTTTGGAGAGGTTTTCGCTATAGGGCACGTGCACTCGCCAGAAAGACAGAGAGAGACAGAGAGATAGAAATCACCCCCCGGGGGGATGGCCATGCCGCAATCCCTTCTCCTCCATTCTCCTTTCGGGATCTTGAGCACGCACGCACACGTACCCAGCATGAGTTTAAGCCGCCGGGACTGGAACCACGGTCGACTATGTGGGAGTCCAGCGACATAGCCATTACGCTAACTGCTGGTCCCCCAGTGGCGCTTTCTCAAGCAATTCTAAATATGGTTCTTCTTCCTGGCTCAAAGGCCTCCAAAACTCTCTTGCTGTCAGAAGGCAAAAACTAAAATCCTGAACTTAGCAATCGAGAGTTACACTAACAAGGGCAGGGTCTATCTCCTCTTTACTCGGTATGCCTTGTCTGTCCCAGACAAACCAATCCTTTTTCTTCACCCACATACATCATGCTGATCGGGGACTCTACGTTGTATTTATCAGTGACTCCCACCATCTAGTCCACTCTAACCACATCCTTCCTTTTTCCAACCACTTCTTTAAGTAATATTGTCCCCTTTTGTAAACCTTCCCCAACCTTCCAGTTCAGAGGAAGCCTCCTACTTTTTTAAAAAATTTTATTATTATTATCATTATTATTATTATTTAGCACAACTAGATTTCTTGAGAAATTTGTTCCTTTGTTATGTTCTCTCTCTGTTACTGTCTCTGTGCCTCATAGAATAAATATACTTTATTATGTCTGAATTTCCCATAGTGCCCAAGACAGAGTCAGACATACAGTAGTCATTCAGCGTGCTTTGGTTCATTTCAACAAACATATTTTGAGTACTAACTCTTTATCAGGAATTATGCTATGTGTTCCTGTCATAGTTGATACAGATAACTGAGAAGTGACTCTAGTGAGTTAGTAAATTTATTCCACCTGGGTCCTAGCTAGACCAGTCCACAGTTTCTCTGACTCTCCAAGGCTGAATCTCTCTTTGATAAAAAGTCTATTCCTATGCCAGCCAGTGGTGTGGTGGTCGAGGTGGCTGGATGCCACATGGCCAACCATGCAGTTCAAGTCCTGGACCCAATGGCTTGAAAAACACACCTGGAACATGTGTGCATGTAATCCCAGGTTCCTGAATGGAGAAAGATGTGAAAGAGAAGGGCTTGTGGGAACCAGCAGTTAGTGTAATGGCTATGTCGCTGGACTCCCACGTAGTCGACCGCGGTTCGCATCCCGGACCTGGCGGCTTAAAACTCACGCCGGGTGCGTGTGCGTGTGTGCCCAAGATCCCAAGAGGAGAATGGAGGAGAAGGGATTGCGGCGTGACCATCCCCCCTGGGGGGTGATTTCTTGCTTTCTGTCTCTATGTCTCTCTCTTGTCTGTCTGGCGAGCACACACACCCTGTAGCAAAAAAACTTCTCAAAAAAAAAAAAAAAAAGAGAAGGGATTGTGGCATGGCCATGCCCCATTGGGAGTGCTTTCTCACTTTTCCTCTTTCTACCTCTCTCTGGTAAGTGTAAACATCCTCTGATAAACAAAACAACAAAACAAAACAAAAATTCCCTGTATCGAACCTAACTCATCCTTTTATCACAACCTCTGCTTTTTACAAAGCTCTCACACACCTCAGAAGCCTGTAAGCATTCAAGGAGAACAGATACAGCGTATGGGAAAAATCCACCTCAACTTCTAGTACTAGGCAAACTCACATCTCCCTCTCTAAGACAAGCCAATGAAAAAATCAAAATATCAGACAAACAAAAATCTTTAGCAATTTAAAAGAAGGGACTCAACCTGTGGAATAAATTTTCCAACATAATTCAAAAGGACATATGTCAAAAGGAGCAATATAATCAGGAAAAAAAATGTTTTTGAGTGAAGAAACTGAATTGTTGTTTTAAAACCCCTATGGAAGCAGTGAACAGCAGATTATATATGACAGAAAATGGGTTCAGTGAATTGGCGAGCAAACAAGAGAAATTCTCTGACAAACTGAAAGAAAACCATTAGAAGATAGGAGATCTAGGAGAAAACCCTAAACAAAGTGAGTATAAAAGAAATTTTAGAAAGGAAGAACTGATTAGATAATCAGTTCTTTCATCACAAAGAAAGAAATAGCAACAACGAAAAAAAATACCTTCTCTGAGATGTTCAGGATTGCAAATGCCACAGATAGAGCAGTCAAAAACTCATACAAGGTACTCACGCTTGCTGAGTAAACAAATGGGTAATTAGGGTTATTTCAGATTTCCAGCAAGGGGCTGCCTTCACAGAATGGAGTGAAAATCCAAGAGTGAACATCTGCTATTTACCCAGAATAACTGAGAGGGAATGCAGCAGTGCAACAGGAAGTGGCGGAGGGACCACGGTACACAGAGGTTCAGGATGGGTGTATAAAGAAGGGAGAGAAGCATTCTCCATCAACCACCCCCTCTTCCTAGTCAGAAGCAGCTTGGATGCCAATGGACGTTTTTGGCAGGGAAAGGTGAGAAGGTCCCCAACAGCTGTCATTGATATTACAGATATCTGAAGTCTTTGCTCTAGGAAAATCCTGTAACCCCCCAGTCTGAGAGATGCTAGAGTCCACCTTGCTGCATAGCTCCAGAAAGGGACCTCAGCCCACCTTTGCCCTCCCACACTCAGGCTGCTGCTACACTGCACAATCCCATCTTGAGGCCCCATGCACATAGGTCTTCAGCATCAGGCCAGTGGTCTCCCACCCAGCCATTCACAAGTATGGGAAGTGACCCCCTCCTACAAGGGGACAGCAAAGATGGGCCAATGGCTCCAGTCCACCATACCAGCACTGGTTGCAGCCCCCACCACCCACATCCATAGAGATAGACTGGCAGTCCTGTTCCCAGTGTGCCAGCACCAGTGGCAGCCCAACCCACCAAGAGGCTGAAGACATGGGTCAGTGGCTCCACCCACTGGTTACAAATACCAGTAGTGGCCCCACCCACCCAGGTCCTCAGACGTAGGCTGGCCCAGCACCCAGCCGCACCCCAATGCTGGGAGCTTCCCACTTACCTGAAACCCATAGTCTCTGGCTGGTGACTTTGTACCCAACTGTGCATTAGCACCAGGAGCAGCTCCTCCACTTGGGCTTGCAGAGAAAAGTTGATAGCATTAACCCCCTAACCAGATATGCCCCAGCTCCAGGAGTCCTTTCCAACTAGTATACAACTAATTGGTAGGATAGATACACAAATGAGAAAAAAAAAAAAGGAATCTGCCGGGGTCCAGCCTCGGTGTGGGGGGGTTTTCTCGACGAAGGCGGGGGAGGGGAAA
>NW_006204205.1:4419433-4424339 GCF_000334495.1 Tupaia belangeri chinensis | reverse complement strand
TGCCTAGAAAGAACTTCAGCCCACCCTCTATTGTGACCATGGAGATAAAGCATTGTAATTAATAGTAAGTGATCAGAGCAAAGGGGAGCTGTCGGTTGGGGGACTTCCTGGAAGATTTTATCATATACTCAGGATGTATAGGAGAGCTATGTAATTCTTTCATAGTAGTAAATTGGGGAGTCAGAGGGGGGTCGCTTCCCAGTGAGGCTGCCTCAATTCTCTGGAGCAAATAGCAAGCAGCCTTGCTGACATGCTAACTGACCCAAGCTTTGTTCCAAGGTCGGGGGGTGTACAACAGTAGCCTTGCCAACGTGTTGATCCGACTGGAAGCGGAGCTCAAAGGTCAGGGGGCTCAGACAGATCCTGGGGCCTCACCGGGTCGGACTCCTCCAGGAATCAAGCCCTACCAGTACAGAAAACCACTAAACCACAATGACAAACAATAAAAGAGAGAGAAAGGAACAAAGCCTATAAATAACAACCAGAAAACAATTAACAAAATGACAGGAGTAGTTCTTTACTTGTCAATAACAACCTTGAGTGGACTGGGTAGTATAGATTAAAAATAGAGACAGTAAAACAAGAGCCAATAATATGCTTCCTACAAAAAACTCACTTCACCAGCAAGAATATACAGAGACTGAAAGAGAAGAAGGGGGAAAAAAAAAGATATACCATGACAATGGAAATGAAAAGCAAGCAGGAGTTGCTATATTTATATCAGGTAAAATAGACTAACTCAAAAACTGTACAAAGAGACTAAAAAGGTCATTACATAATGATAAAGGTATCAATTCAGGAAGAAGAGAAAAATTATAAATATATATGCATCCAATAGTGGAGTATCAAAATATATAAAGCAAATGTTACTAGACCTAAAAAGAGAGGTAGACTCCAATACAATAATTGTTAGAGGCTTAAACACTCCACTTGACACATAAGACAGATCATCTAGACAGACCAAATGGACCAAGCAATTTATTGAATATTTCATCCAAGAGCTGTCAAATATGCATTCTTCTCATCAGCACATGGGACATTCACCAGGATAGACCACATCATAGTTCACAAAACAAGTTTCAAAAAATTTTATAAAAATAAAAGCCATATTGTCTATCTTTTCTGACCATAATAGAATAAAATAAGAGAAACTTCAGAAACTATACAAACATATGGAAACTAAACAAGATGCTCCTGAATTATCACTGGGTCAATTAAGAAATTAAAAAGGAAAAGTTCTTGAAAGAAATAAAAATGAAAACACAACATACCAAAACTTATGGTATGCAATAACATCAGTAATAACAGAGAAGTTTATAGGAATATGTATTTACATTTTTAAAAAATGTTTCAAACTGAGACCAGCAGCTGGCATAATGGCTATGTCGCTGGACTCCCACATAGTTGACCATGGTTCAAGTCCTGGACCTGGCAGCTTAAACTCACACCAGGCACATGTGCGTGCATGCCCAGGATCACAAGAGGAGAATGGAGGAGAAGGGATTGTGGTGTGGCCACCCTCCCCTGACAGATGATTTCTCACTTTCTGTTTCTCTGTCTCTTTCTGTCTTTCTGGCAAATGCACATAACCTATAGCAAATAAATAAATAAATAAATAAATAAATAAATAAAGTTTTGGGAACCAGCAGTTAGTGTAATGGCTATGTCGCTGGACTCCCATGTAGTCGACTGCGGTTCACGTTCCAGACCCGGTGGCTTAAAACTCACGCTGGGCGCGTGTGCATGTGTGCCCAAGATCCTGAGAGGAAAATGGAGGAGAAGGGATTGCGGCGTGACCATCCCCCCCGGGGGGTGATTTCTCGCTTTCTGTCTCTCTGTCTTTCTCTGTCTGGCAAGCGCACACTCCCTATAGCAAAAACCTCTCAAAAAAAAAAGTTTTAAACTAAAAATCTAATAATGTACCTCAAGGAACCAGAAAATCAAGACTAAACTAAAGCAAAAAAATAAAAATAGCAAAAGGAAAGAAATAATAAAGATTAGAGAAGAAATGGAATTGAAAACAATAATAATAATATGAAAGATCAATGAAATGAAAAGTTGGTTTCTTGAAAGGTAAACAAAGCTAACAAATCACTAGCTGGACTAAGAGAAAAAGATAAGATCCAAATAAGTAAAATCAGAAATGAATAAAAAAGCATTACTGATACCACAGAAATATAAAAGATCATTAGAAACTATTATGAACAAAATATGCCAAAGAGTTGGAAAACCAGATGAAATGAAGAAATTCATGGACACATACAACCTACCAAGATTGAACCAGAAAGAAACAGAAAATCTGAACAGACCAATAACAAGTAATTAGATTCAATAACTAATAAAAAGTCTCTCAACAAAGGGAAAATCAGGACCAGGTGGCTTTACTGCTGAATTCTACAAAATTTCTAAAGAAATAACACCAATTCTCCTTAAACTAGTCCAAACAGTTGAAGTGGAGAGAATCCTCCCAAACTCATTTTACAAGGCCAGCACTACCCTGACACACACATACATGTGTGTGCACACACGCGTGCATGCACACACACAAAACTATAGACCAATATTCCTTATAGATGTTAAATCTCCAGCAAAATACTAGCAAAAACAGCACATGAGCCAAACCTATAGCCTAGTGGCTAAGAGAGCTGGATTCCACATGGCCAACCAGAGTTTGGATCCTGACCCAGTGGCTTGAAAAACATGCAAGGAGCATGTGAGCGCATGTGAGTGCCTCCTGCCAAATCCAAGCAGGATGGAGAAATGGAGGGTAAGGGACTGCAGCATGGCCACACTGCATGTGTGTGTGCTGTCTCCCTTTCTGTTTTTGTCTAGTGAGTACATATGCCCTCTGACAAAAAAAAAAAAATTAAAAATGACATCAGCACATCAAGAAGATTATGCATTATGATCAACTAAGATTTATTCTAGGGATGTGAGAGTGATTTAATATATGCAAATCAATAAACACGATCCACCATCTCAACAGAATGATGGACAAAAACCATATGGTCATCTCAATAGATGTAGAAAAAGCATTTTCTAAAATATAGCTTCCCTTCATGACAAAAATGCTCAACAAACCAGGTATAGAAAGTATGTCCTGACCCAGCTGCAGTGGTAAGTATTTCTGAGATGCTGTGTTCTGTTGGTTGGGACTACACGGGAGGCCCAGGTTCAATTCCCAGTCCAACCTAAATGTTGGACTTGGTAGCATGCACTTATAATTCCAATGACTTGGGGAGGGTGAGCCAGGAGAATCATGAACTCTACATTAGCTTTGGAAACATAGTGAGACCTTGTCTAACAAAGAACTGGGTTTGGTGCCATGTGCCTGTTGGTCCCTGGAACTGAAAAAGAAGGATCATGGCATGGTCAGAACTTCTTAAAAATTCATAATAGAGGGTGTGCACGACAGACACACAAAGAGAGAAAAGGGGAGTCTCTCTCTCTCTCCCCCACAGGGCTCGATCATGCTATGATTTCCTTCCTCTTGTCCTACCCACCAGGTTCCAGGGCATAAATGCAGACATATGGCATGTTTTTAGGCTGAGCAGACCAGTATCTGAAACTGGCATGTGTTTTCCAGATCCAGAGTCCAGTATGCTACCAACTACACCAGAGCCTAGACCTAAATACTTTGTCTTAAAAAATAATACATTTTAATAAAAATTAAAATATAAGGTATATGCCTTAACACAACAAAGACCATATATGAAAAACTTACAGCTGACTTCATACCAAACAGGGAAAAGCTGAAAACATTTTCCCTAAAAGCTGAAACAAGACAAGGATGTCCACGTTCATCACTGCCAATCTTCATAGAACTGAAAGCCCTAACCAGAGCAACTAGGAAAAAGAAAAATATAAAGGGCATCCAAACTGGAATACAGAAAGTCAAATTGTCCCTGTTTATAAGTGACACGACCTTATATGTAGATAAACCCAAAG
Source organism: Tupaia belangeri chinensis (assembly GCF_000334495.1). Classification (NCBI taxonomy): domain Eukaryota; kingdom Metazoa; phylum Chordata; class Mammalia; order Scandentia; family Tupaiidae; genus Tupaia; species Tupaia belangeri. The sequence goes on along the minus strand of NW_006204205.1, from coordinate 4,420,391 downwards.
CTTTCACCAAAAAGTTACTAGAACTGATAAACAAATAAACAAGTCAGTAAAGTAGCAATGTATAAAATAAGTGTATGAGAATTGGCAATATATTTATGCACTAATAACAAACTTGCTGGGACCAGCAGATAGCGGAATGGTTAAATTGCTGGACTTCCACGTAGCTGCCCATGGTTCAAGTCCAGGACCTGGCAGCTTAAAATACACACAGGGTGGTCTGTCCATGCATTCCCAAAATCCTGAGAGGAGAATGGAGGAGAAGGGATTGCAGCATGGCTATCCCCTATGGGGAGGGGGGGGATTTCTCACTTTCTGTCTCTTGTCTCTCTGGTGAGTGCATGTGCCCTACAGCAAAAAAAGAAAAACTCTGTAAACAAAACAAAACAAAACAAAAACTTGGTGAAAAAAAATCAAGAAAGCAATTCCATTTACAATAGCTACAAAAAGAATAAAATATCTACAAATACATTTCACCAATGAGGTTAAAGATCTACAATGAAAACTATAAAACACTAATGAAAGAAACTGAAGCACAAAAAAATGGAAAGACAGCTCATGTTCAGAGATTAGAAGAATCGATATTGTTAAAATGTCCATTCTCCTGAAAGATCTACAAATTTGATGCACTATCAAAATTCCAGTGACAGTCTTCATTGATATAGCAACACACACAAAAAAAATCATAAAATTTATATGAAACCACAAATAAGTCCGAATAGTCAAAGAATTTCAGGCAAAAAGAATAAAGCTAGAAGGTCAGCAGGTGGCATAATAATTGGGACATTGAGCTCCCACATGACCAACCACAGTTCCAGTCCTGGACCTGGAGGGTTACTTTTTCACTTTCCTTCTCTCTCTCTCTGTTTCTCTCTAGTAAGCATGTGTGTCCTATAAAAAATTAAATAATATTAATAAATAAAAGTAAATAAATAATTCTTAAAAAAAAAAAGAATAAAGC
>NW_006204205.1:4409517-4418552 GCF_000334495.1 Tupaia belangeri chinensis | reverse complement strand
CGTAGTCGACCAGAGTTTGGATCCTGACCCAGTGGCTTGAAAAACATGCAAGGAGCATGTGAGCGCATGTGAGTGCCTCCTGCCAAATCCAAGCAGGATGGAGAAATGGAGGGTAAGGGACTGCAGCATGGCCACACTGCATGTGTGTGTGCTGTCTCCCTTTCTGTTTTTGTCTAGTGAGTACATATGCCCTCTGACAAAAAAAAAAAAATTAAAAATGACATCAGCACATCAAGAAGATTATGCATTATGATCAACTAAGATTTATTCTAGGGATGTGAGAGTGATTTAATATATGCAAATCAATAAACACGATCCACCATCTCAACAGAATGATGGACAAAAACCATATGGTCATCTCAATAGATGTAGAAAAAGCATTTTCTAAAATATAGCTTCCCTTCATGACAAAAATGCTCAACAAACCAGGTATAGAAAGTATGTCCTGACCCAGCTGCAGTGGTAAGTATTTCTGAGATGCTGTGTTCTGTTGGTTGGGACTACACGGGAGGCCCAGGTTCAATTCCCAGTCCAACCTAAATGTTGGACTTGGTAGCATGCACTTATAATTCCAATGACTTGGGGAGGGTGAGCCAGGAGAATCATGAACTCTACATTAGCTTTGGAAACATAGTGAGACCTTGTCTAACAAAGAACTGGGTTTGGTGCCATGTGCCTGTTGGTCCCTGGAACTGAAAAAGAAGGATCATGGCATGGTCAGAACTTCTTAAAAATTCATAATAGAGGGTGTGCACGACAGACACACAAAGAGAGAAAAGGGGAGTCTCTCTCTCTCTCCCCCACAGGGCTCGATCATGCTATGATTTCCTTCCTCTTGTCCTACCCACCAGGTTCCAGGGCATAAATGCAGACATATGGCATGTTTTTAGGCTGAGCAGACCAGTATCTGAAACTGGCATGTGTTTTCCAGATCCAGAGTCCAGTATGCTACCAACTACACCAGAGCCTAGACCTAAATACTTTGTCTTAAAAAATAATACATTTTAATAAAAATTAAAATATAAGGTATATGCCTTAACACAACAAAGACCATATATGAAAAACTTACAGCTGACTTCATACCAAACAGGGAAAAGCTGAAAACATTTTCCCTAAAAGCTGAAACAAGACAAGGATGTCCACGTTCATCACTGCCAATCTTCATAGAACTGAAAGCCCTAACCAGAGCAACTAGGAAAAAGAAAAATATAAAGGGCATCCAAACTGGAATACAGAAAGTCAAATTGTCCCTGTTTATAAGTGACACGACCTTATATGTAGATAAACCCAAAGCTTTCACCAAAAAGTTACTAGAACTGATAAACAAATAAACAAGTCAGTAAAGTAGCAATGTATAAAATAAGTGTATGAGAATTGGCAATATATTTATGCACTAATAACAAACTTGCTGGGACCAGCAGATAGCGGAATGGTTAAATTGCTGGACTTCCACGTAGCTGCCCATGGTTCAAGTCCAGGACCTGGCAGCTTAAAATACACACAGGGTGGTCTGTCCATGCATTCCCAAAATCCTGAGAGGAGAATGGAGGAGAAGGGATTGCAGCATGGCTATCCCCTATGGGGAGGGGGGGGATTTCTCACTTTCTGTCTCTTGTCTCTCTGGTGAGTGCATGTGCCCTACAGCAAAAAAAGAAAAACTCTGTAAACAAAACAAAACAAAACAAAAACTTGGTGAAAAAAAATCAAGAAAGCAATTCCATTTACAATAGCTACAAAAAGAATAAAATATCTACAAATACATTTCACCAATGAGGTTAAAGATCTACAATGAAAACTATAAAACACTAATGAAAGAAACTGAAGCACAAAAAAATGGAAAGACAGCTCATGTTCAGAGATTAGAAGAATCGATATTGTTAAAATGTCCATTCTCCTGAAAGATCTACAAATTTGATGCACTATCAAAATTCCAGTGACAGTCTTCATTGATATAGCAACACACACAAAAAAAATCATAAAATTTATATGAAACCACAAATAAGTCCGAATAGTCAAAGAATTTCAGGCAAAAAGAATAAAGCTAGAAGGTCAGCAGGTGGCATAATAATTGGGACATTGAGCTCCCACATGACCAACCACAGTTCCAGTCCTGGACCTGGAGGGTTACTTTTTCACTTTCCTTCTCTCTCTCTCTGTTTCTCTCTAGTAAGCATGTGTGTCCTATAAAAAATTAAATAATATTAATAAATAAAAGTAAATAAATAATTCTTAAAAAAAAAAGAATAAAGCTAAAAGCATCACACTACCAAATTTCAAAATAAACTACAAAGCTATAGTCACCAGAACAGCATGGTACTTGGGGAAAAAAGACACATAGACCAGTGGAACAGAACAGAAAAGCCAGAAATAAATCCACATATATACAGCTAGCTGATTTTTTTTTAAGTTGCCAAGAACATTCACTGAAGAAAAGACAGTCTTTTCAATAAGTAGTGATAAGAACATTGCACCTCCACATGCAGAAGAATGAAACTAGATGCCTATCTCTCATCATATACAAAAATCAAGTCAAAATGTATTAAAATCTTAAACACAAGACCTGAAACTATTGGGTTGTCAGAAAGGTCATGACATATTTTTTTCTATGCAAAAATGCAGCATGAGTCTGATGACTTGATATAAAACTACTAGAAAAAAAAACATAGAGGAAATGCTTCACGATTAGTCTGTGGAAAGAAGTTTTGGTTAAGACTTCAAAAATGGAGGTGACAAGTGAAAAAATAGACAAATAGAATTATATCAAACTAAAAAGCTTTTGCACAGCAAAAGAAACAATTAACATAGTGGCAAGATCACCTATAGAATGGGAGAAAATATTTACATACTATACAACCAACAGGATGTAATGATCAAAATATACAAACAACCCAGCAGCAAAACACCATCCATTTTAAAAATTAGCAAATTATGTACAAAGGTATTTCCCCAAAGAAGCATAAAAATAGCCAACAATACATGAATGAAAAAATGTTCAACATCAGTAATTATCAGGGAACTGTAAATCAAAACCACAATGAGATATAATCTCACCTCAGTTAGAATGGCTATTGTAAAGACAAAAAAAATGGTGAGGATGAAGAGAAAGAGGAACTCTTCTGTTGTTTTTTGTACAGGGTATGTGCACTTGCTGGAAAAAGAGAGAGAAAGTGAGGAAATGTGAGAAAGCACCCCTCAGGAGAGAGAGCTATGCTGCAATCCCTTCTTCTCCATTCTTGTCTCATAATTTTGGGCATGCATGCACAAGTGCCCAGTGTGTTTTTTAAGCCAGTGAGGCCAGGATTCAAAGCATGCAGTTGGCCATATAGGATCTAGCTGCCTTAACCACCATGCCACTGACTGGCCTAAAAGAGGAACCTCTTTACACTGTGGGTGAAATATAAATTAGTACAACTATTATAAAGACAATAAGGGGCTCCTCAATAAGCTAAAAATGGAACATTGATAGGATTCAGAAATTCCACTATTAAGCATGAATCTGAAGGATGGAATATGAATTTATCAAAGTGGTATTTACATTCCCATGATGATCAAAGAATGACTCGGAATAACCAAGTAATGAAATCAACCTAAGTGTCCATCAGGAGATAAATGGATAAAGAAAACACAATATTTATACACAATGGAATACTATCTGGTCATTAAAAAGAATGAGTTCCTATTATATATAACAACAGTCAAACTTGGAAAATGTTTCATTAAGTGAAATAACCCAAGCATAAGAAGAGAAATACAACATGTTCCCACTCATTCAGAAACTAAAAAAGTTGATGCCATTGAAGTAGGAAATAGAATGATTACAAGAGGCTAGGAAAGTGGGGAAGAGACAGATACTGGTTAATGAATACGTTACAGAGACCAGAGGAATAAGCATTATTGCTCCATAGCTCAGTAGGGTAACTACAGTTAACAATAAACTATTACATACTTCCAATGAGTTAAAAGGGGAAATTTTGAATGTTCCCAACACAAAGCAATGACAAATGTTTGAGATGATTCATATGGTAATGATCTTGGTTCAACTGTTATACATTGTATTCAGGTAGTAAAAAAAAATCACACTATACTCCATAACTATGTACAACTATTATTATCAGTTAAAAATAAATTAATCAGGGATAAGCAGATGGCATAATGGTTACATTGCTGGACTCCCACAAAGTTGACCATAGTTTAAGTCCTGGACTTCAAATTCACAATGGCTGCATGTACGTGTGTGCCCAAAATCCCAAGGAGACTGGAGGAGAAGGAACTGCAGCATGGCCATCCTCCCTGGGGGATGATTTCCTGCTTTCTGTCTCTCTGGCAAGCACACGTGTCCTGTAGCAAAAAATATCTCTAAAAATAATTAATCAAATAGATTAAGAAAAGAATATTTCAGATATTAGTAAATTATTTAAGCAAAGCAAAACAAAACAAAACAAAACCAACAACATAAAAGTGACTTGGTGAGGGACCAGCAGTTAGCATAATGGCTATGTCGCTGGACTCCCACATAGTCGACCGCAGTTCGAGTCCTGGACCCAGTGGCTTAAACTCATGCCAGGCGCGTGTGCATGCGTACCCAAGATCCCGAGAGGAGAATGGAGGAGAAGGGATTGTGGCGTGGCCATTTCCTCTGGGGAGGGGGGTGATTTCTCGCTTTCTGTCTCTCTGTCTCTCTCTGTCTTTCTGGCGAGCACTCGTGCACTACAGCAAAAAACTCTCAAAAAAAAAAAGTGACTTGGTGATAGAATGGCTACTTTAGATGGAGTAGTCAAAGAAGAATTCTCTGAGGAGGTAAAAAATGCACTTAGTCCTGAATGAAAAGAAGATACTAGTTGTGAGAAAAAGCCTTCTAGGTAGAGGAACTAACTAGCTGACAGGTTCTGAGGTAAAAGTGTGACATGGTTAAGGAAAAGAAATGAGGTCAGTGTTTTAGTCCATTCTCTGTTGCTTAATAACAGAACACCTGATACTGGGGGATTTATAAGAATAGAGTTTTATTTAGCTCATGGTTTTGGAGGGCCCAGGTCAATGGCTGCAGCTGGTGAGGGTCTTCTGCCTAGTAGGGACTCCTTGCAGAGTCTGAGGTGGCACAGGGCATTACATGTAGAGTGATCAAGAACTTGTGTGTTCTTGTCCTTGTGTCACCTTCTCAATCCCACTCCTTAAAACCCTACCAGAAGTTGGGGAACCAGCAGTTAGCATAATGGCTATGTTGCTGGACTCCCACGTAGTTGACCGTGGTTCACGTCCTGGACCCGGTGGCTTAGAACTCACGCCGGGCGCGTGTGCATGCGTGCCCAAGATCCCGAGAGGAGAATGGAGGAGAAGGGATTGTGGCATGACCATCCCCCCTGGGAGGTGATTTCTCGCTTTCTGTCTCTATGTCTCTGTCTATCTGGCGAGCGCACGCGTCCTATAGAGAAAAAATACCTCTCAAAACAAACAAACAAACAAAAAACCTACCAGAAGTCAATCATGGGGTCCCACCCTCATCACCTCCCAAAGGCTCTACCTCTTAATCCCATAGTTGGATTAAGTTTCCTTTTAATAACTTGACAATACTACTGGATACCAACACACAAACTCTTGGGAGCCACACCTTAGCAGTAGCAGTCACTACATCTAGAACACTGTGAGCGAAGAAGAGAGTGACAGAAGGAAAGGCTGGAAAGGGGGGCTGTAGTAGGTGATACTGGGTTGTTGGAAAAGCCATGACTCATTTCTGCATAGAAAAAAAATAGAAAAATGTGGCCAGAAGGTGGTGTAGCAGTTAAGGCACTGGGCTCCTATGTGACCGACTGAGGTTCAAGTCCTTGACCCAGTGGCTTGAAACTCATGCAGGGTGCATGTGTGTGCATGCCCAAAATCCTGAGAGGAGAATGGAGGAGAAGGGAATGCAACAAGGCCATCTCCCTGGGGGATGATTGCTCGCTCACATTCTGTCTCTCATCTCTCTGGCAAGTGGACATACCCTAGAGCAAAAATATCTCTCAAAAAATAAAAACAGAATAAATATGTCATGCCTTTTCCAACAACCCAATATAAGGAATGGTAAGAAGTGTAAGTACGTGGGAAGCTATGGGAGAGCTTTTGGCTGAACAGTGTTCACCCAGGCTGCTGAGTGCAGAAAGGATCATAATAAGGTAAAAGTAGAAGGAAGGAGACCAGTGAGGACCCTCTTTCAGTAGCCTAGACAAGGGATCACAATGATCTTGGACTTAGCTGACAGTCATGAATATGGATACAAGCAGCTGGATTAAAAATAAAGAGATGGGCAAAGATGTATCAGCAAGAATAAATCAGGGCCAGCTCTGTGACACAGCAGTAATCTGCAACTTCAGAGAAGTCAGATCCCACATGGTGACCACAGTGCAAACGCCCAGCCTGCCCTGCCTGACACGTGCCAAGGATGCATGCGAGTGCCCAGAACGGACAGGAAGGAGCCTGGAGAAAGGGACCTGCAGTGTGACGAGCACCCTCTGTGGAGGGTGCTCCTCTCTCTCTTTGCTATTCTCTCTGTTTTACTCTCATATGCTCTATTGTCAATAAAGAAAAAAATGTAAAAATGAGTAATTCAGAAGTAGTCCTACAAAAATCAAGAAACTAAAATGAGAGGGGTATTATTTTTAAATTTTATTTATCACCATTATTTTTAAAGTGGTACAGGACAAACATGCTCACCACAAAGAGAAAGAGAGAGAGAGCGAGCACACGAAAGCAAGTCACCAGGTCTGGAACTTGAACTGTGGTCTGTCATGTGGGAGTCTGCAACCTTCACCACCACACCACCTCCTGGCCCAAGAGGACTATTTTTTTTTTTTTAGGATAATCTAAAATGAAGACAAATATTCATAAATGTTTCTGGGCTGAATAACAGCTTACAAAATAGCTAAAACAACAAGAAAGAAAATTGAAGGAAAATTTGTAAAACCACAATTAAAATGGGTATCTTTAACATAATCTTTGTAATCTTTAACAGATCTAGCAGAAAAATAACAATGCAGGTTATTTGAATATTGTTAATCATTTATAAATTCGGTTTGACAGTTATATTAACCATGATATCCCATATACATTGAACAGTCTGCTAAGAAAGTCACAAAAATTACTTCAGATTTCCCAAAGCAGAGTTTTTATTGCTCACACTTCTTTACCATCATGTTATGACAACAGCAACAAAGAGCAAAAGTCAAATTAAAATCTCAACCACCTTGACATTTTTTTAAAAAAAGAAGTCACTATTTAAATGGCATGGTGTCAAAGAGGAAATCAAAATACAAATAAAAGGAAACATCAATAACCTTCAACATATTAAAAGCATGTGGGACAGATTACAAAACAAATTTTAAAATACAAAGAAGTTTCCAGATTGTAGAAAGCCTGGAAGAGTGTTGCACTCTAAGAACAACAATAGCAGAAAAAAAAATTGCAAAATCATAATTTTTCTTGATCCCATCAGAGAGCTGAAGTCACAGAGCAAGCAAAAAGTCTGAAGTCCAAGGAAAGATTGGTGCCACCAGTGAGAGTTGGGACATGGGCACTGGTTCTCCTGTGGCAGAACACAAAAGAAAAAAACACTGGCCACCAAAGAATTAGTTCCCAAGACTTCACATAAGAGTTCTAAGTACACTGCCAGAGGCACATAGTAGGCTAACGTGAGAGTATGGGATTCCTGGGAGTTACAGACTCAGGGATTTTTGTTTTGTTTTGTTTTGTTTTGTTTTTGAGAGAGATTATTTGTGTAGGACACTTGTACTCAGAGGAGAGACAGAGGCAGAGAGAAAGAAAGCAAGAAATCACCCCCCAGGGGGGATGTCCACACCATAATCCCTTCTCCTCCATTCTCTTCTCAGGACTTTGGGGACACATGGACACACACCTGGCATGAGTTTTAAGCCACCAGGTCCGGGACTTGAACCATGGTTGACAATGTGAGAGTCCAGCAACATAACTATTACACCATCTACTGATCCTGACACCGGGATATTGACACCTCTCACATGCTCTTTTCTACAGACCTTTGCTGGGTGCTCATAAGAAGGACTAGCCCTCTGTCTCCAGGGATTTCTCAGTGATCCCTGAGAAATTGACTCTTGTCTCCATGACAGTCAATCTCATCCCTATATCTCTGGTGGGTCTTGGATAGGATAGGATATTTTACCCCTTCTGGAGTGGCAGAATACCTCTAATGATCTGGGGTAAGGTCACTTCCTGCCCCTGCAACAGAGTCTGCAGCTCATCTAAGAATGAGGCTAGCCCGTGATAACAGGGAACCTGACCGGTATCCACCACTGGGCTAGTAAGCATGAACAAGTGACAGAAGGTCACTACTGGGACGGGTAAGAGTGTATCAGGAACATGGCACAGCTTTGATAGTGCATTCTGGATGTTGCTGTTTGAAGGCTGAAGCCACATGAGGGGCCTAGGTTTGATTCCTGGGTGTGGCAGTGCACAAGTGTGGTCCCAGCTACTCAGGAGATTGAAGCAGAAGGACTGAGCCAAGGTGAGACCCTGTCTAAATTGCCACACACACAACACACACATGTGCATGTGCAAAGAGTATATCAAGAGGCCCAGATATGGTGGCATGCAAGATAGTGTCACTGCTTGGGTGACTGGAAGCTGCATGAGAGGCTCAGGTTCAGTTCCTGGGCCAACTTGCAGACAGGTGTGGTTGTGTGCACCTGTAATCCTAGCTAACTGGGAAGCTAGGGCAGAAGGATCATAATATAGCAAGACGCTGTCAAAAATACCTATCTCTGGGACCATCAGCGTAATGGCTATGTCGCTGGACTCCCACGTAGTTGACCATGGTTCGAGTCCCGGACCCGGCGGCTTAAATTCACACCAGGCACGTGTGCGTGCGTGCCCAAGATCCCGAGAGGAGAATGGAGAAGGGATTGTGGTGAGGCCATCCCCCCTGGGGTGTGATTTCTCGCTTTCTGTCTCTCTGTCTGTCTCTGTCTTTCTGGTGAGCGCACACGCCCTACAGCAAAAACCTCTCCAGAAAAAGAAAAAAAAAATACCTA